>NC_056745.1:1295592771-1295672771 GCF_019279795.1 Protopterus annectens
GGCAAACAATAAAGAAGTAAAAACAATGCTGATACAAGGCAATGCAAATAGAACATAAATATAATAGCCAGTTGTACAGGTAGCTAAATGCATACTCAGGCTTTCTCTTATTGATGAAATACCAGAGCTAGCTATTCTAACTTAGCAAAATTATCAAGGATGGAACTCAAACAGCAAACCTTCATAAAAATGCTCACTAAGATCTACCATGCAAGACTAGTTAACTTTCCTTTCAGTTATAAATATATATATATCAGCTCATTTCTGTTCCCAAGGAAGGCGTTGCATTAGATTACATCACTTCTTTTTCCTACACAATAAAAGAAAGACTAACTGAACTGCAAACAGGTGTTTTCAAATTCAGACCTCCATGTGCAATGGAAAATAATTCTGGCTTGAATACTAATGACTGGAGCACTAACGGATTAAGTGAATTGCTCTGAGTCACACATTACGATAATATATACTGAGGAAATAAAACCACGGACTACAGGATGCAGTAAGCAACTCATAGACGTAATGCTCAGAACAGCTACATCATATATCTGTTACCTCCTTCTTCGAACAAATACTTCTCAATATCACTAGGGAGTCACTGTCCTTCCATTGTTCTGAAATAAGTCATCTGGGATGACTTTGGCCACATCTTTTTGCCTTTTTTCTTAGAAATGACTATTGATTATTCTTTGCTTCATAGTGCATTTTAAACAAATGCCCTTTCTGACACAGTATGCTTTTGCTTTGTCCGATGTTTTTCTTTCACATCTACAAATGCCCCTTCACCTTCCCCCATAGTCAGCTTTTTCTCTTTAACATTTCATACCAAATTTTGAATATAGTAACTTTTTCCATTATTTTGTTGTTAATTTGCTTTATACTCATCTTTGTTACCCTTGTGGCAATTTGCCCCTCTCAGCTGCAGTTCTCCATGCTCCCCACATTCAGTTGTTGACCTTCTCCATGTAGCGTCTTTGTAGTTGTTTTCTGAAGCCTTTTGCCATTTGGTTGTGGTCAGCATATCTTAAGCCTAGTAACTTTACTCTAGTATGGCTCAACTTTCTAGTTATGTTTATTGTGGAATACATTGTTTGCTGGCATAGATCTCAACTTTTACCCCAGAGTTAGCAACAAAGTAAAAAAATAAAATTAGGGAAAGGGCCCAAATTAGGGACATATTTGAAGTGCTGGTACTATTAAATTAAGACTTCCTAAAGTAATTTTCAATTTTAGGAAGGATGGAGCAAAATTGTATGAAAACATTATGGGCATCTCTTCAAAATCCGGGGGTTGGGGGTTAGCATGATGGTTAAAGTATTTACCTCTTGCCTCCCAGACAAAAGCTACAGGGTTTGATTCTCACCTTTGAAAGGAAAATTGGCTAGACTTAAAGTGGCCCATAAGGACAGTCAGCCTAACACTTGCCTATGAACCTAAATAAATATAAAACATGGGTTTAATACACCAAATGAAAAAATAAATTGCAGGGACTAAGCTCCTGAGCCTCCCATCTCCCATAAATACTTATTCTAAATCCAAGGTTCCACGGCCTTCGTGATAAGGAAAAAAATGTGCTGTCAGGGGAAAATATTATTTTATTTATTTACTTTTTGAATATATGTGTGTGTGTGTGTGTGTGTGTGTGTGTGTGTGTGTGTGTGTGTGTGTGTGTATATATATATATATATATATTCGAAAAAGAGCAGTAGACCACTCAGTTATGCAAAAGTGCACTTATTCAAAAGTGTACTTTCACGAACTCAGCTTCTACGAACGTATCGCACCACAGTGGAGGACAGCAGGAAAACATGCATAGCCTGTCCTCCACTGTGGTGCGGTAGTCACAGACCTTAGGGTTAGGGCACGGGTCATGGTAAGGGGATAGCCCTACTAACTATCCCCTTACCATGACCTGCGCCCTAACCCTAAGGTCCGTAACTACTGCACTAAAATCACTAGTAGCCCATTCGCTGAAGCGGGTTTCGTGAAAGTGCACTTTCGATTAAGTGCGCTTTCCCATAAACCAGGGTTTACTGTGTGAGTTCAAAGAAGTGTATTTTCAAACTTATACAGTAGACCCATATATATATATATATATATATATATATATATATATATATATATATATATATATATATATATATATATATATATATATGTGTGTGTGTGTGTGTGTGTGTATTATAGCATTGGTAACTAGGTAAGTGGGCTGGTCTGAAGACCATTTTCAGTCATGACACTAGTGGAGGTGGAGAGTAAATAGAAACATAGTACGTAGAAAATAGCAGACAATGCATACTGCATTGTAAAGCACATCTGGTATAAATGTAAATATCAAGCAAAATAATCTCACAATGTTATATACAAGCACAGCTGGTATCAGGTACTGAAGAAAATGAACCTACAATTTTATACAGCACAGAAATCATAGCAGTGAGTGATCCTGGTAACCACTACCAAGATACATTGCATAGTGTTCAACAAGAAAAATGGTGCACACTTTATACTTTGCCAGTAGTTACTTGACAGAAAGTGGATAAAACAGTAAGTATTGAAAATTAGGCTATAATAAGTGAGCTGCAGTAAGCAATCAAATACCTAACCAGATAGTATGTAACTATCAACTCTACCTTGTCTACCTATATTTGGCTGCATTATGTGAACTGCAAAGAGGTATATACAGCATGTAACTTCTCAAACCACTTGATGTCAGTTATAACATTTCTGTAAGCACGTATACAATTTACCATTATTATCTAGATAGGCAAAATTGTCAGATCTGTCTTGCAAGGCAGATGTAGCAGGCTAACTACCTATGAAGAGAATGTATTTACATTTGAAGTTAGGCATTTGATTGCCATAGAAACTTGAAAGAATAAAGAAGTGTAAGCATGGGTTGTAGAGATTAAAGTGTGTTTATGGTGGTAATGCTTTGTATGCAAAGCAGGTGCATTTACAGGTATGTTTAAGGTGCTCCATGATCCTTTTTTTCCTGAGTTCAGTGTTGTTATTCCTTGTCTTCATTTGTTATACTAACCGTTTGCTCTATATTTGCTTTTATGGATAATTCAATATATATTTTGTTCTCAGTATCAGACGTTTGCATTTTTCAGGATTTTGGTTTCACTCTTATGAAATTTAGTCATTAGTCATCAGTTTTGTGATAAGGAGCCCTCCCTGAATATTTGAACCTCCTTGAATAATTAATGTCCTTTTATGACCTTGACTAGAATGAACAACCTATTGAAAGGTAGTAAACAAATGCAAACATTCTTATAGTGATGTCATCATGTTATACATGTCATGTCATACATAAAACTGTAATCTGTACATGGATCTACTATGACATTAAAACGTTCAAGCTCTGAATACAATAGTAAATATCTTTCAGCATAAAGCATGTTGCGTTAAATACAGATAAATCCTAAACTTATATACTCAAGGAGATCAGAAATTCACATAAAAAAAAAAAAACATGAAAATCATTAATAATCATTTGGGCAGGGAGAAAGACCCCCTCCATTATTGATTTGGGGGCAGCCCATAATTCCTTACTTATATATTCTTAATCTAAGGTAGGAGCTATCCTTCCTAAACCATGTAAAATTATGTTCTTTCTGTGCTACCTATTGTTGTTAGAGTAGAATAAATAACAGCACTCTGAGTTTTAGCAAATTGTTACAATAAGTAGTGTGCAATCATGTAATGTACAAACAATACCTCAAGCAAATACAACTCAAGCACTGAAAAAGAAGCAACTACAACTTGAAAAGTCAAAGTAAACTGGCATGCGTTGTATATTATTGATAAATTATGGCTACCACATTCTCTGCCATTACAGCTTCCAAATCACATTTTAGCCACTGTAGTCCCTTCTTCGTTGGGCAGGACAGCTCATTCATGATCCCAAACCACAGCGTAATATTTTTCTGACATATCAATAAGATATATTCATTTCACACATTATACGAAACAGCAAGTGAGAAGTTTACATGAGATAATTTCTTATGATCACTACATATTAATCTCAGTATAAGTATGTACATGTACCCAAAAATGTTTGACTTCAATGAGGAGCAGTTTCCTTCAGTGTATGATTAGAAAAAATACTGAAAAACTCAAATAGCTTAATCGTTTTATATGAAATTGTCATATGTTATCGTTTTCATTAAGGTCATACTTATCACAAAAGTTCTAGAAAAATGGTGTCTTGGTTGTACTGCAAATGCCAGTAAAAACATAAGAGGGTACATAAACACTATGATTTTATAAAATATTCTACATCTTAAATATCTCTCAAAATGGCATGAAATAAGTTCACATCTAAAGCCTTTATCATGCAAACTATTTATGGTATATTCTGACCATTTCTGCTAAAGCCTGATAAGGTATCAGTGTGCAAACACCACATGTTGTCATTTTGTAGCTTGCTGAATCTTAATTATCCCTGAGCTGTAGTACAGTATTACATGGTTTATCTCTGTGTAAGTCATATCTGTAAAGTCACACAGTGGCAAAATGCAGCCTTGTTTAGAGCCTTCAATCACTGCTGAAATACTACTAGCATTTTCATTGCCTTTTGTATCACATTTTATAGAAATGAGAAAATGCTTTAAGATATTACAAGCATTTAATGTAGCTTCAATAATTTGCACAGGCTGTTCTCTGAAACAGTCAAATACACTCTAATAGTAATATATCTGTTTTACTGAAGAATGTATGCTATTTTCTTTGTGACTCACGTTTCTGTAAAATAATGTCTAACAAAGGTAATATCCATATTCCTTTTAAATGCAGTGTAGCATTTATAATAGATATTATTATTTTCCACCAAATGTAAGATTTTTAAGCATATGAGATTTTTTTTTTTTTTTTTTTTACATGGCAATGCAATCCTGCACTTTTTTTGCTATCATTTATTCCTTTTTAGTTGATAAATGCACAGTTATGTTGTCAGATATTCAAAGTACTGATACAGTATTTAAATGTAAACTTTTTATAACCTTATGAATTTGCAAATGTAACATACGTTTTATTGAGCTTCTTTTTTTATCTCTTTACAGTCCTTGGTTTTTCAAGGGATTCTGGTTATTATTCTTTTCAATGCCATGTACCCTGTGTATAAAGAATGATATATTTCTCTGAGATTTCATTTTGCTTGTCCCTTGTATATCAAATACTGTCTTCGGTTCTTATGCATTAGAAGTCACTTTAGATCTGGCTAATGAATATAAAGATGCTCATAAAACTTTACTAGGCAGTGTCATTTGGGCATTTTATGAATACTGAATCAAATGTGTAATATACTTTAAACCTGACATTTGGAATTTTTACCAAAATATTTTGCCTCTGCCTATAATGCTATGCTTTATTAATTACCTTTTAGTAGACATCATGTACTTTAGTTACTACTTAAAATAGTAACAAATGTAACTGGAATGCCATCTTGATACTGTACTAAATCAATTTGTAGGATATTCCCTTGAGAAGTGAAATGTTATGCCAATCAATGGAGTAAATACATGTCACAATTAATATAAATTTACTGTGGGATTCAGTAAAGCCTACACTGTGGTTTTCCACCGTGTGCTTGTCACAGCACGATGTGCACATGGGTGATGAAACGTTTAAATTTAGTAGGTGCTGTTTAGTGGCATGCACCCTAGTGCAAACAAGGTAAACACCATGGCATGCTAAATACTGCATAAGCAGCTAAATTGCATGCTAAACAACCAAGGCACCTCACTGGAGCTACTCAACAAGCTATAAAGCATCCATGTAGACTCTTGTCCTGGTGTTCCACATGAATTCCAAAACTTTTGGAAAACAACCATGGAAAGGAGTCTACACAGACATAATAAAAAGTAAAATTTGTGAGATTTGTACAGAACTGACCTTAACATGTGGCAGTAGGCTGGCTGCAATAAAAGGAAAGTTACATTAGCAACAGAAATCCTTTTTTGTGCAATAGCACAAATGCAGGTTTGCTCCCCCACCCCCAAAGGAACAGCACACTTGTAAGTAATGCAGACAAATAAAAGTGTAAAAGTGTGTGCTAATCAAAATAAATATAAAAAACATTAAACAGAGTATTCATAGTTACATGTCAGCATATGCAATGTGTAGCTGATGAAAGGTAGGCATATCATCTAAAATGCAGTACTCCTCTGTGCAAATATATCCCAAAGTAATATCCTTTCTTCTGTGTTCATCACATAAACAATTTGGCTCCCCTTCAGTTTCCATACCTACATGGTTGCCTTTTGATGTAGATTCAGGTCTGTCAGCACAGTAAATATGCAAATAAGGTCTGAACTCAATAGAATTACTAAATCCCAAATCCTTGCTTTGTGTTGTAGATGTAAACATTGTGGAGGCACTCCCTCAGTGTATGAATGACAACTGTGAATGCTTCAGGTGGGTGTGACAGGTTAAGCTTAGAAAGTGTTAAATGTACATCTGTCAAGGTTGGAAATGCAAGTACACAGTGCACAGTCCAGAGGTTCTGTTTCATTAACATCTGACCTCCTCTTCATTTGTGTGCAAACTGTGTTTTCTTTATCAGTTTTTTATTATTATTTTATTATTTTTTTGGCTGTTTTTGCATGATGTGGAGCTTAGTGCAATCATGGACAATGGAGGAATAAATGGAAGGTTTGATTATGTTTATCTTGTTTGCATGGCATTGCATGAAGGGCAAAAGGGAGACCTTAAGAATGACTAGTACATCAGGGAACATCATGTAACTATTCCAGTGGCAGCATTGCTAAAGTATAACTTAGTACTAAGTCTGTGGAATACACCTGCTACTTAACTAACTCAGTAGCAGCAGTGGTTAATGCAGTGATGCATTCCTTTTTGGGGCCAGATGGTGCAGGTTTGAATAGAGCTGTATCTAATACTGTTAACATATTTTCCTTTACCATTGGTGCAATGCACATCATCACCCAATGATGCACAAAAGAAAATAAATGGGGAAAATAGGACACTGGTGAAATGGGAATGCTAATGTCTGACATCTAGTATTGAGTCTCTGGAATACACCTGCTATGTAACTGACTCTGCAGGGGGCAGGTAGTGCAGGGGCAGCAGAGATGTGCTGAACAATGGTGCTGGGGCCAGTGGAGTGGGGGCAGGTGGATCTTGTGTGCCAGACCTACCCCTCTGTGCTGTGGAGCTTTATGTAATGTGGTACACACAGATGACATGGACACATTTTGATAACACATAATAAAATAAAACAACAACAAAAACAGAGAGAGATAAGGGTTGGGTGAGAGAAAAAAAGAGGTATGATTACTACCTTCATAGCTGGAAGTGGCTGAGTTAAAGATGTTAAGATTTACACTGGGTGTGACAAGGATGGACAGGATTAGGAATCAGTATATTAGAGAGTCAGCTCAGGTTGGACAGTTTGGAGACAAAGTCAGAGAAGCAAGATTGTGTTGGTTTGGATGTGCTGAGGAGGAATGATGGGTATATTGGGAAAAGGATGCTAAGGATGGAGCTGCCAGGTAAGAGGAAATGAGGAAGGCCTAAGATAAGGTTTTTGGATGTGGTGAGATTTGACATGCAGGTGGTTGGTGTGACACAGCAAGATGCAGAGGACAGGAAAAAATGCGAAACAGATGATCCGCTGTAGCGACCCCTAATGGAAACAGATGAAAGAGAAGAAGATGATGTGACATACAATGCATTAATACAATTATTTGACTATTATCTTAACCTTTACTCTTAAGACTCTCACCCCCAATAGATAACTTATTACTTTTAAGACTAGCAGTTCCTAACAAATGCACACTATACTATAGATTGTAGAAAGTACTATTTTACATGTTCATATATTGCATATATGCATGTTCCAATTATCCAGATTGCAGTTTACAACAGGGCATGTGTGCATCTTGTATAGAGATTTTACTTTAAACCTTTAGGTTATACATAATTGAAAAATTAACTGTTATTGTATAGTTGGGAAGTGTGGTATTTGAACCCACCACTTTTGACTAAAGTCTAATATTGTAGTCTTGGTTTGTGCTACAGACTAATGCATGCATACTTGCTTTTACATTTGGAATATGCATATTCAATTTGATACAACTATATAAAATGCCAAACAAGCTAACTTTGTGCTACAGACTAATGCATGCATACTTGCTTATAGTTGAGATATGTATACTCAGTTTGATACAATTGTGTAAAATACCAAAAAAGCTGTCTTTAACTTTTAATGTTACAATAACACTACTCTTCTGCTGCATACATGCTACATGCCTCCATCATCCTTGCCAATCTAGTGGCATGGGTCCTAACATTGCACTCCCTCTCCATGGCAGCTGTGGAAAAAAACACAATAGAACAGAATACCATTATGAATACCAGTCTAGCCTATATTCAGCTTTTAAGCCCTAGAAGTACTCTCTGTAGTTGATACTTACACGTGTGTGGGATGTCCTCTGTCCTAAATTCCTCAACGCAAGCATCATGGGTACCCCTGTTCATCCCTCGGAGGTCATTGTAGAGCTGCCTACATTGTTCACCAGTGCGGGGTATACCAGTGGCACTGATCACAGCTCGGGCCAAACTATCCTAAGCTTCTGACTTATACTGGGACCCAGATTAATCCCCCTGTAGCAACCTGGCACTGTGGTGTTTCACTAGGAGTCCAACAAAATCTTGGAATCCTGAACACCCCATCTCTGAGCCCTAAATCCCACACTCTCTCCATGAAAGACTGCCATGTCTATCAAGGATATGATCAAAAACAATGGAGAATGATAGTTTCCCACCAACTCCAGTTATCATGATTACTGGGAGTGTGTACACTGTTTGAAAATGTTGCCCACCTCACACCATCATGCAAATATGGTGCTACAGGGTGCAAGATGGTAAGTAATGTGCAACAGAGGCAAGCAATGCAATTTCAAGGTTATTTGATGTACAGGCAGTTGTTTATGTGTGTTAGTCAAATGTGAAGGCCATGCCAGTTCAGACAGCAGAAATATACTCACAGGAACATAGTACACAGTATACCCACAGTCATACATTTGATAATAAATGTGATAATACATAAATAAATAAAGAAATAACTGAATTACTGTCTCAGCGCTCATACATATAATTAACCTCAGTTATAGTATGTCAAGTGTTATAAGTGAGAGTGACTATAATGGGAAGTGGAACAACAGTAAAAGTATATGGAATATACTGTATTTGAACACAGGGCTATGTGCATGACACTCCTATACTAACAACTGTTGCTACAAGAGAATTTGAATAATAGCTATTCATATTTCAGTTCATTGCTATAAACTGCCATGTCACAACAGTAAAACAAAGGTTGCACATGCTGATTAGAACCCAGGTCCATCTGTATTCCAGCCCTACACTTACACCTACTGCCACAGGCACTAGCGTTGATTGAATGTATTCGGTTTCTATTTTTGTCTACTTTCTGGGTGGCCTACATATCCAGTAAAAAGGGAAAAATACTTGAAATGAGGAAAAACAATCTATGACAGACACAGTAGAAAATGTTAGTACACATGATATATTTCTACATAGGTCTGGATTTCAACTCTCACTCCAATGTACCTTCAGAAAACAGGATGGGTGCCTTATCCCTCTTTGTCACACAAACAGCTTTGCAGCAAATAATTTAAGTCATTCTTCACACAAATAAATGAAACAGAATGTACACTGATATAGAATCATAAACTATTTGTACATTTACTAAATTTATTATATTTGAATTTGGACAAGGGCACTATCAAGCTATGTGAAATGTATTTATCAATGTAAAACTCAATCTAAACCACTGTTTAATATCTGAATAATGTCGGCAGTTAGCTTAGTAAGAATCTATGAATCTATGAATCTATGAATTTTATCTGTTCTGTTGTCATTACTGTTCATATGTTAAATTTGGACTTTATCAATTTGGGACTTTGTTAACGTTGTGCTTTTGTCAGTTTTTATACCTTTGTACATTTGTCTGTTTCAAATTTCTGTTATTTTTAGAGCATTTCTCCCCGGGCCTCAGCTGAAAAAGGACTTGTGCCCAGTCAGACTTTCCCTGTAAACAAATGTAAAATAAATAAGTAAATAAACAGTGCATTTAGTGATCACATAACCTTTTATGATTATTGCTTGCAAATATACAGCTCTGTCTTGCCTTTTTGTGTTTCTTGGTCATTCATCAGTTATCTGACAAGTACTCCGACACATGCATTGTGTAAGCCATTCTATATAATCGGCCTTAAAATGTGTGAGGATATTAACTGGGAATAATATGATATGCAGTTGTCAACAACTAAAGGGCAGGTTGGATGGCACAAACAAGCGCAGAATGCTCTTTTGGGGGAGAACAAAGCTGAGTTACTGTTATGGCACATACAAGTATAGACTGTTCTTTTGGGGTGAGCAAAGGTGAGTCACTGTTATGGCACATACAAGAAGAGACTCTTCTTTGCGGGGGCGCAAAGGTAAGTTACTGCAATGGCACAAAAAAGGATATGGTGCCCTTGTTACTCTCCTTGTTTTACATCCTGCTTGTTGTTTGATCTTATGAGGGCTGTGAAGTCAGAAACTGCAATGTGTACCATTACTTCCCAACTTCTCTTTGACAATTTTTTAGTACAATTGCATGGTGCTGAACTGAGGGCATGCAATAATCATCAGTACTTTTGAGAGGTATAACTGTGCGAATCTTTGATGCATGGGGCCTACTACTTACTAATGGATGCATGTAAGTTAAATAAGTCTCTGTTGTTGCATGCTAAGGTAGTTTCTGTACAAATCTCCCACCTTTTGCTTGCTTACTGTACCAAGTGATGAAATACATGGGTATGCCATAATATTATTAAACAATACACTCCAGGTTCAGGAATTACCATGTAAATGCAGCAGTTGCCACAGTGTTACTCTGATGCAAACAGTACACAGCCAATACATGGGGAGGTAAAGTTTATGTGAGTTGTCTAGCATCAATGTTAATATATGTACGTGAGTAGGAGGAAGGTTTTAGGCCCCTAAGTGGTGAGTGAGTGCGCTATGTGTGTCTCTTAGTCAATGCAAGGTTATACTGAGCATGCCTATGTCTGCCTACACCCACAACAGCTGGTGGTTTCCCCTCTGACTTCTCATCTGCCTGTGACTGTAATGACCTTGGCATTGGTGGTGGGATATGTGTCACTTCCCCTTGCTGGTCCTGCTGTAGCTGTTTCCTCATGATTATGTTGTGTAGCATGGCACATACTGTGAAGAATTCTGTACTGTCCATGGATTGTACTGTATGGATCTCCCAGATGTATTTCAATACTGGAACCATGACTTCAGCAGCCCAAACACACTCTCTATGACATTTCTGGTTTGAGCGTGTGCCTCATTATGGCATTCTTCTGTGGGTGTGTGCGCATTGGGTGTCATCAGCCATGATTCCAGTGCACAGCCTGCATTCCCCAGTAAATGACCTTGTGAGATATCCCCCTAGCAAGCATCTGGTACATTTGGAAGTGTGACAAATATATGAGTTGTGGTAACTGCCAGGTTTGCCAACACACACGTTCAAGCTGATTCCCTTGGCATTATACATGACTTGGCAGTTGATAGAGTGGTAGCCCTTTCTGTTAATGTAGAGACTACCCTGTTCCCCAGGCAGTGCCTTAATTTCTACATGAGTGCAATCTATGGCATTGAGTACTTCACAGCCTGTTCCATATTTCAGGCCCTCTCCTCAGAGCTATGGGGAAAATATATGTGCTCAGTGGCATGCTGGAGCATAGCATCCAGGAACTGGTGGATGATCCTGTAAGCTAATGCCTGTGATATCCCAGCATGTCCCCTTTTGGTCTCTGAAAGATATCTGTAGCTAAGGTTCTAAGGGCTACATATACCTTAGTTTCCACTAGAATGGGTTCCCCTCTGTTGGCTCTAGTTCTGAGATGAGGCCTGCAGAGGTCACAGAGTTCCTGTAGTGTGTCCCTGTCCACTCTGTAACTCTCTACAATTTCCACATCATGTAGGTTGTGATAAATTAAATGAGACTTGAAAACTCTTCTCCTCAGCCTAGGCCTATTGGCAGCAGCAGCAGCATTGGCTTCAGCCTTTAGCACATATAAATGGATTGAAGCAGCAGTATCCCTTAACATTCTGTCTGTGTAGACTTTCCATGTCTGTACTCCAAAAGTTTTGACATCTTCAGGAAAAACTAGCATGAATCTATATGGGTGTTTAATAGCTTGTTGAATAGCTCCATTATGTTGAATTGGTTGATTAGCCTGCAATTCAGCTGCTTATGCTGCAATTAGCATATATGAAACACAAAGACATATGCAATCAATTAATCATCTACATCATTATAAAAAGGCAAAGGTGTAGCTAGCCAAAGTGATGGTGAGGAGAGTTGTATATGTTTGGAAGACTGCAAAAATGCTTTTTCTCCAGGATATTTCTGTACAGAGTAGTACTGAACTTCATCAGGTATGCTCCCATTTTGTCACCTGCATACTGTAAATGCTGAAATGTATTTAAGAATAATATAAAGCACAAACCTTTACACTTTTATATGTATGCATTAGTTAGAACTGTACTGATGGTATGGGCATGTTTGTCAACCCATTTCAGAGGTACACAAGATTGACAATATATAAAAATGGAATGCTGTGTGATAAATATGTACAAGCGTTTCAGGAACAGGTCCTTTGATAGCACTTTTAGCATTTCAAAGTTGTTTTGTTAACAAAATGGGTTATTTGCCTGTCCTTTTGTGTGGGGGAGGGGAGCAAAGACGAGTTACTGTTATGGCACAACCAAGAATGGACTGTTCTGTTGAGGGGGCAAAGCTGAGATACTGTTATGGCAGAAATATATGTTGCTCTTGTTACTCTCCTTGTTTTGCATCCTGCCTGTTGTTAGTATTTCACATCTGTAGACTGTTTTATTTTTCTCCAGTAGGTAATACTGCCTGACTAGCTTTTCTGGTTTATCTGGAAACAGTTATTTTGTAGTTATTTGATACTTATGTGTATTATACCTCTGCCACTCAGGCGTATCAATCCACACAGACCCACCTTCACCGATGCGAAAAATCAAATAATTGTGGAGGGGTTTCGGCAACATGGTGCTTTTCTCCTGGAAAGGAGATGGGGAGATATGGCAAATATGGCAGCAAATGGTTCAAAATGTGAATGTCGTAGGCAGCCAGGTCAGAACATACAAACAGGTACTCCACATGGCCACTGACTTGATCACTACTGCACACAGGCAAGCAGCTACAGTGGGCCATGACCAAATGCCTACCAGGGAAGGGCCTGCTAGGCAACCCCCAATGAACAATTCCTGGACAATATCAGTGATCCAGACAGCTCCCAGGAGAGTTCAGGACAGCAAGTACTGGATGTGGGCGCAACATGTTACGAGACAGCAAGCATGTCCCGGGAGGAGCTTCCAGGTAGGCTTTGTTATCTGAACAGTTGAATACTGTTGTATAGTAAAACAAAATAAATTAATAAGTTAATTCTGTGTCAAATGTCTTTTTTTTGGGGGGTGAAGATTGTACAGTAATAAGCTTAGGTTGGAGTTGTCAGCCACATTCTTGTTGACATTAGACTTAATACACATATAAAAGGTTAACTCTATTACTTCCTGCGTTACTGTTAATTGTAATGATGTTGCCCTTACCTTTTGCTTAACTTCTTCCAGGACAGTCTGGAATACAGCACAGTATATCTTCTGCAGATGGTAAACCAAATATTTTTTGTGTCAGTACTGCTGAGCAATTTAAAGAAATATTGTAGTGTGTGATTTTGATCTCAGGCCTGTTGTGTGAATTGCTCTACTGCATATAATAGTGGCAGCACTGTTAGTTTGTTAGCATATATTGCACTATAGCACTGCAGGTATTAATTTATTCCTGCGTTTCTTGCTTTTTATCACAGGTAATCATGACAGTGGGGTGTGAACCCTGTGTCACCTGATGTCAGTGTATTAGCAGACTCTGATGATAATGGTGGCAAAACTGGTTCACAGTCAGGGGGTGCAGAGGTTGAATCAGACACAGAGGTTAATATACAGCCATTCCCTGCATTTTTATCACACACAGCCAGTAGGCCTATGCTTACCCAGTCCACTGAGTCCACAGATATTGAACAGGTGGAGAGCAAGGACATTGAAAAGGGAAGTCTGGCTACTGTGGCTTCAGTATCTGTTGAGTCTGTCTGGAGCCAAAGTGTGGATGAGGTGCCACACAGGAGTATTAATAGGGGTGCTCAGAGGGGGCCTGCTTTCCCTCCTCCACCTGGTGCAGGTGTCACTTCCTGTGCCACTCATCATATGTTTAGGGCTGTTATGGAGGCACAGGCACTTTCCCATAGGTGTTCCAGACAAATGCTCAGGGTTGTGGATGTGGCACAGTCTGAAATGTGTGACTGCCACTGCCATGTTGCCAATTCACTGGATCGGCTGAATGACATGTTGGAACGAGAGGTGACTGTAAGGTTTCTGTCACAGAACAAGCAATATCTGTGATGGAACAGATGTTGTTGCTACTGGCAGGGGAGCAGTATCCTCCTGAGTGTAGGTCAGCCACATCATCTGCTGTGAGCCAACGTGGCAGTGCCCTATCATGCTCCCCTAGTGGCAGTACTTCCACTGCTCTGTCAGTGAGTGCGCTGTCCACAACCAGATATGGCAGGCCATGGATTCATGGTCCTGGGCATCACCATGAAGGGAACTCATCCAGCGGACATCTGTCACATTCAGGTACAAGCACTGCATCTGACCTTTGGTGTAATGGTGCCAGTGCAACTCCTGTCAGAGTCACTTCTTGTGATTGGGGATGGATGAGGACAACAACAATGAAGTGGCACCTCTACCATGCATGGCTCACACCTGTCTCATAGACCTAGATGTAGAGCCAGAACAGAGCTTGGCTGTGTTCATGCAGACACTCACATACCAATTCACCTGTAGGATCCCTACAGACACACACAACAGTTACTCATTTTGTCTCACTGGCCATTTGTTATTTTATTCCAGTGTCTGCTTTCTTCTCCTTCTTACTGACACACACTCACCAACCTTTTGTGTCAACCTAGACTTCCTGCCCCCCCCCACAACACTCTGTGCAAGTGATGATAACTTTGCCATATCCCTGTATTCTGTCTTTTAGATTCACAAATTGTGGTAACTGCAATGAACAACCTTGTGAGTAAAAAGTGCCTGGGTGACCAGTGTCACCTAGGTAGAAAAATCTAAGAGGAGGCTTTCTAGCTACTGTAGGGTAAGCATGAATGAATATGGATTTTCCCACCTATATGATGCCTTGTATCCTACTGGTGTCTAGATTTCCCCTTTTTTCCTAAATTGTTCGAGAGGGGCTGAGTTTCTAAAATGTTGAGCTCATGGACATCTCTAGTCTTTAAAAGGACTGGGATCCAAGAAGTCTTTAAAATTCTTTAAAAAGACGGTATAGCCCGGTTATAGCTGGGAGAATGGATCTTTAGACAGCTCCTGTAGTTCGTATTATATTGGTTGTTCTGGGTGCTCTGGGTGGAGCTTTTGAGCTCAAACATGGGTATCCTCTGAGTCTTGATAAAGACTGCTCAGATGAATAACAGATAAACTCCAGCCTAAATTTTTTGGCTGGGGTCCTATTTTCAGTGGCGTAAAAAAAACACCATTCTCAGTCTTTTTTTCAAAGCTTTAATGACAAATGAGCTCTGCTTAGATAAACATTTATAGTCAGAGTTAACTTGAGTTTTATACCCAGTATATGTAGGTGTGTTCCAGTTTAGGAACCACCTATTGGAGAGAGAATGGTGGGTTGAACCTTTATTGTTAAAGCCCAAACAGGAGGGACAGACCTGGTGTGCCTGTGGGTGGGGTTAACAAACTATATGCCTATCAATCAAGTTACAAGGGATCACATCATTTTTCCATATTAAACTAAAATTCTGGAGTCATAGCAAAAAGACATTCTAAGTTCAATCCTTAGAAACTTACTGAAAGCTGTGTTTGTGTTTAGCCATTATCATGGGTATGGGGGACGGAACACATCTAAGTTGTGTGGTGCTTTCGCTTAAACATCATCAGATTTGCAGTTAGGATTATTGTAGATCCTTATTTCAATTTTTAATTTTTATTTATAAAAACCCTACCAGTAAAAACTTGTAATATGGCATAATTAACTATAAGAAAAAAATCTTAACCAGCCTTACCCAATAAGGAGAGATGAAAAATGAAAAATAAGATAAAAACTTAATTTTAGCAGCATTGTAAGAGAAATCCAAGGGATCCATTCCATTTAAAAAATTTAATAGAGCTGGAGGCGATGGCATATGGGCAAGGGTTCAAAATATGTGCTAGGGCTCAGCTGAGCATGGGATAGATTGGGAAAATGGTGTATAAATGAAAATAGCCAAACTAGTAAACACCATAAGTGGAATAGGTGGGAAACCATCAGTCTCCATGGCTCTTGATCCATGGATGACATGGTAGGCATTTGGGGAGAGGGCGTGATATTTATGGCTCAGAGGTAGGGTGTCCAGAAGTCCAAAATGTTTGTTGGACTCCTTTTGAAACACCACAGGGCCAGGTTGCTGCATGGGGACTATTCTGGGTTCCAGTATAAGTCAGAGGCTTGGGATAGTTTGGCCTGGGTTCTCACAACTGCCACCATTATCCCTGCACTGGTGAACAATGTAGTCAGCACTAAATAACCTTCAGAGGAGGAAGAAGGGTACCCACAATGCTTGGATTGAGGAATTTAGGATGGAGGACATCCCACAGATGTGTAAGTATCAACTGTAAAGAGTATTGGTAAGGTGTAAAAGCTGAATGTAGACAAGACTGGCATGGTATTCTGTTCTGTTCTGTTTTTTCCACAGCTGCCATGGAAAGGGAGTGCAATGTTAGTACCTATACCACTAGATTGGCAAGTATGGGGGAGGCATGTGGTATGTATGCAACAGAAGAGTAGTGTTATTGTAGCATTAAAAGTTAAAGATATTTTTTAGTATTTTATACAGTTGTATCAAATTAAGGATGCATATCTCAACTGTAAAAGCCAGTATGCATGCATTAGTCTATAGCACAAACCAAGAGTACAATATTAGACTTTAGTCAGAGGTGGTGGGTTCAAATACCACACTTCCCAGCTATACAATAACTGTTAATTCTTTAATTATGTGTAACTTAAAGGTTTAAGTCTATACCAGTGGCACATATGCTCTGCTGTAAACTGTAATCTGGATAATTGGAACATGCATATATGCAATAAATGCACATGCAAATAAGTGCTTGCTGCAATCAGTAGTATAGTGTGCATATGTTAGGAGCTGCTAGTCTTAAAAGTAATAAGTTATCTGTTAGGCGTTGGTGGTCTCAACTAATTATATTAATACATTGTATGTTACATATGAAGGTAGTAATCTTATCACTTTTTCTTCTCTCACCCTGACCCTTATATCACTTTTCTTATGTTGTTGTTGTTTTATTTTATTATGTGTCATCAAAATGTATCTGTGTTTTCCATGTGTACTATATCATGAAATGTTCCACAGCACACTGGGGTAGGCCTTCCCCACAGGATCCACCTGACCCCACTCCACAGGCCCCAACATAATTGCTCAGCACATCTGTGAGCTGACATGGCAGCATCATCTCTGCTTCCTATACGCTACCTGTCCCCTCAGATAGTTCTGCCCCAGAGGATACATCAGTGGTTCCCCCATGGAGCAGTGGCAGGGGTGGTGACTTTATCACTGATTCTGAACTGCCAGGGATGGTGTGTAGGGTGGTATACCACACTGTTGGTGCATGCCTACATTGGATGGAGGGGCTGTTCTCCCTCATTTTACATAGGACCAGTAGGAGAAAGCAATGTTGAGAGCTCCAGCCAGTGGTGGAGTGAGGTGACAGAGATGACAGTGCTGCGGGTGAGGACTCAATTTTCACTGTCAACCAGCTTGATGTCCATAGGTCCTGGATGTCCCCAACCTCACCCCATCCATGGTATCCATGCCCTGCTGTGTTCATCACCATCCTTGCATCTTTTCTTGTTTGTTTTGTCTATCTGCAATAGCTTCATCACCTACCCAACTTACCAGACCCAGACATACCTACGTCCCTTCACCAACATTCCTGTCTCTCTCAAAAAAAAAAAAATGGGCACCTGTCCCACAAAAATAAAATCACCCAGTACATAGCTCTCCATATCACACATGTGTCTTCTTGACACATTTCATTCAGTACAATTGGCTATACAACATGAATGTGTTGTGGTCACCCCTGTCTCTGGAGGTGACAGTTCAAATTCAGCTAATATTCTGCATATATCATTTTTTCCTGTTGAAAAAATGGATATCTCTGTTTTTTTCTTACCTCCCTCCTGCACATTCCTCAATTGCTTTCCATTTATTCTTCCCCCTGTTTGCTCCCCATTTCACCACTGTCCTACCTTCCCCATTTCTTTTATTTAACACATTATTGCATGATGGTGCACAACCCATGCCAACATGCAGGAACGGTAATACTAAAGTACTTAAAAGTGTTAGATTCAGTTATATTTAACCCCAGTACCATCTGGCCCCAAAAAGGAATGTATTATTGCATTAACAGCATTAACTCATTTAAGTAGCAGGTGTATTCTAGAGATTCAATACTAACTGTCAGACTTTAGCATCCCCATTTTACCACTGTTATCTTCCCCATTTGTTTTCTTTAATGCATTATTGTGCAATGGCATGCATTGCACATCAATGCACACCAACAGTAAAGCAAAAGTAGTTAAAAGTATAAGATATAACTGTATTCCAACCCAGTACCATCTGGCCTCAAAAAGGAACATATCCCTGGATTAACACCTACTGCCACAGAGTCAGTTAAGTAGCAGGTGTATTCCACAGACTCAATACTAACTGTCAGACTTTAGCAATGCTGCTTGCATTCCAACACTGCTTAGCAATGCACAAATAGGTATATTTCGCATATGTATACACATTGCTAGCAGTGTGCAAACCTGATGCTCCTAGGTCTATGAAATGCAGATATTATGCTGTGTTTCTGCTGTTTACTCTCTACTTCCTTTGTATGACATGAATGTGCATGTTGAAACATTACAAACTGAGAGCCCTGGCTAACTGTATTAAACTGCATCCATGTGTTGGCACCCCCCGAGCACTACAACCCTGGGGTCTCAGTACTTTTTCACACATATATCAACCACACTACAAAATGTAACATCAAATGTTGTGGGCTAAGCAAAGCACATCAATCTGGTAACATGAAGAACTACAACTACTAACCCATACTCCTAGAAACCCTTATCTGCATGGTTACTGTAGGAATCAGCATGGGCCATATATTCATGGATAGAGGTGACCTTCAACACACTTGACTCTACCCATTTTTGGGTTTGGCAAGGGTAGATCTTGCTTGTTGACCCTTGTGGATTTCTTGGATACTGACCTCAAAGACATGGATGAGGGATAGCAGGACATACCACCTATGTTGACTTATCCAAGGTTTTCAACACTATCCCCCATTCATGTCTCATAGTGAAGATCTCTCATCTGGGCTTAGGCCATACAGTGCTAGATGGAGTGCCAACTGGCTCAACAACAGCACACACACTCTCAAAGTTGGGGACTGCACCTCCACCACTAGCCCACTCACCAGTCGACTATCACAAGGATCTGTGCTGGACCCTCATCTATTTGAGAAGTACTTCCCTGAAACACAGGCAGCAGCAGGGTTTACCAAGTTTTCAGATGACTGTTAACTGAATGTACTCACACAGGTCCCCCAGTGATGGTAACATATTACAGTAGGGGCTAACACAGACTGATGATTGATGACAACCTCACAAATTAAACTGTCAGCATACAATGACTTTGTCACCTCAGTCAATGAAGTATCCCTGCTAATTATGATGCGCATAGCACCCACCTAAGTTCAAACACAGTGCTGTGAGACTTGGGAACACATGTTAATAACAATCTACACTTTCATTACTATGTGTCCATAGTGGTGACACACACAATCTGCACTACTCACATCATATAATTGGACATCACATCCAAGACCAGGATAGTCATACCTCTGCTCTACTCTACCCTTATCACATCAGTAATGAAGTACAATGCTCACATCTCTCTGTACCTCACCAGACACCTACAGGAATTAGAGAGAACACAAGGTTGTGCCTGGGAGACTCCCAGGCCTCCAAACATGACATAGATGGACCTGTGGCTTCCCTGCAGAGCAGTCTCACACCCTGCCTTTTTTTAAATGATGGACATCTGCAATTCAAATGGGATAAACGTAGTTTGCCCCAGGGTTCTCAACCTAGCCTGTTACATAAACAGAACATGCCGAGGAAACAGCTATATCCCAGAATGATTCACACTCCTCTGTAATAAGCTCCCACTGCCTGTGAAGCAGTGCTCCTCAATGACCCTGTTGAAGAGCAACCTTGACTACTGGTTGGGTGATTGTAAAGTTACCTCTGGGCTGGCATCTATTTGCCTCATGAACAGGCCCAGTTGGTGTTACTCACAAACATCCTCTGCTAAAACCAACCATCCAACTATTCTCAATAATGGTATTTGTGTTTTTACATAGCTAGGCTTCTATAGACTAGTTCTAGTTCTATTAAGCTAGTAGCCTCATATGAACTTATAAAGCAATGTGCCTATGCAGGTCTCACAAACTGTTGTGAACCGCATGGCCTGCTGATATCATCTACTATAAGTTCACCTGCACTCTTGTATAAAACAGACTTCTGCTGTGGTGCTTATGTAACGTACTCTGCGCTGTAGTCTATGTACTTAGAAAGGTTGGGTTTTGTTCTCTCTGCAATCCACTGTGTGTGTGTGTGTGTGTGTGTGTGTGTGTGTGTGTGTGTGTGTGTGTGTGTGTGTGTGTGTGTGTGTGTGTGTGTGTGTGTGTGTGTGTGTGTGTGTGTATGTGTGTCTAGACATCAGAGTAGACATATGAATCCTACAGTTGCTTCTTCAATTACATGGATTGCCAGTATTTTGATAATTGCTAATGCCTACACTTCCATTTCATATAGCCCTCCCAACCTCTTCTCTCCCACATGGCCTGCTGATGTCATCTACTATAAGGTCACCTGCACATCTATATAAATCAGACTTGAGCTGTGGCACTTGCATTAAGTACTGTGTTCTGTAGTCTGTGTAATTTGATAGATAGGGGTTCTGTTCTCAATGCAGTTGTATGTGTGTGTGTGTGTGTGTGTGTGTGTGTGTGTGTGTGTGTGTGTGTGTGTGTGTGTCTAGACAGCAGAGCAGATGTGTGTATCCTACAGTTACTTCTCCAATTACATGGATTTCCAGTATTTTGATACTTGCTCATGGCTACACATCTATTTCATACAGGCCTCCCAACCTCTCGTCTCCCACATGGCTTGCTGATGTCATCTACTATAAGTTCACCTGCACTCATGAAAAAATCAGACTTGAGCTGTGGCTCTTCTGTGTACGTTGATAGGTAGGGTTCTGCTCCCACTGCAATTTTGTGTGTGTGTGTCTGTGTGTGTGTGTGTGTGTGTGTGTGTGTGTGTGTGTGTGTGTGTGTGTGTGTGTGTGTGTCTAGACAGCAGTCTAATACCTTTGTGGTTCACAGACTTCATCACACCACCAATAACTATGTACAATGCACCGTTCTTCATGTACTTCCCTGCACATCTTTCAGTGATGTGTATCTGAAGTGTACTACCTTGTCACAGTTAGCTGTCACACAATTTATGGGCCATACATAGGTATTTTTTCTGGGGAAAATACATGACCTTCTAATGGTGTGGAACAACAATAGGTTCATAGGTGTTTACCAGGCTAATGACCACAGGGCACTTTTTATGTAGCCATGCATTCCAAATCTCTAACAAGTTCTGATACCCTTGATAAGTGTAAGCAGGGGCTTGGGAAATGAAATATTTACAAGCAGAGGCCTGGGATATGAACCATTTAGAGCCGGTGTCCATTAGAAACATAGGTGCCAAACCAGGGATGAATTTCCTGTTCTCCATCAAATTGTTTAAGTTGCACTTGAATTGGGTTTGGGAGGATCTCTGCTTCACATGGGTGAGAAGCCTGTTCCAGAGATGGGGTAGTCTGTGGGATACAGGCCTGCCTCTCTAGCAGGCCCTATTTACATCAGAGGCAATGTTTAAGTCTTTAAAATAGTTAACTGTAGATATGCAGGAGGTCCATCAGAGTGAGGTCTAACAATGCCCTGTATGCCAAGCATAGATCTCCCCTCAAAAGCCTGGAAAAGACAGAATGCAAATATAGGGCCTTGAGGTGGTCTGCATAGGACATTTTACTTATACTCTGTATTCATTTAGTGAGGAACTTCTGTGGGCATTCAAATTGTTGGATATGCCTGGTTACGTACATACCAAAGGGGGCATTATACTCACTGATAGGTTTGATGAATGTGGAATATAGTGGAACAATTACTTTCTTGGACCTCAATGCCATGCCTCTGTTCATAAGTTGCACAACATAGAATGATTTCCTCACTACTGCAGATACATGATGGTCAAAGGCTAAATTACTGTCTATTTGTATCCATAACTACTGGGTCAAACCTAAGGGGTGTGTTGTCAATATGATAGTTACCAGGGATGGATAATTTCCTGATGGATACTATTATGCATTTCTTGTCATTTAGTTTTAATCCATGGCTCTGACACCAGTTGCTTGCCTGTGTCAGCCCTTGCTGGAGAACATGTGTGTCAGTGTGGAATTCAATGACAGCTCCTAATATACAGTCATCTGCAAATGTAGTCAGCCATAGACCACTGACATTGGTCTTGACTTCAGAGAAGCAAGTGCCAAAAAGGAGTGGTCAAAGGACAGATCCCTGAGGGACTCCACTTGTGACTGACCTCTTTGTAGAGGTGGCCTCCCCAACTCTAACTTTATTGGTACTGTCTGTGAGGCAGTTGGCTATCCACCCGGTGATATACAGGTTTCTACCTAACCTCTTGAGTTTGTCAACAATGCCCATGTGGGGTATTGTGTGAAATTCCTTGGCCAAGTGAAGGTAGGCAGGGTGAACCTTTTTGTCCTCATCCATCACTTTGGTTACCTTCTCAAAGAAGTCCACCAGGTTGAGTAGACATGTCCTGTCCTTGACAAAACCAAACTAGTTTGGCACCAGTGTCTGGACGCTCACTATATCACAATTGGCCATTCCCATTATAATTTTTCACATGGTTTTACATATAAAATTAACGAGACTTATGGGTCTGTAGTTTAAAGGGTCTGTAGATTGGCCACCTTTGTGCAGAGGGATGACTGTTGCTGTCCTCCGTTCATGAGGTAGAAAGCCTGTTTGGAGGCTAAATAGCAATTCCAGAAGCTCTGACAGTTTGTGTTTCATGCTACTTAGACAGCATCTTGTGATATTGTCTGGGCCCATTGATACAGTGTTCCTGGCTTTAGAGAATTGTTATATCAGATGCATGTGTGCTACCTGTTCAGCTTATGCACACACTGCATACATAGCTGTTTGACAACATTAATGGTATGTATATCATTTGTGACAATGTAGATTGTGCCATATATATATATATATATATATATATATATATATGCCATGCACACAAGACAAGTAGTCTGTATTGACAATACTGTCACATACAGGTATGGCAGTGTCCCTCCTAACACCTCCTGCAGACATTATAGGTTCATAGGTTCATAGGTTGATACTAGGCTATCTGCCCTAGGGCATTTACAAGCCTAGCCAGAGTGTGTTTGGCTTTCACCACCCTTCTTAGATTAGTTGACTGTGCCTCTGTATAGTAGGTCACAGAAGATAGCCCATTTAAGGTTAGTTTACTGTGCCTCTGTCTAGCAGTGACACAGAAGAGATCCCAGGGGTAAATTTATGATCTCCCATCCAGACGTCAAGATTCTTCTTGAAGAGGGTCATTGAGGGGTTCTGTCTGACATGGATTGGGATTTTGTTCCAGAGTGAGGGGAGCCTCTGGAATATGAATCTGTCCCTCCAGCATGTTCTATTTATTTCTGTGCTGAGGTTTAAGTCACTGGAGCGTGTAGTTCTGATGGATTTGGATTTCTTGAGGTGGAGCATGTCCATTAATTCTGGGTTGGACATGGCTTTAAATGTCAGGCACAGATTGCCTCTGAGTAGGCGGTAGAGCTGGAGTTTCTTTAGCCTAATTGTGTAGGGCATCTGTTTGAGTCCCTTGATCCTCTTGGTGAGGTACTTTTGGGGTCTTTCTAGTTGTAGCTGGTGTCAGGTAAGATACATCCCAAATGGGGCATTGTATTCAATTATGGGCCTGATGAGTGATGAGTAGAGGAGCACAATGACCTCTCTTGATCTAGATGTGAACCCCTTCATGATAAGTTGGGCTATATAGAATGTCTTTCTAACCACTTTGGCAATGTGATTGTCAAAGGAGAGATTGCAATCTACTTGGGTCCCCAAATCCCTAATTACTTCTCCCATACTTAATGGATTACCACCTATGTGGTAATTTGTGGGCACTTTGTTTTTCCCAAAGGGGATGACTATGCACTTTTTGACATTTAGCTTTAGGCCATGGCTCTGGCACCAGTTATCTGTCTCTGTGAGAACTTTTTGGAGGATGCTTGTGTCAGCCGGCGAGTCGATTATGGCCCCCAGTTTACAGTCATCTGCAAACTTTGTCAGCCACAATCCTCCTGTGTTAGCCTGTACCTCAGAAAAATATATACTGAACAAGAGAGGTCCCAGGACTGAGCCTTGTGGGACGCCACTTGTAACTGGTTTAGAGTCTGACATGGCACCTGCAATTCTGACCATGTGGGTCCTATAACTAAGCCAGTTTGCAACCCATCTTGTGACATAGGGGTTGATATTTAAGCTGGTGAGCTTATTTATGATGCCCGAGTGGGATATTGTGTCAAAGGCTTTTGCAAGGTCAAGGTAGGCTGTGTAGACTACCTTCCCTTCGTCTATGGCCTTGGTGACTATTTCAAAGAAATTGACCAGGTTCAAGAGGCAAGATCTGCCCTTAACAAAGCCGAATTGGGTAGGATCCAGTGTTTGGAGGTTCCCAATGTCTTTGTTTATGAGTTCCATGATGATACGCTCCATAGCTTTGCAGACCAGGCTAGTTAGGCTTATAGGGCGATAGTTTCCGGGGTCCATTGTGGCACCACCTTTATGGAGTGGGACCACTGTTGCTGTATGCCATTCTTTGGGTACATATCCTGTTGTAAGGCTAAGACTGAACAGTGATTTTAAGTGAGGGTTCAGTTCTTCTTGGAGCTCATGTAAAACGCAGCCCGGGACACCGGACAGTGTGAGTGGTCACCCTTGTAGGGTGTGGAAGTATCATAATAGTTGTAAAGACTGTGTGTGTGCAGGCTCATCTATCACTCCACATCACATATGGTATTTTCTTATATTGTCCATGATTGTGATCGGTTCTTGTAAGGTTTGACATGATCCTTTACCTATGGCCACCTTGCTGGAGACCTCTCCTGAGAGTGCACTCATATTCAGGTATATCATTTTGCATAGCTTCCCAATATGCACCTTACCCCAATTGTGTGTCAGATCCCTGATAGATGTCCTCTGCATTATACATGCAAGGATGCTTATCTCACAGACATCCTCCACATTGTTATGTTACCTTGTGTAGCAGTCACAGACAACACATTTTCACTATAGTGTCCATACTATACCATATAGATATGGGCTTGGTGTTGCTGCTACAACCATCTTCCATTGATATGCCCTCCTCCTCTGCTGTACATGGGGAAGTTTCACCTGTGCTCTTTCCCTGTGTTCATTCCTACAATTCATCTATGTGTCCCTATTCAATACACACACTTCCCCCAGTTGATCATTTTACATGTCAGTCCCATGTTCTGTTGCAGGTCATTAACACAGCTTCAGTACAAAATGCCAGGAATGGGATATCACAAAACTCTGCACTGTATTTACACTATCCTGTACTGTGTTTGGACCATATACTTCACATTCATACCTCTCAACTGTCCAGATATTCCCATGTCCAGATATAGTCCTTAACAAATATGTGGCTTCCTGCCATAGCACTGGGATGATCTCTGGATTGATGTGACTCAGTAATACATACATTTGAGTGTGTACCTCTCAAGTGTCCTGATCTGTGCAGAATGTCCAGCTTTTGTCACATATTTGTGATCTTTTCCTGATAACATTTTTTTCCCGGCTAATCATTGGCATGTCATTGCAGAGTGCAGTCAAAAACTGATGGCTGATATTTCAGTTTCAAACTTCATGCTTTTCAGAAAGTTCATGCTAATGTGCAATGTATATATTCTATCAACTTATTAAGTTTGTCAGAGCAATATTAAAAATCTGTCCCTATTTCTGGCCATTTCTACCCCCATTATTATGGCTTTTTCCACATTTGTCACTCTAAGAGGTTGTGAGTGTTACATTCTAACAGATTCCTATGTGACATCTATGTCATATATGTCCCTACTACTAGTTATTTGTCCTCTCATTAAGTTGGCCTCTGTGCAGATGCATTGCATTAACACAATGACAGTTATTTGTAAAACCCTTGGTGATCTTTGTGGCATTACACACAAATATGCAAACCATAGGTGCTCTTCCCTTCAAGGAATTGCTATCTCTGTTCGCTCACAAGGTTTCACTATGTGTAAATCCCTGGTGTTCATTGTGGCATTCCTCACAAATCTGCACACTGTAGATGCTCTCACTTACACAGAATTGCTATCCGTGCTCATGTATGAGGTTTTCTGGCCATCAACACTGCTGCAAGCTGCAAAAACACAGCTTAGGTACACTGTACTTCATTAATATGCATTACGCACTGCCGCATTGCCACGCACTGTGCACTGTCACTCAAACATGTAAACTCAGTGTAGGCTTTGCACGAAGCCTACACGGAGTTTATTGAATCCTGCAGTTAGTCTGCTCCATTCATTTTCCTTTAGGCATGCACTGAAATTGAACCTTGAGATTAAGAATGTTTGCGGCTATTCATACTTAACTTTGTTATAGTTAATCTGAGGTGTGGTCTTCTTGTAAAAAAGTGTTTTCTGTTTAGTACCAGCCTGAGGCTTTCTAAATGCCATCTTCTATTCTTGCCAGCATGTAATTTTATTAATATACTACAAAATATTGTATAAGAGAAACTCAGGATGTACTGGTTAGCATTTTAGCTTTACTGCAAAATAATACTTGAGTCTCACTTTCTTTTCCTGGCTTGGATGCCTTCTGTATAGGGTGTATATTTTCCCCTGTACTCATGTATGATTTTTTTCTAGGCTCAGTTTTCTCCAGTATCCCATAGACATGCTGTTTGAGAATTATTGACAGTCTGTACTGCACAAAGGTATATGTGTGATGTGTGTGCATACGAGTGCACACACACACACACACACACACACACACACACACACACACACACACACACACACACACACACACACACACATGCACATGCACATGCACACACACTCATACACACTCTCGCACACGTGTGTGTGTGTGTGTGTGTGTGTGTGTGTGTGTGTGTGTGTGTGTGTGTGTGTGTGTGTTTGTGTGCTCTGATGTACTGGTATTCATCCAGGACTGGGTCTTTGCATTATACTTCATGCATGTTGTGATAGGATGTAGCTCCTGTGACCTTAAAAAGGATAAAACAGTAATGAGAAAATGAATGAATTAAATATATTGTAAAGGCTATTATGTTGCAGAATTTTTGTATAAAAAATAAAAAGGAGATTAGATATATCTTTGTTTTGCAGAAATCTTAATAGTTTCCATCTCTTCAGTGAGAAGACTACATTGGACTATTACCTGTTGAAACATTATTGCATCTCTGTCCACTTAAATTGACATTCTTGAAATTGCTTTAAAAGACAATGTCCATTTTCTATTAAACATTTTACAAAGTATCTTCAATGCATATATTTTGTTTATCAAGGTGGCTGTACTATTGCATTTTTTTTCTTCATATGGCATTTAATTGCAAGATATGATTATTCACATACTCACATATGGTTTCATAAAATGTTCACTGCCACTTCACTACTAATCACAGAGGGTATTACTATCTGTGAACTGTTGCTATAGCAACCATTTCCCAGAACAATTTGCAGTTCTTTTCCATAAATGCTTCCTGTAGTTGTTCCTACAGATTAATCCCATAATCCTCTTTTAGTTCTTTTAGCAGTGATTTATATTCCTTATTAACTACTCATGAAAGCTTTCCTGTAATTAACATCTTTAGATGCTCTAGAATTCCTTCCAGCATAGGTAAAGCCTTTATTGTTTTATCCATTTTTTTTAATGGTAGTATTTACTGTTCTGTTTTTAAAACTCATTTGGATTAGCATTTATCCTATGGCTTAAGATATTCCATAATTATGCTCAAAAAACTCTTACAATTCTATCATAAAAATCCTACATTATATATTTCTTTCTGCTATTTTTATAGAACATGTAAGTAAGATGTTCGTATTTAAATGTCTGTTAACAAGAAAATCTTCAAGAGATTTCTTATTATAGACTAAGATTATAAAAGCTCACACTATAGCAATTAGTACTTAAAATATGCTTGTAGAATTAAGTTAGTGTTACTTTTGTTTCAGTGGCTTAATTAGGTCATTCTAAGAAAGAGAAAGCAATTCTGAATTTCAGAAAATGTGAAAAGTAAATGTTTCAGTATGCTGTAGATATACTAAAGTAATAATGGCAACACTTATTAAACTAATAGTTATACTATACAAATACCTGTATCTGGTCAGTTAAGTATTAACAGTATATAGGAATGTCTTACAAGATGCACACATGAAAGACTGAGTACTGAAATTAAAAAAAAATGTGTTTATTGTGTTAAAGTAATGTGAACAATGTCAAGGATATATGAATCAAGCAGCATGTATTAAAAGTTTTTGAATTTACTGCACATGAGGATTTAGAAAGCTGCATTTATGTGAAGGTTAAACACCAAGTGTAAGTCAAAGCAGGAGTAAAACGGAAGTCACATTTTTATGGGAATACATTTCTAAGGGGAAAGACCGGTAGAGGTTGGAGGAGGTGCAGGAACCTTGAGATTAAGAATGTTTGTCCACTTCTAACTGTGGGTCAAACTGAACAAAATACAGGCACTACAAATACTGAATAATGAAGAATACGTACAACAAATATTCCTAAAACTAGAAGAAATGAAAACAGTGACATCACCATCATCATCAACAATCTCCCTTTTTTCCCATTTTTCTACATGGGGTTAAGGTGTTGTGTCAACTGTTGCCATCTCACGTGATTCAATCCCACACTCCTACCTTCTTCAATGCTTATACCTGACTGTCGCAGGTTTTCTCTCACACAATTCATCTATCTCTGCTAGTTGCCCTTGCTTCCTCTTGCCTTCTTCTTGTCTCTCCCAAATCTTTTTCATGATTGTCTTCTGCTTTTCTGCACATGTGCCTGAACCACTGTAATCTCTTCTCTTTGACATTGTCTGCAATTCGAACTACCTTGGCTTCTGCTCTGATGTCCTCATTTCTTTGTCTATCCCACAGTGTGCATCCTACCACCCTTCTCAGGCACTTCATTCCCATGACATCTAGCTTCCTCAACTACTCTGCCTTTACTGCAATGTTTTCTGTATCATACAGTAGTGCTGGTTGCACCACTGCTTTTTATAGCTTACTTTTCAGCATCTTTGGCATTCTTCTGCCATAACCTACCCCTGTCACTTTGTGCCAGTTGACTTCTGGCCCTCTGATTCTAACCTTGGTCTGTTTATTCAGACTTTGCTTCTCCTCTATCACTACTACCAGATATTTGAACCAGTTAACGTCTTCCACTACTTTCCCTTCTATCCAAGTTCTTTCTTCTTCTTCTGATTTAGCACATTTGCTGCCATTACAACTGTCTTGTCTGTGCTCAATTTCAACCCACGTGCCTTCATTTTTGCATTCCATTTCATTATCTTTTACTGAAGATTTTGCTCAGAGTCTGTCTGTAATGCCATATTCTTTGCATACAGCAACTCTGTTGACCTATTCCCTCCAGTATGTTTGCTAATGTTGTTCATTACCAATATGAATAGCAGTGAGCTCAGAGCTGAACCCTGATGCACACCAGTTCTCACTGAGAACCCCTCTGTGAGTCCAAACATTGTTCATACTTGAATCATTGCGTCTTTGTACATAGGCTGCACAAATTCTACCAATATTTGTGGAACTTTGAACTATCACAAGACTATCCAGATCAGCTTTTGTGGAATCTTGTCATCTGCTTTCTTCAAGTCTAGGAATGCCCAACTGGACTCTTTCCTCTTCTCTAGCTTCTTCTCAACCATCTGCCTCACTGCAAACATCGGGTCAGTTGTGCTGCATCCTGATGTGAACTGCTAATCTCCCATTTTACTTTTACTGCTCTTTGTATCCATTTATCAGTCACCCTCTCAGGAATTTCATGTAGTGTGACAGGAGTCTGATACCTTTATACTGTTCAATGTTATACATGTCCCCTTTGTTCTTGAACACTGGCACTAGTATGCTTTTTCTCAAATCACCTGGAATATGCCTTTCTCTGCATACTGTTATGTTGCCCCAGGAGCCATTTTTCTTCTGTCTCACCCAACATATTTATCATATCCTCAGTGACCTCATCTGAGCCTACTGCTTTCCCTGACTTCATTTCCCTTAGTACTGTTCCTACTTCTTCTAGGGTGAGCTTCTCTCTTCTTTCATTGTAGGGTGTATCTGGGGGAGTACAGCTTCTGAGGGGTTTTCTTCATTTAGAAACTTACTCTTTCCACCTGTCTTTGATGTCCTGTGGGTTAGTGAGCAGGTTGTTGCTGGCATCCATTATGATTGGTGTTTGACTATCATATTTATCTTTCTGTCTTTGACTTGCTAACTGATAAGAGTTTCTTTTTGCCAATTGTTCAATTACTGGTAGAGTGCCTCTGATGCCTTGTTTTTTCCTATTGCAACTCCCCTCTTGGCCTCTTTGTTAGCCAACCAGTATTCCTTCCTAACTTAGTCTGTCTTTTCTATCTCCCACTTTTTCTTGCATTTGTTAATGACTTTCTGGACTTCGGCATTCCACCAGCAGTTTTCCTGGCTTTCCAAGCTATGTACCTTGCTTCCATACCTGGCTTGGCTTCGTATCTTTTCTATAGTCCGCACACACATTGTTTTGAGGCACTGCCATTCTTCTTCAACTCCACCTACTTCCTCTTCATCCTGAGGTGTTAGAGCCCTGAGTAATTGCTTGAACACCTGCACTTCCTCTCCTGTCTAGGTCTCTGTTGCTGAGCCTTCTCTGACCACTGCTTGCAGCTGATTGTGGCATCCAGTGGATTATGCTGTGGTCCTGCTGGGGATGACTTTGTTACTGATTCCACCCCAGTGCCCTTTCCTTAATAGGAGGAAGTTTATATTTCAGTTGCATGTTGGTCACTCATGTATGTGACTGTCTCTTGCTGAACCATGTGTTGTGTCAGTTTGCCAGATGGCCTCTTCTTCTTTGTTCCTGTTGTTCCTGTTGCTCCACCATGTAGACCCAGTCCTCATATCCTTATATCACCCATCAAGTGGCTATCCCTGACAGGATGTGTAGTCTGTGATCCATGTCCCCCTATCTTGAGGATACTGCGTACCTGTTCTATCTGTCTGTGCACTCATATTCAGGTCACCCATTATCAACACTAATTCACATTGTTCTGCTTTATCTAGTAGGTCTTGCAACTGCTGTCTGGATTTCTTACTATCACAACCCTGCTGTGGGGCATATGCAGAATAGTGCCCTATCCTTACATTAGAATCTGATTGCTGTGAGGCTATCACTAAATCTGATGATATCCCTCACGGTCTTCTGAAGCCTCTCTCTCACAATTCCCACTCCATTTCTAGTTGTGACTTTGCTCCTCATCCTCCTCACTTCTAAGCTGCATTCTGTTAGCAAACCTGCATTGAGTGTGAAAATTCTTAGTTCACTCAACAGAGCTATCCCAGGACAACTGGACAGTGGCCACCAGTAGCTTACTGACACCCGCATGTTAGCATGAGTCACGATTGGCGCCAGTTTTTATACAGTTGAGTGGCTAGCCCTGACATTGTGATCAGTGTTCTTCTCTTATAGGCACCATTGAGCCTCTGTGCTGCAACCCACAACTCCATTATTAGGAGAGTTTGAGATGGAAACACTTGGCATAATTTGGATGGTTGGAAGACCCCCCCCCACAAAGAGACACAGAGAGAGCAAGCAAACTCCATGCAGGTAACTGGTCAGAGGTCAAGATGAATATTTTCTGTGTAGGAGACAAAGACCTTAACCATTATGCCAACTGGCCTCACAGTGACAATCAGTAATAAATGATCTTGATTTGTTGCTTTTCTTAATGGAAAAAAAAAGCAGAAACAACAAGTACTGCACTCCCCCCAAACACACACACAGACACCGACTAATATATTCTAATTCTTTTGTTGTGCACCCTCAGAGAAAGAGGAATGCCTGATTTTTGAATGAAACCAAGTATTCGTTTACTATGGTCCTATGTGAATCAGAAGTAATAGGTTTTGGGCGGTGTAAAGAGGTAAAATCAGGACTTGTAAGATACTGTTTATATTTAAATTACATTATTGTAATACTAAAATATATGTAACTTATTTTCCATCTTTAAAAAATTACTCTGTAAGTTTTTATAAACTGGCACATTTCAACAATGTGTTTACATATCTAAAATAATACTTGCAAATAATATATTGCCAGAAAAACGTGTAACAGCTAATTATTCTTTTCTGAAATTTTGTAATCTGGAATTTTGAGTTTCACCATTTTCCTGCCCAGATTATAGAAATAAAATATATTTTTCCATATTAAATTTTGCTGAACTTTGCAATTATTTCATTGCAAATGTTATCATTTAACTAAGTCATGCATTTTTGACTACGTTTTCAAAGGGAAATCATTTAGTATACAATACATGTATCCATTTTGCATTCATCACTACCATATATTTTATTGAGAACAGCAGTATTTGAACTAGTTAAGTGAACGTGATTCTCAGCTGTCTTATGTCACGTGTCTTTACCCTTTCCTACCAGTCTTGAAATTGCATTTGTTTTTCACTCTTAATTACCATTCTACTACCTACTACCATGTTTAAATTATTTTATATAATATCAGATCGTTTTTCCTTTTGTTATAACTTAAAGGTCTGTTTTTACATTTCACAAAAACTTTCAGTACTATGATCAGATATTTTAAAATGTAATGAGACACTCATTTATAGTAGTCTTGCCACACATATTAATCCTGAATCACAAATTTATTACCTGAAAGACAGACACCAAGGGCTTGTAGTAAAGTGGAGTGATTTTTTTTTTTTGGGGGGGGGGTGATTTGTTTCTCCTCTTGCATCTCATTTATTCATTTTCAGTAATCACTTTATCCTGTCCTGTTCTAGCTAGCAACAGGCATAATGCAGACAAGCTAATCCTGGCCAGTATTCCAGTCCAAAATAAAGATATACAGACAGGCAGGCAGACAGACACACTCTGCATGTATGACTGTATCATTGAAATAAATCCAGAGTAGACTGAATTTTTCTCTAACCATATTTTAAAATGTTTTAGAGAAATAGCACACTTAGAAAACTGTGGCAAATGGTTAAATAATTAAAGTGGCTGAGGATGTTGACATAACAACAATTCATTGTAGAGTGACATACAGACTGATCTGCAAGCAGAAGTTCTTCAGGATTTACAGTGGCCTCTGACACCACTATTGACAGACTTTTAGTCCTGCTGGAGTGACTGTCACAAGGAAAGTACTCTCTAAAATACTCTGAAATCCTCAGATGGGTAGCCGAAGTCTAAAGTGACAGCCCAAAGTAGCAAATTATAACACTAAAACAGTAAAATAAAAACAACAAAAAAAAAACTACATAGTATTTGATTTTAATGTTCAGAAAGAAAGAAAGATAAGAGGAAATGGAAAATCTCTCATGCAATTCTGATTTTCATTTTTTTGTGAACCTGAGGGACTGGAGGGGTGATGTCTCAAAATATGTAAAATACTTGATTCTGTGCTGCAAGCCCCAAAATTTGTAGGTTATTTATTTCTGTGCTGCAGGTCTCACGTTTGTAGCTGTAGGACATAATGAAAGTTCACTGGGCCTTATCAAGCAAACTGACAGCCTCTAAGGCTATGTTCCACTTTACAGTCTGCTGTCTATTAAATTATGTGAACCAGGAGACCATTCTGCGTATACCTTGTGGCTTCAGAAAGATAGCAATTGATGGAATGTGAGAATATTATTTTAAATGTATTTTTTTCTAGCCTGTGTTAGAAGCTGAAACAGAGATGTTGGCTGCAAGGAATGAATGTACAGCTAAGAGTCTCATAGTTTCTTTTCATTTATTTTTGGTTCCCACCATAGCTATCTGTCCACCATCAGCCACATCCCAGGGCTCATCTTCAGTCTTCTGCTTCTTTCTCTGAAACACCTGCCTGACTTGTCAGTTTGTGCCAGGACACAGCAAGTGGGAAAGTCCTAAGACAGATTAAAGATCCTATTGCAGTATCATCCTGGCAACTGTGCATGGCTTTTTTGGTATGCAAGAAACACATAACCTTAACTGGGTAAGTTGCATATGACATCATTTGCATCACTGCATGTGGTGACCGCTCATGCCTTCCCTGTATTATTGAGCAACTGGTAAACTGCCTTGTGATCATGGTATAGGTTCATAGGTTCATAGATGTTTACTAGGCTAATGACCACAAGGGCCTTTATAAACCTAGCCATGCTTCCCAAATCTCTGACAAGTTCTGGTACCCTTTATAAGTATAAGCATGGGCTTGGGAGGTGAACCATTTACAAGCAGGGGCCTGGGAGATGAACCATTTACAGGCTGCTTGTGTCCATTAGAGACATAGGTGTCAAACCAGGGATGAATTTTCTGTTCCCATCCAATTGTCCAAGTTACATTTGAATTGGGGTAGGGAGTGCCGCTTGTCTCTCTCTAACATAGATGACAAGCAGGCAGGGTATTTTGTTTAGATGCTTTAATAAATAGAAATACATCAGGATGGAAAGCAGCATCATAAAATACAAACAAACTAGTTAACAGACAGATCTTACATACATACATGCTTGCATCTCAACAGCTTACTACAAAATGGCAGTCTAGCTTGCACGCGCGCAGTATTTATACAATTGTGCAAGCCCTTGAATAGCTTTTTAAAGGTACATACACACACATTGATCTACATCGGCCCTCTTAAAAAGACTGCCCTTTGTAAAAATAATATCAAAGTTAGACATGCATTATTATAGACATTAGAAAGAAAGCACAATGTTCTTGTCAAAGTTGCTTCATATCTGCTACACGGTTTAGAGATGCGACCATATCTCGTAACATAACAGTGTGGACCAAATTTAGCAATGGGGACAGTCTTCACTGAACAACTCGTATCAGGAATTTCTGGATTCATCACAGACATGGGAATCTCCTTTGGAACACCTCACAACTCACTCTGAGATAAAGCCTTTCTCACAGACTATGTGTTGTGGTATAGGCTCAGACACTGGTATTAAATACTTCTGATTCTGCCTAAAGACTGCTGCTTGTGATTCCAGAATGTATGATTTCGGCTCTGGGCAAATATTCTTCACGACACCAATCCAATCATAACCTTTGGATGTTTCCATCCTCATCACTTCTCCTTTTCGTAATGGATTGAGTGGTTTGCTGGTTTTATCATAGTAGGATTTCTGGGTTAAATGCTTCTTCAACAGATTGGTATTCACTGAGCTGCTGTTCTTGACACATGGAAGCAACAATTGACTACTGATTGGTAATGTGGTCTGGTTTGTCTCAACAGAAGTCTCTGAACAGGTGAACCAAGATGTTTATCATGAGGAACATTTTTGAGATTCAAGAGATTCAGGAAAACATCACTATTATCTCATTTTATTTTCTCTAGTAACTGTTTTACACTTCGAACTGCACATTCTGCCAAATCATTTGACTGTAGGTACTCAGGGCTACTTGTGACATGAGTAAAGCCCCATTCTTCGACAGATTTTTTTGAACTGTTGGGTTGTAAACTGTGAGGTATTGTCAGAAATAACTTTGTGCGGACTACCATGGACTGCAAAATGATACTTCATCTTAGTAATGACAGTACTGGATACTAGGTTGTAAAATAGGACAGCCTCAAACCAATTGGAGTAACAGTCTACTAACACCAAATAATTCTGACCATTCCACTTGAATATGTCTGTGGCTACTGTCGACCAAGGTAGTTCTGGAATCTGGTTTAGCTGAAGTGATTCCTTCTGGTGATGTGGCTTAGTAATATTACACATGGAACAAGATTAAAGTGTTCTCTCAATGTCTTGTGACATAGAAGGCCAAAATACTAGTCCTCTTACCCTTCTTTTGGTAGAGTCAGCTCCTGGGTGACCAAGAAGAAAGATAGTAATGTACTCTGGTTGCAAGGACTTTGTAACAATTAATTTCAGACCTTTCATAATAATACCTTTGTCAGCCAAAATCTCATCTCTATGTGGAAAATAAGGTTGCACTTCTTGATATAAACTAGATTGCTTTCATGGCCATGCTTGATTGATAAAGTAGTTAAGCCACTGTAAAACTGGATATGTGGCAGTGTGATCTCTCAACTCATCAAGACATGTAAAATAAAAAAATTCTCACTTCCATGACTTCAAAATCAAGGTTCTCTTTCTCATGCTGTTCTGTGTTGTTTCTGGGTGAGTTGGATAATACATCAGCAAGATAAAGAAGTTTGACTTTCTTGTAGACAAGATTGAAATTATGCCTTTGCAATCTTAGCATCATATGTTGCAGTCTGTCTAGAGCTGAATGCATAGGTTTTCTTAAGATAGTGACCAAAGGTTGGAAGTCTGTTTCGATCTGGATTGGTCTACCATAAACATAATCATGGAACTTTTGAACATGCAAATACAATTGCCAAAAGTTCATTCTCGATCTGGGCATACTGCATTTCAGTTTGGTAATAGTTCTAGATGTACAGGCAACAGGTTGATCCTCTTGTAGAATAACTGCACCAAGAACAAATTTGAAGCATCACATGAAAGTGAAACTGATTTGTGAACATCATAATATCTGAGAGTTGGTGGGCTAGCAATTCTCTGTTTCAGGATATCAAATGCTCTTTGTTGTTGCTCTAACCAAAACCAGGATACATCTTTACATGTCACTTCTCTGAGTGGTGCTGAAAGTTGGCACAAATCTGGAATGAACTTGCCTAGGTAGTTGACCATGCCAAGAAAATGTTGCAGGGCTTGAACATTGTCTGGAGCTGGCATCTCGAGAATGGCTGTTTATTTTGAAGGGTCTGGTCATAGGCCTGAACTGGTAAATAAATGACCAACATAAGTAACTTCTTGTAGCCTGAATTTGCATTTCTGTGGATTGAGCTTAAGATTCACTTGACATGACCTTTCTAGAACATTTCTGAGGTTTCTGTCATGTTCAGCTTTACCATGACCTCCCACTAGTGTGTCGTCTACTATAATAGCACAAGGATACACAGAAAAGAATTCCTCCATTGCACATTGAAAGACTTCACTTGCAGAATTTATCCCAAATGGCATTCTCAAAAAACTGTACCTGACAAATGGAGTACTGAAAGTAGTGAGCAATGATGATTTTTTTTTTTGTCAAGCTGAATTTGCCAAAATTAACTCTTTGCATCTAAGACAGAAAAAACAGTGGCATTTGGCATCAAAGCTGCGACTTCTATGACTGTGCTCTTTGGATGATGAGGTCTTTTTAGCACCTTGCTCAAATCTCATGGATCAATACATATTCTGATGTCATCTGAGCTTTTCTTATGAGCTACCACCATAGAAGATACCCATTCAGTTGGAGTTTCAACTAGACAAATCACATCTTGTTGCACCATTTTATCGAACTCTACTTTGACTCTGTCCTGCATAGCTATTGGAACTTTACGTGCTGGCCTGATAACTGGACTGACCTTTGGGTCTAACTTCATGGAGTACACAACTGGAAGTTTACCTAATTTGTCTTAGAAAAAATCAGCATAGGTGGAAAAAATGTACTGTGTGAAATTAGAGTAGTCGTCCTTTAACCTAACTTGGTGGACTTCCTTATTAAATGAAAGCAGTCCCATTTTCAAACTGTCCTTGAGCCTTAATAATGACTGGATGTGCCTCTTGACCACATAAATAATAAGTATTAGCATCTTCCAGCTGAGTAACATGAAAACACTACTGAACCTTCGGCTTAAATTTCTTTGTCTCCATAAGCAACAAGTTTTGCACACCTTGCCAAATCAAGCCTTTCACCATGATACACTCTAGCAAATGTTTCTGCTGACATAATATTGCATTTGGAACCTGTGTCAGCTTTGAGATCTATGGGTTTGCCATTTATCCGGACAGTAAAAAATGCTTCATTCTTTGCCCTTAAATCTACTGCATTGACTGCTTCATGATGCACTGACACAGCATCAACTTAAAGAGTAGGGTTGCAGCTTTCTAATTGATCAACTCATTTCTTAAAATGTTCCCTCTTAATAAAAGAATGCGGGCCTTTTGATTTTCAAAACCTTTTGAAATGATTCCAGTTATTGCATTTGAGGCATTGCTAAATAAACACTAACCATTTTTCCCTTTTAGATTCATGACTTCCACCACAATTACAACAGTTGGCAATGAAACTAGGTTGGGACCCATGCTTTGAGTTTGTTGACTCACGCTTATGCTTCACTGAGACTCTGGAATTTGCTAGCTCTGGGGTTTACCAGTGAGTGCTGCAGGGGCTAAAGTTGCTGCCATGTGCTTGGGCCTATTTTTTTAACTACATGCTGCATACTATCAACATGAGCTTTGTCACTGTGCCTTCTAGAGCTGTTCTCATTTGTAAGTATATTTGTGTGCTTGTCTGCGAGCTCATATATCTGACAAATCTCAATGGCCTTATTCAAAGTTACATCACTGTCATGAAGCAAAATTTTTCTCACAGCATCACCTTTTATACCACACACGTCTGTCCTTTATCAGCTTATCCCTTAAATCACCAAATCTGCACATTTTAGCTTTATTTCTCAAGTCAGTTATATATGCTGCAAATGTTTCACCAGGCTTTTGATCGCTTATGTAAAATAAGTGCCTCTCCATTATAACATTTGTCTGGGGGGGTTACACATTTCTTTGAATTTACATTTTAAGCATTCAGGGTCCTCCCGTGACTCAGCCTATACAACAATATGATGGTTTTCTCCCTCTCCTGTTTAGATAGCAGGTGCATACACAAATGAATGTTTCCTTTCTATGGCTTCTGACCCAGAAAAATTAAGCAGAATGAATGTCTTTGTATGGTCATCTTTATCAGAAAATGCAGCCTGTATGAAAATGTACTCTTGCTCAAATACTCTCCAGTTCTCAGCAAAATTACTGTCAAACACAAGTGCACTGGGTTTTAAAAATCTGTCTGCCATGCCCACAAAGTATGCACAAACACATTGAAAATATGGCCCTTGTAATTATGGATGAACAAGCTGTTCTGTGAGCTTGTAATAACATAAAAATGCACAATAAACTCTTCAAAAACACTGTACTTTGAGAAATATGCTCTGCAACATAACTTTACTGTGACACTGCACAAACATGCAAACACTTTATGCACTTCTGATAACTTGAATATCTTTGCTTAATATGAAAAATACATGCTTTGTGAAAATGCAGTCGTTTTCCTTTATTTTATTTGTTTAATGCAATTTGGACTTTATTTCAAACATTTTCCATAGTAATTTGAATATTTTTATTAATATCGTACATATCAGTTTATGGGACTATCATTTAGAAAGTTCTGTATGCCTCGTTTCATATTTTACAAATAAGAAATAGTGCTGAGCAAGTTTTAATACCTGAAATTCATTTCTGACCTGTTTTGCGAAGTATGCACATTTTAGGGATGATTTACTCTTGTATATTTCACCAGTCCCAAGCAAGTGCCTTAACTTGTTTTAACCAGGCCACCTCTAACACTACGTCCTTTAGACATGCTGCTTCTGACACCATGTCACTCGTCTCTCTCTAACACAGATGACAAGGAGGAGGGGTATTTTGTTTAGCTGCATTGATAGATAGAAACACATCAGGATGGATAGCAGCATCATAAAATACAAACAAACTAGTTAACAGAGACAGGCCTTACATTCATACATTTACATCTCCACAGCTTACTACAAAATGGCAGTCTAGCTTGCACGTGCTCCGTATTTATACACTTTTGCAAGCCCTTAGATAGCTTCTTAAAGGTACATGCACACACATTGATCTACAGTGAGTAACTCTGATTCACATAGGTGGGGTGCCTGTTCCAGGGAAGGGGTAGTCTCTGAGATACATATCTTTCTCTCCAGCAGGTCTTATTTATATCACAGGCAAGGTTTAAGTCAATAAAATGGGTAATTCTAGTGCTGTTTGTTTTTCAGATATGCAGTAGGTCAATCAGAGTGGGGTATGACAATACCTTGTATGCCAAGGATAAATCTCCCCTCAACAGCCTGTAGGAGACAGAATACAGGGATAGGGCCTTGAGGTGGTCAGCTTAGGACATGTTGGAAGTACTCTTTTAGTGACAAATCTCTATGGACATTCCAATTGTTGGATATGCCTGGTTAGGTACATACCAAAGGGAGCACTGTAATCAATGCTAGATCTGATGAATGCCAAATACAATGGAACAATGACCTCAGCTCTCTACTGCAGAGTGCCTGATCATAGAAAGAAACCCTTTCCTTCCTCACTAGAATGAGTGACCTGATGTATGCCTTTCATTCCTCCATGGCTCTTCTTGTTCCAAGACCACTGAACATAGGTCATCTGGGTTGTAGCCGGGGCTCCATCCTTCTGTGCCACAGAGCCAGGGGTGCAATAATGTTATATACCCTACTCACCAGAAGATTATAATTCCTGAGAAGTCTACAGATGAGCCACCATAACAGACTCAGTATACTCTGATACACTGTAGGCATAGTGGAACACGCAGGGGGCAGGGGTCATGGAATGCCATGCATTAAAGAAAATACAGTGTCTCAGTCTCTTGTTGTTTCTCTCACTCTTTCTCTTTCTCACTGCCTCTCTCACCCTCTCCCTCTCTCCAGCTTGCAGTCAAGTAATATAAATATTAAGAGCATCAAATATTACTTCAGCAACACACCATCTACAATATAATTTGACAGTGTCAGCAGAAAAGCAGCACCCAGTCTGAGCTTTACTAAACATATAGCAGCATGTGAGGTTAACAGATATTCAAAGCCTTATGAGGTGAGTCTGGTCAGATGAATTCAATCATTTCTTCCTCTTGTTGACTTCATCTGTGATCAATTGACTTTTTAGACTGTGAATCACCAGATCTGGTGAAATACCTTGATGCCAAGTAGGATGACTGAGTTGTTCTGGTTTCACTGTTATTATATTTTCTTATGGCTCAGGCTGGAGAACACGTGTAAATGGTTAGAAGGATGATTGCTATTAAAAATGATTATTGCATCCAAATGGAAAAGATCAGTATGAAGCAGGTAGTGAGATGACTGCAGTCAGTATTTACAGCTGGGGGGCTTAGTTATGATAAATGTAAGGAAAGTGAAATTCGTATGTTTCTACACAAAGAGCAGTTAGTCTGTTACGGTTGTATGGATGTTGTAAAATATCACTGATTCAATGGATGCAGGACTTCTGCCAAAAGCACCTTTCCCCCTTTTTCCAGTTATGATGGCTTAGGATAGATAATATAATGTATTCTTACCCAAGTATGGGAAGGCAGTGCAAAGTAGAATGAATTGTGGGTCATATGTAGGGCAACTATAAAAGGAAACAAACACAGCTGCTTGGCTGGAGGATGTATTATTGCTCTGTGCTAATTCTGATGCCATGTCTCTTGCTAGTTAAAATGTTGCCTCACTAAATAAGGTAGTTGACAGGTTAGGAATTAGGTAGTCATGAGATATAGCATGCAGAGGATATTTCTGCCCCATGTTATAAAGGCTTTAGGGCAGCCAGTACCCTACATAATCAGTAAAATTCCAGTTTACCTGTAATAGCAATCCATATAGGACAGTGCAGTACTGAGTGGATTAGTGTATGAATATGGTAAATGGGTTATGGGTATGAGGTGATGCACTAAGGAAAGAATAACAGCAGGTGGCCATTAAGAGTAAATCCACACTTCTTGGGTTTAAGTCTGTGGTTAGTCACTGAGCAGGGAAGGCAGGTAAGAAAGGAATGTGGGGAGGTTTAAATGCAAGTTACCTGTAGTGACTTAGTGATGCAATGTATTGAAATTACCTTATGAATGGTACATAAAACATCGACAGATATCTGAGAGTCAGTAAGCTTTCTATGTAGTATGAAGGCAAAGTTAAACTGATAGGATATGCAGACAGCATTACTAAAGGGCATGGGAACACTTCCTATCTAGAGCAAGCCTGCACTGATGTTCTTTTTCTACTTTTTTTTTTTCAAAATGAAGATGGTCCCACAAGTGGGGCAACCACATTGGGTGCAATGTGAGATTTTCTGGTCCTCAACTTAGTGAAAGAAGACCTTTTTTTGTTTCTTAAGTCAGTGGAAAGGAATTTTGTTTGGTCGTCAACTTAGAAATGAGGGGGTATCAGATCAGGGAAGTACGCAAGGTGCCACTACACCTAGCTAAGGCTCTGGTCACTAAAAACTAGTAAAAATTGCAAACTGTTTGACTATAGATCTTAAATTGCATTATAAGTTAACACAGTAAATATTATTTTAATGCTCTGCAAATAAGGTACAATATCTCAGTACCCACTCAAGTTATACACATACTATTAGTAGAATTTGTTCATCCATTCATAGGTTCATAGGTGTGTACTAGGGAAATGGCCCTGGTCCCTTTACAAGCCTAGCCCATAGGATTACTCTGGCATCATGCCACCTGACCTTAGTTCCCAGTGTCTCTGTCAAGTAGAGCCACTGGAGTGATCCCTGAGGTGAATTTTCTATAGCCCATCCACTCGCACGATTTCTCTTGAAGAGGGCCAGTGAGGTGCTCTTTTTGACATGTATGGGAAGTTTATTCCATAGCATGGGCAGTCTCTGGGTTATGAACCTGTCCCTCCAGCATGTTCTGTTGATTGTGGTAATGAGGTTGAGGTCTCGGGAGCATGTGGTGTGGAGGGATTGGGATTTTATTAGATGTAGCATTTCTAACAGAGCTGGGTCAGACATGGCTTTGTAAGTCAAGCAGAGATCGCCTCTAAGTAGGCGATATGAGACAGAGAATAGTTGGAGTTTTTTGAGTCTGTCCATATAGGACAAGTGTTTAAGGCCTATGATCCTCTTAGTGAGGTACTTTTGCAGCCTTTCCAGTTGTTGCAGGTGTCTAATGAGGTACATGCCAAATTCGGCATTGTACTCGATGATTGGCCTAATGAGGGAAGAGTACAGGGAGACAATAACCTCTTTCTTCCTGGATGCAAAACCCTTAGTAATGAGATGTGCCACATAGAAGGACTTTCTGACCACAGTGACAATGTGGTGGTCAAAAGAGAGATCGCTGTCAACCTGCGTTCCTAGATCTCTTATAACTCCTTCTGTGTTCAGTGGACTACCATCAAAGTGGTAATCCATGGAAACCGGGTTTTTCCCCAAGGGGATGACGACACATTTTTTGGCATTGAGCTTAAGGCCATGGTTCTGACACCAGTCATTGGTCTCAGTGAGGCCTTTCTGTAGGATGTCAACATCACTTAGGGAGTTAATAATAGCTCCCAACTTGCAATCATCTGTGAACTTTGTCAGCCAGAGTCCCTTTGTGTTGGCCTGGACTTCAGAGAAGTAGATACCAAACAGGAGAGGACCCAGGACTCTATCCTGTGGGCCTCCACTCAAGACTGGTTGGCATTCTGGATTGGAGTCAGCTACCTTAACACTGTGGGTTTTATCTGTGAGCCAGTTTGCAACCCATCTGGCGATATAGGGGTTGATGCCTAGCTTAGTGAGTTTTTCTATAATTCCTGAGTGGGGAATGGTATCAAAGGCCTTGTCCAGATCAAGTTAGGCTGTATGAACCACCTTACCTTCATCCACAGCTCTGGTGACTGACTCAAAGAAGTCGAACAGGTTGAGCAGGCATGCTATACCCTTCACAAACCCAAACTGTGAGGGATCCAGAGTTTGGAGATTCCCTATATCCTTGTTTATTATGTCCATGATGATGCATTCCATAGCTTTGCATATCAGACTCATCAGGCTAATGGGGCGATAGTTCCCAGGGTCTGTAGTCACTCCACCTTTGTGGAGAAGGATGACTGTAGCAGTGCACCATTCATTAGGGACATAGCCTGAGGTGAGGCTGTGTTTGAACAGGGCACACAAGTGAGGTGCCAGTTCACTCTGTAGTTCATGTAGAACACAGCCAGGGATATTGTCAGGTCCCATAGAAGCTGTATTCTTGGCTTTGGACAGTGCTGTTTTAACCTGTATAGCAGTAATACTGGGTGTCTGGCAATCTACTGGTATTGGGATTGGTCCTTTGAGGGGGGGACAAAGGTGTAAAGTTGGCACTGAATCTGGCAGCCAATATATTGGCAATATCTGTTGGCTCGGTATAGGAGGTACCATTTTGCAGTAGCTCAGAGAAAATCTAGGTATTGCTGTGGCGATTCTTTACATAACTATAGAAGGCCTTGTGGTTGTTTTTACTGTCTGCTGCAATTCTGTTTTCATAACTAGCTTTACAGGATTTGATGAGGGATCTCAACTGTTTGTTGAGGCTTATAAGGAAGTTTTTCCAGTCTTGGGACTTCACCTTATTCTGAATCAGTTTCCTCCGTCTGTTGTAGAGTTTGTTTATGGATGGGGACCACCAGATTGGCTTCCTTTTTTTGGAGGAGAGCATCTTGGTTCTATTGGGTATGGCGAGATCCATGTATTTGTGTACGTGTTCATACAGTGCATTGGTGTATGATTCGGCAGTCATGCAACTATTCTCCATTTGCATGGGTGCCATGAAGTTAGCCACCTCTGTTTTTAGGAGCCCAAAGTTAGCTTTGGAGAAGTTTTGCTTGGTGGTTACCTTTGTGGGGTGGTGTGGAAGGGATGGGGATTTTCAAGGTGATTAGTTTGTGGGTGGATATAACCAGGGAGGAGTTGACTCGTGGTGTAGAGCAATGTTTGCCCATGTTAGTAAGGACCAGGTCAAAGATGTTGCTACCTCTAGTAGGGGTAAGAATGAGCTGTTCCAGGGCATTGGAATTAATGAATTCCAGGAAACATTGGGCAAGTGTATTGGTACATGAGTAGATTTCCCAGTTAATGGAGGGGTAGTTGAAGTCACTCATGAGAGTGTTAGGTTGAACCCTAATATTCTCCAGGGTGCTTAGGAACATCGAGTGTGAGTCTTGGGATATGGTTGGGGACCTGTAGCATGCTACGACCTGAATCACTGCCTTACCCAATGTTAGCTGCATCTGAAGTATCTCTGATGTATTATGTTGGGCTACCAGTCTGGAGGTGTGTGCATTCTTTATGAATATGGAAGCACCACCACCTTTGGAGCTTCAGTCCAAGTTCTGGGGCCGAAAGGTGTGGAATGAGTTATAGCCTGGTAGTGCAGGGGTGCTTTCTTCTGCCTTGAACCAGGTCTCTGTTACAGCATAAATGTTGATGTTCTCCATTTTAAGGAGTGCTTCAAACAAGTGCATTTTGCGATTTAGACTTCTAGCATTGAGCAGCATGACTCTCAGATTGCATTTGTTTGTAGCTGTTATGATGGTAATTTAGTCTTTGGAACACTACCTAAAAATGTACTATAGGGGTGGAAAGAGCCTTGGCCAGTGTCCAGAAGCATGGGGGTGACAGATGCAAACCATCTCTGGCAAAGCATCGAGGTCTGTCAAGTCATGTCATCCCAGGCAGTCAGATACTGGATCCCCTTAGAATGACACCAGAAACTTAGACAATTGTTGAAATCATTCATTTTCTGCTTGTACTGTGGTATGCTTCTTGGTGATGGTAGGATGCTGCTCAGGGCTAGGGTCATACCTGCCCGGGCTACATAATCCGAAAGCTCTTCCATGTCTCTTTTCATATAGTCTGGGGAGGTACATCTCAGGTCATTCACACCCACATATATAATAACAGAGTCATATTTGTACCTGTTGTTGAGGGACCTGAGTGCGTGCATTATGAGGCAGATCCTGACAGCTGACTGTTACTTTCTCCTTATTCAGCCTAGTGAGTGGGACATCAGTGTGCCTCACTATCGAGTCACCTATGACTAGTGTGTTGGACATGATGTTTTGCCTTAGGAGCTTTGCTTGAGTGGCACACTATTTAGGAGAGTTATGTGTCTCGTCATTAGTGTTGTGTTGTGGTGGTCGAGTGCATTTCTGCCTTGGAGGTCTCTGCTGTTTAGGTAGATTTTTATTGAGAGCCACTGCCAAGGTGGGTCTGCGGTTTGTGTTTTTATGAGAAGGTAGTGCTGGTGTGTGTTCTGGATGGCTATGTGTTCCATATGGTGTGGTGCAAGTGCTGACCTTGTCCTCTTGACCAGCTATTCCAGTCTTGGCTGGAGAGTGTATGGCTTCCAGTTTGGATATATAAGTGCATCTCTCGCAAGTCTGAGTGTTGGGAGGTAAGAGAAGAGGGTTGTTAGTGTACATGAGGCAGTTGCTGCATTGCCTCAGGATGCCCAAGTGCATCAGGTTAATAGGAGAAAGCACAGAAAACTGACCTTTAGACATGCCTGGAGGGGTGGGCATTAATAATAAGTACTGGAGCTGTTTCCTTGTAGAATGTTTAGTGCTGGTAGCACTTTTGTGTGCTACAATAATTGCCACATTAATTCTGGTAAAGTGCTAGAGTAATAAGCTAGTAAAAGTGCAGGAGAGGAGACAACTAGCAGATCTAAGGGAAGGCATTTTTGCACCGCTCAGAAGCTTACAAACAGTCCTGGATACAGCAAATCTGTATCTGGACTAGACTAGTTAATGGAAAGGTGGGGAACAAGTGCAAATGTGGGCTTTTAAACCAGAAAGTTGAAAGAGATGGAAAAACTGCCCAAACAGCCAATAAACTACAATTTCTGGGCCAGAAACCACTCCTCTTGTGGTAGATAGGCTACCTAGTGCTTACTACTCCCACTGATAAACTAGACGGCTTCCCTCCAACACAGAAAGGCTTGGGGGGGGGGGCACAGAAGCTTACAAATAGTCCTGGATACAGCAAATCTGTATCTGGACTAGACTAGTTACAGGAAAGGCAGGAAACAAGCTTAGATTTTTTTGTGAACTTTCATGTAAGGCTAAGCAGTTCAGTCTGTTGTCACTTAGTTGCTGACATATTTATATATAATTTATGATAATAAAAATAATTAGTATATAAACATCATTTAAACTCATTAGCTGCACTAAACATAGGTCAAGTATCAGTACAGTCATAGTACCCATCAGGTAAAGTTTAAGATGAAATCGTTCAGTATGTTGCATATAGCATGTTTTTAGAATTACTAATATAAATATGAACAGGCAAGATTAGACTCCTAGATTCATCACTAGATTGATTCAATAGAACTGCCTGGACATGTCATTAATGCCTCATTAATCTATATCAGCAATAGTAGCTACTGAGATATTCCCCAGGATTCAGTAAGGGCTACATGGTCATTTTTCACCATCTGCACATCACTGCGCTATGCACACATGGACATGAAAAGTTTTAGATTCAGCAAGTGTAGAGGTGTACACCCCTGTGCAAACTGGGTAAACACTGAGGTATGCTAATTACAGCATAAGCAGCTGAATTGCATGCTAATCAACCAATTCAACATGGTGAAGCTATTCAATAAGCTATAAAGCATCTATCTAGATGCTGTGCTGGTTTGTCCTGCATATTCCAAAACTTTTAGAATACAGCCACAGAAAGGAGTCTAGACAGACAGATCATGTCAGCTGCTGCATTTACAAGGTAAGTCTTGAACCTGGAGTTTACTGTGTAATAATAGGAATGAGTGGCATATCCTTGTATCACAGTAATAGAGCATTTCCTTGTTTGTGCCATAACACTAACTCATCTTTGTTCCCCCCACAAAAGAACAGTCTATCCTGTTTGTGCCATAACAATAACTCACCTTTGTTCCCCCACCCACAAACGAACAGTCTGTCCTTGTTTGTGCCATAACAGTAACTCACCTTTGCTCCCTCCAAACAAAAAGAACAGGAAAATGAAACATTTTGCTAACAAACCATCTTTGAAATGCTAAAAGTTCTATCAGAGGAACTGTCCTGAAACATATGTACATATTAATCACAATACTTTTAAGTATTGGCAATCATGTGTACCTCTGAAATGGCTTGGCAAACATGACCATGCCATCAGTACACTTCAAAGTAATGCATACAGATAGAAGTGTAAAATCCTTTGCTTCAGAATTTTCTTAAATGCATTCCAGCATATGCAGTATGTAGCTGAACAAATGGAAGCATACCTTCTGAAGCTCAATACTCCTCTGTGCAGATATATCCCAAAGTAATAGTGTATCTTCACTCTTCTTCACATAAACAAGTCTTCTCACCATCAGTTTGCATTTTATATGGTGTAGATTCAGGGCTGTCAGCACAATGAAGATGCAAATGAGGTGTGAACTCATTTGAATTGCTGAATCCCAAAAAATTGGATCCATGTAGGGACATAAACATAGTGCAGCCACTCCCTCGGTGTTTGGTTTTAATGGATTGCAAGTGTGACTGATTAGTGTTTGGAAGAGGGAAAACACAACACCACTGCAGGCTGCCTTACTTCCAGTAGTTGTGACAGGTCACATCTGCAAAGTGTTAGATGTAACATTGGAAATTAAAGTAAGCAACACACAAGCCACAGATTGTATTCCTTCACATCCAACCTGGCCTTCATTTTTTTTGCAACTGCATATGATATTATTTCCACTTAATGTCCTCACACATTTTAAGGCCAATAATATAGAATTGCTTACACACTGCATGTCTCAGATTGCTGCTCAGATACATGAAGAATAGCCAACAAACACAGAAATGTAAGACAGAGCTGTATATTTGTAAGCAATAATCATGACAGGTTGTGTGCTCACTAGTTATACTACATCTAAAACTACTAAATGTACAAATAATACTTGTATATTTTGATATCAATGCAGATGCTGTTGCAATTGGTTGTGTGCATATTGAATTAATCTGATTGCTGCAAATCTGTCCATGCTGCAAAAAGGAATAAGGTGCCTATCCATTGTTCTGAAGGTGCATTAGAGTGAAAGTTCAAATCCAGACCTATGCAGTAATATCTCACATGTACTAACATTTTCTAGTGTGTATGTCATAAGTTACTTTTCCTCATTTAAACTACCTCTCCCTTTCCTTTCATTGTTTTCTTCTTATTTATTTGTTTTTTTTTATCCTCACCAGTGTTTGTCTGTGATGCACCTCTTAACGCAAGCATGGAATGTCAGGTTTGGCTGTGCTTATCCCATTTGCATAAAGTACAGCAGTATGCAAACTGGACAAATGGACCACGGAGGAAACAGACAGGACCCAGACAGCCAAAAATAGAAACTGGATGCATTCAATTAATACTATTGGGCATTGCACAAACCCAATAAGGGACATTGCACTGCAGTTATCAGCAAGACCTTAAGAATGATTAGTAAAATAGGGAATGTCATGTAACTAGTCCTGTGGCAGCAGGTGTTATGTGTAGCGCTGGAGTACATATGGTCATGGGTTCTAGTACAGGGAGTGCAACCTTTGTTTTGCTGTTGTGACATTGCAGTTTATAGCAATGAAGTGCAACACAGACAAGCATTTTCTTAACCTTCTTGTGGCAACAGGTATAAGCATAGGACTGCTATACATATGGTCCTAGGTTTGAATACGGCATATTACATACACTTTTACTGTTGTTCCACTTCCCATTATTGTCACTCTCAGTTATAGCACTTGACATGGTGTAGCTGATATTAATTATATGTATTAAGTGTAAGGCACTAGTATTGTGTCAGTTATGTATTCATTTATCTATGTATCATCACATTTATTCTCAAATCTATGACTGTGTCCTATATTCTTGTAAGTATATTTCTGCTAACTGGACTTCCATGGCCCTCACATTTGTCTAACACACATGAATGACTGCCTGTACATCCAATATCCTTGAATTTGCTATGCTTGCTAGTGTTGCCCTCTTCCTGCCATTGTGCAAAAACAGTGCTTGGAGGTGTGCACTGCTGAGTACCATGTTTGTGTGATGGTAAGTGGAGCACAACATTTTCAGTGTGTGCACTGCCAGTAAACACTATGACTAGAATTGGTGGGAAACCATCACTCTCCATTGGTCTTGATCCATGGTAGACATGGCAGGTGTTTCTGGAGAAGGCATTAGATTTAGGGTACAGAGATTGGGTGTCCAGGAGTCTAAGATTTTTATTGGACTCCTAGTTAAACACTGCAGTGCCAGGCATCTGCAGGGGGGACTATTCTGGCTCCCAGTATAAGTCAGAAGTTTGGAAAAGTTTGGTCCAGGCTGCAACCAGTGCCACCAGTATCCCACGCACTGGTGACCAATGTTGGTATCACTATAATGACCTATGGTGGAGAAAGAAGGATACTATCAATGCTTGGTTTTAGGAATTTAGGACTGCAGACATCCCACAACTGTGTAGGTATCAACTACAGAGAGTACTTGAAGGCCTAAAAGATAAATATAGGCAAGACTGGTATTCATAATGGTATTCTGTTCAGTTCTGTTTTTTCCACAGCTGCCATGGACCTGGAGACCAGTGTTAGAACCCATGGAGCTAGAATGAGAATGAGAGAAGCATGTGGTATGTATGCAGCAGAAGGGTAGTGTTATTGTAGCATTAAAAGTTAAAGATAGCTTTTTTGGTATTTTATAGAGTTGTATAAAATTGAGCATGCATATTACAACTGTAAAAGCAAGTATCCTTGTATTAGTTTGTAGCACAAACCAAGAGTACAATATTAGGCTTTAGTCGGAGGTCGTGGACTCAAAGACCACATTTCCCAATGGTACAATACTGCTAATTCTACAATTATGTGTAACTTAAAAGTTTAAAATAAAATTTCTGTACCAGTGGCACACATGCCCTGCTGTAAACTGTATTCTGTATAACTGGAACAGTCTGTAGTATAGTATGCATCTGTTAAGAGCTGGTAGTCTTAAAAGTAAAAGTTCTCTGTTAGGAGGTTGGTAGTCTTAAAAATAAAGGTTAAGATAACAGAGTCAAATAATTGTATTAATGCATGGTATGTTGCATATGAAGGTACTAATCTTATCTCTTTTTTTATCTCACCCCCAACAATTGTTTTGTTTTTTTATTTTATTTTTATTTTATTTTATTTATTTTTTTTATGTTTTGTTGCAGTTTATGTGTCATCAAAATGTGTCCATGTCTTTCATGTATACCACATCACTAAATGCTCCACAGCACAGTGGGGTAGGTCTGCCCCACAGGATCCACCTCCACCTGCTCCAGCGCTGTTGTCCAGCATTTCTGTCAGCCAACCTGACAGCATCACATCTGCTGCCCCTGCAGTACCTGCCCCCTCAGGTAGTCCTGCCCTGGAGGCCAGTTATGTAATACCCTCCTAGAGCAGTAGCGGAGATGGTGATTTTATCACCTGCACCAAGATGCCAGGGGTGGTGTGTAGGGTTGTGCTCCACACTGTTGGTGCATGCCTATACCAGTGGGAGAGGCTGCCCTCCCTCATTTTATGCAGTAGTAGTAATAGTAGGAGGAGGAGAAGGAGACATCAAGCATTCCAGCCAGTGGTGGAGTGAGGTGACAGTGATGACAATCCAGTGGGTGAGGACTCGATTCTCACTGTCACCTAGCTTGATGACCATGGGTTCTGGATGCTGTGATATTTTGAGGTATTGACAACCATTCCAGGAGAAGTAGGGCAGTGGATGTCTAACATATGCTAGCACAGCTATCTGGAATTTAGTAAAGAATTATATGTTATTTGGAATATCAAACTGCACCGATGTTTATGTTGAAAATGTATTTGTCAAGTTGTTTGTTTAAAAATGTGCCAGAAGTGGGTCCTGACTGTATTGCAACTGAATTAAATGTGAATGCTTTAAGAGGTGATACTTGAAGTGAAGAGGTAAACCTCAGTCCCAGCTAACTTTGAAAAATAGTTGAAATTAAATTAGGTCATAAAGATTATATCTTACAGTTCTAGTTGCAACCAGAGACAAAATGCCTGGGAAAACAAGTATTAGGCAGCTTTCTTTATTGTCTCTAGCAGGAAGGTAATTGCTACTCTGTAAGGGTAAAGGTTTGAAATTGTTTTATGACTTCTAAGAGCTGCAACAGATTTTAGCAAAGCTCTGAGTGTGTGTATTATTGATGCATAGGTGCTAAATCCTGGCAATTTCTAGCCAAAGTGGATAGTATGGGAACCAAAAATCAGATGACCAGATGTGATGTCATCCTGTAAGCTATCCCAGCAATAATATTTAGATATTATATTGAAAAGTCTCTCAGCCAGACTGGACAGTCTGTTTCTTGGAGCCTGACATAGAAGGATCCCACACCTACTTCTTCTTGCCTTGTTCTAGTAAGTAAACCAGGGAATAGTAACTCTTAGGTTAGTTAGGAAAATATAGTAAGATTAGTTAAGTACCGCTTTTCTGTATCTGTGTGAGTCTATTCATCTGTATTATTTTAATATTTCCCCTGGTTGAAACTGTGGTCTTTACTGTAAATAGATATTTCACATTTTCATGTTCTTTTGTTATTTACTATTAAATATATTTAAACTTTTCATTGTGGCTGGTCCTTTAGAAAATATTTTAACCATTGAGAGTACTTGGTATCTATTGGTGACACTACAGCCACTCCTGAACCTTGGCTGTTTGGTCAACATTGCCATTTGTATTAATATTTACTTCACTGTGTATAATTGGATACTCTTTTAAGAGTCTTATAGTAACTGACTGGTGGCAGTGACTCTACCTTATGGTTTGGACAAAATTGGTAGAGTGGGTAATCTGTGCCAGCCTTTCCCATGTGTGTGTGTATAAAAATTAGATGTCAAAGAGTGTTTATGTCAGCTACTTGGTGCAGGGATGTAAGACACTGGTTTCACAGAGAGAGTGGTGGAGAGCTCAGCTTGGACACTTGGCTGAGGATTTAACTCTGGAGCTGTGCCAGTGGAGGAGCCTTATTGGGGCCCTGAAGGGAGACAGATATAAATAAATCCAGACCCTGGGTTGCCTATGTTCCCTGTGTGCTCTTAAGAGAAATTGTGCTTGATGCAGACAGGCCTTCTGCTGGAAATACTGAGTTTATCCATTTGTATTCCAAGTGAGCATCCCTCTCCAGTGTCAGTGGTGAGATTCAGGCTCCTTGATTACCAGCCAGAGTGGGGACATCACAGATGTCCTCACCCTCACCCTAATCATGGAGTCTCCCAACCTTTTGAGTCCATCACTGCCCCTGTCTCTTGTTTTGTTTGTTTTGTATTTCTGCAATTGCTTCCTCACCTACCCAACTTACCAGAACCACACATACCTACGTCCCTTCCTCAGCATTTCTCTCTCTCTGTCTCTCTCTCTCTCTCTCTCAAGAAAATAAATGGACACCTATCCCAAAAAAAAAATGTCCCATACACAGCTCTCCATTTTGCACATCTGTCTTCTTGATACAATTGATATGGTCCAGTTGGCTATACAACATGATTGTGTTGGGGTCAACCCTCTCTCTGGAGGTGACAGTCTAAATTCAGTTAATATTTTGCATATATGTTCACTTTACATTGTTAAAGAAATTGATAGCTATGGTTCTTTCCTACCTCGCTCCTGCACATTCTGGTCCTGCTTTCCCTTTGTTCTTCCGGCTGCTTGCTCCCCATTTCACCACTGTCCTATTTTCCCCATTTTCTTTTTTTAATGCATTATTGCATGATGGTATAATATCAAATGTTTTGTGCAATGCAATGTAATGCACATCAATATGGTAATGTGAAGAACTACAACTATTGACCCATATGCATAAAAATCCTTATCTGAAAGGCTTGTGCAGGAATCAGCATGGACCATAGACACAGGTACATAGTTGACCTTTAACACACTTGTCCCTTCTCATTTTGGGTTTGGGAAGGGTAGATCTTGCTTATTGACCCTTGTGAACTTCTTGGATACTGACCCCAAAGACCTGGATGAGGGATAACAGAACATAACACCTATGTGGAGTTATTCAAGGCCTTTGACACTATCCCCTATTCATGTCATAGTGAATATCTCCTATCTGAGAATTAGGCCATACAGTACTAGCCTCTGGAGATGCACAGGTCAGTGCAATTCTTTGTGCTGGTCCCAAGCCCATATGAATGGGAAGGGTTACATTAGGAAGGGCATCTGGTGTAAAACTTTTGCCAAATGACATATGCGGACAACAATACAGATGTTATGTGATCCTATCTCGCCTACATTCTGTACTGATGGGTTCGGAGCCAATCCTCGGCTCTGACTCGGCACACTATGCTATAGGGCGAAGTCTCTAATTGGCTGAGCTATTCTATATCCCAGGATGCACCACCACCAATTCCCCAGATCTCGTTTGCCGCTTACAAAGCAAAGATGTGGTCTCAAGCTTGGCTGAGCTAAGTGCTTTCTTTATTAGAATTTTCTGTCAGGAATTTTCTTAAACTTAACCAAAAAGCTGTTTTAACGGCTATCGTTGTGTATGAGTGAGTTTTCTGAACTTTTTTGTGGTAAAAAAAATTGTTTTTCAGGGAAAGGTTTCCGTTTAAGTTAGAGGGGCCTTCCCCTCGTGCGTGAGTGAGTCTTTTTTGTGTAGCGTTTTGTGAGGTGATCAAGTTCCCGTTTTTAGTTAGAGGGTTCTTGGCCCTCCTGTTGTGTGACCAATACCTTTTGGTTAACTTTTATTTTACTGTAAAGTGAGTTTGTTCTGGTTATTCAGTTTTTTTCCTGTGCTTTTCTAACTGTTTGGCATTATGTCAAAAGAGCACAGACCCTCTGGGTTTAAAAAATGCACTAGATGCAATTACAAAATGTCCATAACGGATGATCACTCCCTATGCGTGTACTGTTTAGGACCCAAACACCTTCAGGAATCTTGTAGTGTGTGTCACGCTTTTTCTTCTCGAGTCCTCCAAGAGAGGAAAAATAAATTGATTTTAAAAGGATTGATCAAACCTACTTTTGAAGAGGCCTTATCATCCTCTTCTTCTTCCTCTAAGAAAAAGAAATCGTCGGCTCCGACCAGCCCGTCGGAACCGACCACTAAGAAATCTAGGCAGGCTTCTCCATCGGCTCCACGGACTTCAGAGCCGAGGGCGAAACGGTCTGCCTCGATGCCTCCAGCCTCGACTCCTCTGGCTTCGGAGCCAAGGGCTGGAGCTTCGAGAGGTGGGTCACCTTCATCGGCTCCGCTGATTTCGGAGCCGATGAGGGTTGTTCGCTCAGACTCTTCCCCTTCGGCGCCAAAGTCCTCTTCAGCACCGAGGGAAATTACAATGGAGTCTCCTTCGGCACCGATTTTGATCGAGACTATTCGGAGCCGGTCCCCCAGTCCTTCGGAGCCGGTGGAGAAGTCTAGTCAGACCCATTCGATCTCCTCTCGATCTTCCAAGATGTCAGATTCGGACATTGACAGGGTGCTCCAAAGGCTGTTTCAGTCTCCAGTCTTCAAAAAGTTAGTTTCGGCTCCAGCCCAGTCGACTTCGGAGCCGATGTTCCACCCTTTAGCCTTGGTTCCTCCTCCAACAGCCTCGGCACCATTGAAGTCAGTGCTGGTGGAGCCAATGGAGGTGTCTGGGTCGGCTCCGACCCTTACTCCTACTCCGGCCTTCGGGTCGGAGTTCGGTACACGGACCTCTTCGGTCGGCCCTGGGGGTGACGCTTCGGGACCGATGTTTTCGGTTCTGAGCCTCTCTCTCGGTGCGTCGGCTGCGGGAGTGCCGTCTGCTGTTATGGCTTTGGTGGTCAGACCTTCCCAGGATTCTGGGGGTCCGGCCTTTACAGCCATGAGGAGTGCTTTGGCCAAATCTTCTTTGGCTACCTCCAGCGTCTCCCCGGCACCTTCCCTAGGCATGGAGACTGGGTCCTTTGTAGTCCCCCTGTCTCAAGACAGTGGAGCCCTGGGGCCTGAGGTCACCACCGTTGGGGGTCCCCCTCTTCCTGGAGGTCCCTCTGAAGAGTCTTTGGAGGAACCCCCAAGAAAAAAACAGTGCAAGAGGAAGCACGTCGACTCTGCTGACGAGTCTATCACCTCCGACACCGATCTTGATGATGCGGAAGGGTCCCCCAAGTCGTCCTTGGATGACATCTCCTTTGCGGACATCCTGGAAGTCCTCAAACAACGAGGCGGCTGGCAGACCAAACCCCCTTCCTCTGACGAGTCGGTGTTCCTCAAGGCCTTCGGGGCTCAGCCCTCCGCCTCCTGGGTGTCTCCACCCTTCAATGAGCTCCTGGATTTGATCTCTCGAAGGGCGTGGGAACATCCAGATACTGTGGAACCGGTGCCTGCTCGCCCTAACAAATTTTTGTCAGCGCCCCCGGAAAAGGAATTTCTCACCAAAGGTGTGGCTGTAGATGCTATGGTGGTGGCATCTGCTACCCAGCAAGATGTGGCAGAGGCTTCGATGTCCGTCCATCCTCCTAATAAGGAGTCTAGGAGCATGGACCGGTACGGGAAGCGCACCCTTACTTCAGCAGCCTTTACATTAAGGTCTCTGAATTACCTCACGCACTTCACTAGACTTCAGAGGGACCTGATCAAGGAACTCTCAGATACCCTCTCTGGTAACCTGCCTGAGCAGTTAGCCCAGACAGTTAGCTCTCAGTTGGCTACCCTGTCGTCGATATTGAACTCGTCCATGAGGCTCATTTCGTATGCAGCCAAGGGGGCGAGTAGAGCGGTGGGCACGGGTGTTGCTCTACGGAGACAAGTCTGGCTCCGCCTGTGTCATTTTGCGGAGGCCTTCAAGTCTTCCTTTGCCGACGCTCCCTTTGATGGGTCCTCTTTGTTTGGACCCAAGGTAAAGGACACCTTGACCCGCTGTGAACAAGAGGGTAAGACTTTGACTGCCGTAGGAGCACGGTTTTCCTCTCCCTTTTGGCCTTATCCCAAGGCTAAAAGAGGAGGGAAAATGTGGTTCCGTAAATCTCAGAAGAATTACCCCTCACAGCAGGACGATCCCCCTTCTAGAGGCAGAGGAGGGGGAAATTTTTCAGGAAGACGCCATCCCAGAGGTGGCAGAGGCCCCCGCAACACTGGAGACCGCGAGTCCTTTCGTGGCTCTTCAACCTCTCAGCATCCCTGAAGGATTGCTTGACTGCACAGCTCCGCAGCCAGTCGGGGGTCATTTTTCGAGGCACCTAAAGGCCTGGGAGAGTATCACTCAGGACCAATGGGTGCTCAGAATCATCGCCAGAGGTTATGTCATCCCATTTTCACACCCCCCCCTCCATCCAGGAAAATCCCGGACCCGCCACCCAGTCAACGGGATATTGCAGCCATCGAAATTTCAAAGCTGCTTCAAAAAGGAGTCATCCAACTGGTTCCCGTAGACCAGATCGGATTAGGGACTTACTCAAAATTCTTTTTGGTGCCAAAAAAGACCGGGGACTTGAGGCCCATTTTGGATCTCAGCAACCTGAATCGATCAGTCAAGAAGTCCAAGTTCCGGATGGTCACCTTACAATCCATTCTCCCGCTACTGGAGAAAGGTGTTTGGATGTGCTCCATAGATCTCAAGGACGCCTATTATCACATTCTGGTAGATCAGGCGTCCAGGAGACATCTGCGCTTCAGCCTGGGAGACAGTCATTTCCAGTTCTGCGCACTGCCCTTTGGTCTCACCACAGCCCCCAGGGTGTTCACCAAATGTTTGGCGGTGGTGACTGCTCACCTGAGGAGTCTAGGATTCCAGGTGTTTCCATATCTAGATGACTGGCTCCTAACTGCCACCTCCAGGCATCTACTATTACAGAACCTAGCAGCCACTATATCTCTAGGAACCTCCCTAGGAATCACCTTCAATTGGGCAAAGTCTGTGTTGCTGCCATCTCAGCTTATAAGGTTTATCGGGGTAGACATAGACTCAAGGCAAATGCGGGTCTATCTTCCTACAGAGAGAATAAAAACATTACAATCTCAAGTCCGAGCATTGCTCCTCAAACACCAAGCCCCAGCAAGGATGGTCCTACAACTGTTGGGTTCCATGTCGGCTACCGTTCTCCTGGTCCCCTTAGCAAGATTACACATGAGGATTCTCCAGTGGCTCCTGTCGGTCCAGTGGTCGTATCAGGAACTTCCTCTCAGTCACCAAATTATAATCACGGAGACGTGCAAACAGGACCTCCGTTGGTGGCTTACCTCATCCAACCTGGATCAGGGGCGACCCTTCGTTCCTCCTCCTCCAGTGGCCACTTTGACTACGGACACCTCCCAGACGGGGTGGGGGGGACATTACCTGGGCAGGTCAGTTCAGGGCAAGTGGCACCCCGACGAGACTTCCCTACACATCAACATACTGGAAATGAGGGCAGTGCTTCTGTCGCTTCAAGCACTACACTGCTACCTCCCCCAAGGTATGATTGCCATTCAGTCCGACAACATGTCAGTAGTCTGGTACCTGAACAAGCAGGGAGGGACCAGGTCCTACCCTCTTTGCAGAGAGGCCATGAGAGTATGGAACTGGGCTGTTGCAACCAACCGTTTCTTGGTAGCAACACACATCCCGGGGAGATCCAATGTGATAGCAGAAAGACTGAGCAGAACCATTCTCTCCCTGCACGAGTGGTCTCTGAACGACAGAGTAGCATCTCAGATCTTCAGAAGATGGGGAACTCCTTGTTGCGACCTCTTTGCAACTCCCCTCAACACGAAATGTCTACAGTTCTTTTCTCTTACCCCAGTTTTGGGGGGGTTTCCCAAGGACACCCTAGTCCAAACTTGGCCCACCGGCTTACTGTATGCCTTTCCTCCGGTTCCCCTTCTCCCCAGGCTGATCCAGAAGGCGATTCACTTGCAGTGCAAGATGATTTTAGTTGCCCCATACTGGCCTCGTCAAGTCTGGCTGCCATTTCTTCGTAAATACGCACTGGATGGTCCATGGTTCCTGGACCAGGTTCCGGATCTCTTGATCCACCAGTCGGGACAGCTTCACCAGTCCCTTCACTCACTGAAGTTAACAGCTTGGCTCCTCCACTTCCGACTATAGTCAGGAACCAGGGTTTGGACTCAGAAGTTATACATATCTTGTCCTCGGCCCACAAGAATTCGACTAAGAAAATGTATAATAGTAAATGGAAGAGATTCGCCATTTGGGCCCAACTCCGGGGATTAGATCCCATTACTGCCCCGGCGGCGGACATTTTGAAATTCTTAGCTTCCCTATTCAATCAAAGTTCTTCGGTCTCTACCATTAAGGTTCAATTAGCAGCTATTTCTAATTTTCATGCAAGTATAGACCCACCTTTGATGAGCAATAAGTTGTGTAAAGCCTTCATGAAAGGTGCTGGGCTGCTACGTCCTCCAGTTTCTCATCCTGCTCCACCATGGGATCTCAGTTTCATATTAGGTGCCTTGACCTCTTCCCCCTTTGAACCGGCAGCAATGTCTGACTTGAAATTTCTTTCCTGGAAGACTGCTTTTTTGGTGGCAATTACATCAGCCAGAAGAGTTTCAGAACTTCAAGCCCTATGTGTCAACCCGCCGTACCTGGTTTTTCACAAGGATAGAGTATCCCTTAGGCCTAATCCATCTTTTGTTCCCAAAGTTTGTTCTAGTTTCTGTCTTCAACAGTCTTTGGAACTTCCAGTTTTCTTCCCCAATTACTCAGACAGAGCAGAATATATCTTCCATTCATTGGATGTCCACAGACAATTGCGTTTCTACTTAGATAGGACGCACCAAACACGGAAAACAGATCAGTTGTTTGTGACCTTTTCAGACAATAAATTGGGCAAAGCCATCACGAAGGTCACTATTGCCAAGTGGATCAGAGACTGTATCAGTCATATTTATTTTCTTTCTAATAGAGAGCTTACAACCTCTGTGAAAGCTCATTCTACAAGGGCTATGGCTACTTCAACAGCATTTCATGCTAAGCTTGCCATTAGTGACATTTGTGCTGCAGCTACCTGGTCCTCTCCTCACACCTTTATTTCTCATTACAAATTGGATGTGGCATCTCGGGGGCGAGCTTCCTTCGGTTCCACAGTTCTCAGGAGTGTTTTCCAGTGAGCCACCCAGGAATCAGGTGCTAGGGACGCTGTCCCATCAGTACAGAATGTAGGCAAGATAGGATCACATAACATCTTTTAGTTATGTACTTACCATAACTTTAGATGTTTGGGATCCATCTCGTCTACATTCCTAATACCCACCCTCCTTCCCCCTGCCTTGGAGATCAGAAGAGACCGGACGGTTCGAGTTCGACTGTTTCATCTTGAAACATCTGGCAATGTTATATCAGCAGTGCATGTGTGGGTGCATGTGTGCGGACAAACAAGATCTGGGGAATTGGTGGTGGTGCATCCTGGGATATAGAATAGCTCAGCCAATTAGAGACTTCACTCTATAGCATAGCGTGCCGAGTCGGAGCCGAGGATCGGCTCCAAACCCATCAGTACAGAATGTAGGCGAGATGGATCCCAAACATCTAAAGTTATGGTAAGTACATAACTAAAAGATATCCATACTGGATCGGTCGAGGTCCGGGTTAACAATGACTGCCACCAGTACTGTTATCCAACATGGTGTTGGTGGAAATTAGGTTTCTGTTTGGCAAAGGAAGAGAAGAGAGGGAAGGCATGCCTGAAGGCAAGAAGAGAGGAGGAAGGTTAGGAGTGTGGTAGTGAGTGTAGCAACTTTGAATGTTGGCAGTATGACTGGTATATGGAGAGAGCTAGCTGATATGATAGAGAGAAGGAAGGCTGATATATTGTGCATGCAAAAGACTAGATGGAAGGGGAGTAAGGCCAGGTGTATCAGAGGTGGCTTCAAATTATTCTATCATGGTGTGGATGGGAGGAGAAATGGGGTAGGGGTTATCCTGAAGGAACAGTATGTCGAGTGTTTTGGAGGTGAAAAGAGTTTCAGATAAAGTGATTTTTATGAAGCTGGAAATTGATGGTGTGATGATGAATGTTGTTAGTGCATATGCTCTGCAAGTTGGATGTGCAATGGATGAGAAAGAAACAGTTTCAAGTGAGCTGGATAAAGTGGTGAGTGTACCCAAGGGTGAGACAGTAGTGATTGGATCGGATTTCAATGGGCATGTTGGTGAAGGGAACAGAAGGGATGAGGAAGTGATGGGTAGGTGTGTTGTTAAGGAGAAGAATGCAGAACATCAGGTGGTAGTGGATTTTGTGAAAAGTATAGACATGGCTGTGGTGAATACATATTTTAAGAAGAGGGAGCTGTACAAGAGTGGAGGAAGTTGCACACAGGTGAAATATATCCTATGTAGGAAGGCCAGTCTGAAGGAGATTGGGGACTGTAAAGTGGTGGCAAGGGAAAGTGTAATTAGGCAGTATAGGATGGTGGTCTGTAGAATGATGGTGATCAAGACGAGGAGTAGTGTGTGGGCAGTGCCAAGGGTTAAATGGTAGAAGTGGAAAAAGGGTGATTGTGAGGTGAGGTTCAGGGAAGAGTTAAGACAGGTACTGGGTGGTAGTGAAGAGTTACTGAATATCTGGATAACTACAGCAGAGCTGGTAAGGAAAACAACTACAAAGGTGCTTGATGTGACATCTGGACAGAGGAAGGAGGGCAAGGAAACCTGGTGTTGGAACAAGGAAGTACAAGAGAGAATACAGAGAAAGAGATTGGCAAAGAAGAAGTGGGATTGTCAGAGAGATGAAGAAAGTAGACAGGAGTAAAAGGAGATGAGGTGCATGGTGAAGACAGAGGTGGCAAAAGCTAATGATAAGGTGCATAGAGAGCTGTATGAAAGGTTGTACACTAAGGAGAGAGAAAAGGACATGTAGTGATTGGCTAGACAGAGGGACCGAACAGGGAATGATATGCAGCAGGTTAGGATGATAATGGATAATGAGAGAAACCTACTCACAAGCACAGAGAGTGTGTGGAGCAGATTGAAACAGTACTTTGAGGGGCTGATAAATGAAGAGAATGAGACAGAAAGAAGGTTGGATGATGTGGGGATAGTGAATCAGGAAGTGCAACAGATTAGCAAGGAGGAAGTAAGGACAGCAATGAAGAGGATGAAGAATGGAAAGGCTGTTGGTCCAGATGACAAACCAGGGAAGCATGGAAGTGTTTAGGAGAGATGGCAGTGGAGTTTTTAACCAGATTGTTTAATGAAATCTTGGAATGTGAGAGGATGCCTGAGGAATGGAAAAGTATTTTGATATTTATTTTTAAGAATAAAAGTGATGTGCAGAGCTGTAGTAACTGCAGAGGGATAAAACTGATCAGTCACAGCATGAAGTCATGAGAAAGAGTAGTGGAAGTTAGGTTAAGAAGAGAGGTGATGATTAGTGAGCAGCAGTATGGTTTCATGCCTCTGAGAGTGTTGACGGGTAAGTATAGAGAAGGTCAGAAGGAGTTGCATTGTGTCTTTGTGGATTTAAAGAAAGCATATGATAGGGTGCCTAGAGAGGAGTTGTGGTATTGTATGAGGAGGCCAGGAGTGGCAGAGAAGTATGTAAGAGTGGTACAGGATATGTACGAGGATAGTGTGGCAGTGGTGAGGTCTGTGGTAGGAGTGACACATGGTTTTAAGGTGGAGGTGGGATTGCATCAAGAATCAGCTCTGAGCCCTTGCTCATTTGCAATGGTCATGGACAGGTTGACAGATGAGATCAGACAGAAGTCCCCATGGACTATGATATTTGCGGATGACATTGTGATCTGTAGTAGGTGTAGGGAGCAGGTTGAGGAGACCCTGGAGAGGTGGAGATATACTCTAGAGAGGAGAGGAATGAAGGTCAGCAAGGCTAAGACAGAATATATGTGTGTGAATGAGAGGGAGGATAGAGGAATGATGAGGATGCTGGGAGTACAGCTGGTGAAGGTGGATGAGTTTAAATAACTGGGATCAACAGTTCAGAGTAATGGTAAGTGTGGAAGAGAGGTGAAGAAGATGGTACAGACAGGGTGGAGTGGGTGGAGAAGAGTGTCAGAAGTGATTTGTAACAGACTGGTACCAGAACAGTGAAAGGGAATGTCTACAAGAGGATAGTTAGACCAGCTATGCTATATGGGCTGGAGATGGTGGCATTGACAAAAAGGCAGGAGACAGAGCTGGAGGTAGCACAGTTAAAGATGTTAAGATTTCCATTGAGTGTGATGAGGATGGACAGGATTAGAAATCAGCATATAAGAGGGTCAGCCCAGGTTGGACAATTTGTAGACAAAGCCAGAAAGGTGAGATTGCATTGGTTTGAACATGTGCTGAGGAGGGATGCTGGGTATATTGGGAAAAGGATGCCAAGGATGGAGCTGCAAGGTAAGAGGAAAAGAGGAAGGCCTAACATAAGGTTTATGGATGTGGTGAGAGATGACATGCAGGTGGTTGGTGTGACAGACCAAGATGCAGAGGACAGGTAGAAATGGAAACAGATGATTCACTGTGGTGAACCCTAACAGGAACAGCCAAATGAAGAAGATGTACTAGATGAATAGCCAACTGGCTCAATGACAGAACACACAATCTCAAAGTTGGGGATTGCACCTCCACCACTAGCCCACTCACCAGTGGAATACCACAAGGTTCTGTGCTGGCCCCTCAACTGTTTGGAAAGTATTTCCCTAAAGCACAGGCAACAGTAGAGGGCATATGGTTTACTAAGTTTGAAGATGACTGTTACTGGATGCACTCATATAGAGTTCCCAATGATTGTAACATATTACAGAAGGGGCTGACACATACTAATGATTGGTGCCAAACTCACAGACTGAACATTAAAGCATACAATGACTCATTCTCCCCTTTGTCAATGACTTACCCCTGCTAATTATGATATACATAGCAGCCCCCTAAGGTCAAACACAGTGTTGTGAGACTTGGGAACACATGATGATAGCTACCTACACTTTCATCGCTTTGTGCCTATATTAGTGACACACACAATCTGCATTGCACACCATACATATGTACACATCTAAGACCAAGGTAGTCATACCTCTGCTGCAGTCTACAATTATCACACCAGTAATGGAGTACAATGCTCAAATCTGTCTGTAGTTCACCATACACCTGCAGCAATTGTAGAAAACACAGGGTTGTGCCTGAGAAAATTCCAGGCCTCCAAACATGACATACATGGAAAGACTGACATACCTATTACTGTACTCGGTTTCATGCAGACCGCTGAGAGATGAACTATGCCTGCCCTGCAGAGCAGTCTCAGACCCTGCCCTCTTGGAAATGATGGACATCTGCATTTCAAATGGGACAAGAATAATTTGCCCCAGGGTTCACAACCTAGCCTGTGACATAAACAGAACATGATGGGGAGACAGATATATCCCACAATGATCCACACTCCTCTGTAATAGGGTCCCACTGCATGTGAACCAATACTCCTCAATGACCTTGTTCAAGTGCAACCTTGAGTACTGGCTGGGTGATTGAAGTCACCTCTGGGCTGGCACCTACATCACTAATGGACAGGGCCAGTTGGTGCTGCTCACGAATTCACTCTGCTAAACATGACCATCCAACTATGCTCAATAAGGGTACTTGTGTTTTTACACAGTTAGGCTTCTAAACACCCTAGTGCTATTAGACTAGTGGCCCTATATGAATCTATGAAGCTTTATGCCTATGCAAGCCTCCCAACCTGCTGTCCCCTGCATGGCATGCTGATGTCATCTGCTATAAGTTCGCCTGCACTCTTGTGTAAATCAGACTTAGGTTGTGGAACTTGCATAAAGTACTGCGTTCTATAGTCTGCGTACTTAGACAGTTAGGGGTTCTGTTGTCACTGCAGTTGAAATGGTGTGTGTGTGTGTGTGTGTGTGTGTGTGTGTGTGTGTGTGTGTGTGTGTGTGTGTGTGTGTGTGTGTGTGTGTGTGTGTGTGTGTGTGTGTGTGTGAGTGAGCTTTTGCTTGACATTACAGAGAGCCATTTTAAGCCAACATGTGGACACGGTTATATTCTCCTCAACAGACACTGCTGATGTCATCAGCTATAAAGTGCTGTCTGAGATACTCCAAGTTGGACTTGAGCTGTGGGGCTTGCATAAAGTGCTAGGTTCTGTAGCCTGTGTAATTAGATAGGTAGGGGATCTGTTCTCACTGCAGTCAACTGGGTGTGTGTGTGAACTGTTGCTTGACATTACAGACAGCATTTTACACCAGCTTGTGGGATGCTGTTATATTCTCCACAACAGACAGTGTCAATGTCATCAGCTATATCACATTTTTGGATATACAGTATTCTCACCAATGCATAGTCAGAGACTGGCCTGGAGGCCAGGCAGAAGTCACCTCATTCTATAAAATAAAGATTACAGTGACATGGCATTTAGTCTAGCCACATACATGATGTCATGGTTTGTAGGCCCTATTTTATTCTTGCTGAGAAAGCCGTATGGTGTTTACAGATGCTACATGCGTCTGGTGAGTTACATATAAAAAAGAAAATTATACATTATTAGTGTTGTAATGAGGTTTGACTACATTTCTGTCATATAATCCTAAGCTCTCAATATGATGGCATGATTTCTGATGTGCACAACATAGACTTTCAATAGCAGTGTCGACACTTGATGGTTAATGTTTAGATTGCAATCTACATGTGTTCCCAGTGCTTTCATCACTGGGTTTCTACATAGTAGGACTGTTGTCAATGCTGTGATTAACATGGAACTCCACTTTTCAGACAGATAACATTACAACCACACATTTTTACATTTATTTGTACAATGTGTGCCTTTCTCACCATTCAGTTGTGTGTGTTAGCTCCTCCTGTACTATGTTATCACCATTGGTGGACTCAATGATTGCATACAATATGCAAGAATCAACAAACTTGGTAAGACAAAAACTATATACTTTAGCATGAACTGTAGGAAAATACACTTCAAACAGTGAAGGGACAAACACAGATACCTGGGGTTTGCCAGTGGTGATAGATCTACTGGTACAGGTTGATTCACCAAATTTCACATGATGTGTTATGTCAGTGAGCAAAATGGTTACCCATCAACTGACATAAGGTTTAATCCACAGCTTATTCTTTTTCTCAATAATACCTGCATGTGTGATTGTTTCAAAACCCTAGGCCAGATCACAATAGGTAGTATGCACTGTCTTACCTTCATGCAGACCTATAACATTTAATAAATGGGCTATGACAACATCACATATCACCTATGGCATGACTCAGTACATACACCTTCCTGATACAGTTGAATACACAGTTCAGCACACTCTCCACATGGCTTGTGTTTCCATACAAGGGTGAACATCAACATGCATCCACCTGAGTTAGGGAGACAGCACCTGATGCATGCATGTATAGAGACATCCTGACTCTCCTCAAATGTAAAGTAGACCTACATGTCATCATACACCTCTTCTACATGTACACCAGTAATATTCCAGGTGTGTGCAACAGAACTGTGAGAGTGCTACATCAGGTCCATTACATCTGAAAGATGTCCTGATAGAGGTCATTGAGGGCATGTGTGATGACAACAGTCTCATCTTGTGGAACTTGAACCAGATCAAAGCATTTGACAAAAATCCACACTGAAATATTCAATCAACACTGTTATATGTGGCCACAAACAGCTATATTACCAAATGGGTAGACCATTGTATGACATATGTGGCATCTCTCTATGTTGAAATGTGTGAGGTGACATGTATCTCAGGTCCAGTGATCAGTTTGATACATCAGGGGTGTCTCCTAGGCCCTTTCCTGCCCAGTAGTTAAGTGATGGACATTTTATTTATTTATTTATTTATTTACATTTGCTTACCGGGCTAGTCTAACTGGATACATGTCCATTTTCAGTAGAGGCCTGGGGAGAAAAGCTCCAAGCATAGACAGAAAACTTATTATGCAATATTAATATAAAAAATAAGCTATTATCAAGTACAGATAATAACAATATTTGTGAAAGAAAAAAAAAAGAAAAACAAAAATATTGTGCGCCGAGTTATTTAGAGGGGAATGAACTAATATCAAGTACAGAAGAATAAACAATATTTGACAGAGAAAAAAACACAAAGAGTAATACATTTTAAAAAAAGTTATAAAAAGGTTGTTTTTTTTTTTTAAGTTTTGGTTTATTTGTTAGTACAGGTAGGAAACATAGTACAGCAAAAAGGACATGAAAAGGTTTGAGCAATATAGTACACTGGAGAACTGAAGTAAAAGGGAGAGCAGGAATGGGTAAAGTGGAAAATCAGTCAGGGTTTGTGCAGGGACAAAGCCAGTGAGATTTAAGATGTTCTTTGAGATGGTTTTTAAAAAGATGTGTGGAAGAGAGGGTAGAAAGTTCACTTGGAAGCTGGTTCCAGGCTTTTCCCACTTTGTTAGTGAAAAGTGAGTCTCCAGCTTTGTTGTTAGATTTGATAGTGGAAACTAGAAGCTTATTAGCTGAGCAAAGAGTTGTAATGTTTTTGTAAGGTGTAGTCAGATTAGTGAGGATTGGGGTGTTATTAGGGTGGCAAGGTATCTTTTGGGTTATAGTAAGTTGATGACAGAGTAGTTGGTGCTGCAGTTCTAACCATCCCAATTGTTTAAGTTTGAGACAGTGGTGGGTTCTAAAAAGGTTGCCAGTGGCAAATCTGACTATGTTATTGTAGCTAGTGGTAAGTTTGTTAAGGTTGTTTTTAGAAAGATTAGTATAAATGGCAGAAGCATAGAACAGGGTAAAGATCAGGTGGGTCTGGGCTATAGTGGTTCTGGCTGTTGGTGTAAGGAAGGGTTTGATTCTATACAGGGAACCTAGTTTTTTTGTTGACAGATTTTATGGTGGTGTTGATGTGATCGTCATAGCTAAGATTGTTGTCTATGGTTATGCCCAGGAGACAGGTTGTGGTATCAGGGAATATGTTGGTTCCATTGTTACAGGTTATAGTGAAGAGAAATTGTGTTGATTTTTAGAGTAGGAGTAAAGAGTAATAATTTTGTTTTTTGGGGGTTCAGGAGGACGCAGTGTTGCATGAACCAATTTTCAACAGTATGAAATATACATAGGGTGAGGGTCTGGAGTGAGGTTGGGGACCTAGCTGAGCAGATTAAAGTAGACTCATCAGCATATTGTATGCAGGTGGCTTGAGGAATTTTAGTATTTAGGTCATTAATAAACATTGAAATGACAAGAGGGCCTAGGATAGAGCCTTGAGGTACTGCAAGGTTTACGGGGAGGGGAGTTCAAAGCTTATTGTCCCAAAGGACTGCTTGATGTCAGTTGTCTAAATAGGATTTAAACCAGAGTAATGCCTGTGTGTCCAGTGAATTGGCTTTTAATAACTCAATAAACAGATTATGGTTTACCATATTGAAGGCTTTTGAAGGGTCGATAAACAAAGTGGAGGAAAGAGAGTTATTGTTACGATTTTTGTTTATACAGTCAGAAAAGGATAGCAGGGCAGTTGAAGTACTATGGAATGGTCTGAAACCATGTTGGCAGTTTGCAAGTAAATTGTTGTGGAGAAGATGGTCAAGTAGTTGTTGGTGGATACATTTTTCCATTATTTTAGCTATAGAAGAGAGTAGGGCGATTGGTCTAAAGTTGAAAATATCAGTTGATGTCCCACCTTTGTGTAGAGGAATGATGTGAGAAACCTTCCATATAAGAGGGATTTTACTTTCTGAAATAGTTCTATTAATAAGGATATAAATAGGGTAGGCAATGGCTTTAGCTGCAATTTGTAGGTATTCTGCTGGTATACAGTCAGCACAAGGGGTGCATGGCTTGAGTTTTTGAAGGAGGTTACAAATGAGGGATGTAGGTACTGGTTGTATGTGAAAAGAAGGAACTGAATTTGTTATGGTATTAGGTGGGAGGGAGCTAGTGGGTGGTAGAGTATTAGCTAGAGTTTGTATGGCTTTTATAAAGTAGTTGTTAAAGGAATCAGCTATTAGTTTAGGGTTATTGTGGGTGATTCCTGATGGGGTGGGAGACTTGGAGTGCCAGGGTGAAGTAATTTGTTCATAGTTGACCAGATATTTTGTGGTTTTTGTTTGTGGGTTTGTTGGAGGTGAAGGTAAATTTTTTTTTTAGTCTAGCAGAATTTCTGTTTTGGTGGCATTTCTTAATTGTTTAAAGTAAAGATGGTCAGAAGGGTTTTAGAGGCTCTCCACCTGGCCCAGATTTTATTTCTTAGGAGGATTTTTTGCCTAGTTTGTTTTGTGAACCATGGGGCAGTTTTGGTCTTTATTCGGGATGAGCGATAGGGGGCATGGAAATCTAGGATTTGAAGGAATCTGGTATTAAAGTAGGTGACTGTTTCATCAAGTTGAAGATGGAGCAGTGGTGACCAGTCACATGCCTTCATTTCTGTTTGGAAGTTTTCAGGGTGAAAGTTTTTTTTTTAACGGGAGGTTTTGAAAATAGTAGGATTGGGCCTATGAAGTTTTTGTTTAATTATATAGGTAAGAGCATGGTCACTGATGTCATCTGGAAGGGTTCCTGGTTTATAAGTAGTAGGGTGACTGTTTATGAGAATCCAGTCTAGTGTGGTTTCCTTACCACTTTGTTTGCGGGTTCTAGTAATGGTGGTTATCATTTGTGAAAAACCATAGAAATTTATGTGGTTAATGGTATTAGGGGACCTACAGGTAGCCCAGTCTATATTAAAGTCACCTAACACAATGGTTTCCTGGGGTAGGTGGGTAGGTAGGCCACTAAGTATATTTTCTAGAGTACTGATATTGTTACCGGGAGGAAGATAGGAACATATTATATAGATGGATTTATAGTTATTGATTTGCAGTTTCACAGATGATATACACATGATGTGTCCAAACAGCTGCCTGAAGGACCACAGCTTGTGGGTAATCATTGACTCCAACAGTGATATTACTATAATACAAACATACCAATAACTGCTGCCACAGCCAAGACAACATCTGCTTTGACAAGAAACATGGAGGAATTTGTTGAATTAGGAAACAGTCACACCACCCAAGTATAATGTGGACATCTCACCCCTATAATCAGACCAATAGTTGTGTCTTGTGGTACAGGGTAAGTGGCACATCCACCAGCATGTGGTCACAGTGCTGACTCCTCCCTTGAATGTAACACAACTACTGAGTATGTGAAGGGCATGCACATCAGAGGCCATAATAACTTAATGGTTCCCAGCCTTCATCACACCAGTAATTGTGTACAATGCATCCTTCTTCATGTACCTCCCTACACATCTTCCAATGATGTGTAACTGATGTCTACCACCTTTGTCACAGTGCACTGTGATATAGCTTATTGGCCATACCAAGATATTCTTTCTGTGGAATAGATATGACTGTCTAATGGTGCAGAACACCAATTGAGTTGTTACACCAGATGCATGTGTCCTGCCTGTTCTTCTTATGCACACACTGCATACATAGGTGTTTGACAACATTAATGGCATGCATCTCTTCTGTGACAGTGTGGATAGTGCAATATATATGCCATGCACACAAGACAACTAGTCTGTATTGCTCATACTGTTACATACAGGTATAGCAGTGTCCCTCCTAACACCTCCAGCAGATGTTACAGTGTCAGGACAGTGTGCATGGTTACCCTCACAGAGTGTGAATGTACCATAATAGTTGTTCAAGTGCATGTGTGTGTGTGTGTGTGTGTGTGTGTGTGTGTGTGTGTGTGTGTGTGTGTGTGTGTGTGTGTGTGTGTGTGTGTGTGTGTGTGTGTGTGTGTGTGTGTGTGTGTGTGTGTGTGTGTGTGTGTGTGTGTGTGTGTGTGTGTGTGTGTGTGTGTGTGTGTGTGTGTGCGTGTGTGCAGACTCATATCTTATCACTCTACATCACATATAGTATGGCAGAGACATAGGGTAAGTGGTGGCATTTTTCTGATATTGTCCATGATTGTGGTTGGCTCTTGTGATGTTTTCTGTGGTCCTTTACCTGTGGCCACCTTGCTGGAGACCCCTGCTGAGAGTACACTCATATTCAGGCATATCGGTTTGCAAAGCTTCACAATATGCACCCTGTCCCAATTACATGCCAGATCCTTGACAGATGTCCTCTGCATTATTCATGTAAGGATGCTTATCTCACTCAGACATCCTCTGCATTGTTATGTCACCTTGTGTGACAGTCACATAAGACACATTTTTGTTCTACATCCATACTGTACCATATACATATGTGCTTGGTGTTGCTGCTACAATCATCTTCAACTGGCATGCTGTTCTCTGCTGTATATAAGGGAGTTTGACCTGTCCTCTTTCCTTGTGTCCATTCCTACAATTCATCATCTGTGCATCCCTTTTCAATATACACACTTCCCCTGATCATTTTACTTTGCGATCCCATGTCCTGTTATAGAACATTAACAAAGCTTCAGTACAGAATTCCAGGAATGGAATATCACAATACTCTGCACTGTAGGTACACTGTCCTGTACTGTATTTGGACCATTTACTTCACACTCATACTTCTCAACTGTCCAGATATCTCCAGGATGTGCAGATGTTTTCCTTATCAATTGTATGGCTTTCTGACATATTATTGGGATGATCTCTGCACTGATGTGACTCAATATTATATACATTTGAGTGCATACCTCTCAACTGTCCTGATTTGTGCAGAATGTCCAGAGTTTGTCTCACATTTGTAATCTTTTCCTCATTACATTTTTGTTTTCTGGCAAATCATTGGCATATCATTGTGGAGTGAAGTCAGAAACTGATGACTGATATTTCAGTTTCAAACTTCATGCTCTTCAGATTGTTCATGCTAATGTACAACTTATTTATTCTGTCAATTTTCTAAATCTGGAAGTGCAATGTTAAATATCTGTCCTTATTTTTTGGGCTCTCCCCCATTATATATGTCTTTGTCTATATATCGTGCTCAAAGGGAATGACAGGTATGCTTGAGTTTCATTCTACCATATGTCTATGCGACATCTATGCCAACTATTTCCTTATTTCTGGTTAAATGTCCCTGCATTATGTTGGCCTTCGCAGAGATATGTTGAGCTAACAGATTCACAGTTGTGAAGCCCTAGTGGTCATTGTGGCATTCCACACAAGTTCACAGACTGCAGGTATTCTGTTTTACAAGGAATTGATATCTGTGGTCACTTACATGGTTTCCTGGTTGGCAACACTGTTGCCAGCCAGAAAACCTAACTTAAGCTAGCTGCACCTCATTAATATGCATTGTGCACTGCCACGCGTTACACCATCATGCTAATATATAAACTCCGTGTAGGCTCTGCGCAAAGCCTACACAAAGTTTATTGAATCGTGGGGATTGTTTATATCATTTCTAAATTGCAATAAACACAACTGGACCACTTTGCTAAACATGTTACTTTGGGATAGTTTAGTAATTATATGAGAATTACGCAGTAAATCTCTTGTATATACTGTACAGTTTTAAATTTTTTATACGCATTTATTTTTAAGAGTTTAGCAGTTAGTGTAGGAAACCAGTTATTAAGTTATCTATCTAATTATCTGTCCATTTATCTATCTATATATCTATTTATCTATCTGTCTGTCTATATTTTCTTTTTGTAATTTCAGCATATTTTGTGATAGGGTTGTCCAGTCACAAACCAGTTTTCATATGGCTGAAGCAATATGTTCGATTTTCAGAAGCTTGACCTTCTGAAGGGGAAAGAAATAAAAAGCAAGGAAGCACAAAACAATGTTTCTACCCCCCACCCCACCCCCCGCTACTTATTTATTCTAACTCCGAGATCGCACTACAGTACAGAAAGGGAAATCTCCCGTTCTGCGCTGTATGCCGATCCCCATTCAGAAGGATGAGCTTCTGAACTTTCGAGCATATGGTCGAGACTTCAGCCATTTGATACACACACACACACACACACACACATATATATATATATATATATATATATATATATATATATATATATATATATATCTATATATCTATATATATATATCTACAATTTTGCTACTATTCTGTCAGGTTTCTAACTGAAATTTGAACATTCTCAACAGCATGCTCTCTTTTAATAAATGTAATAAACAAACAAACAAAGATATCAGTCCTTATCCTCAAATATAAATGGAATAGTAAATCCTATCAAAAGAAAACATTTAGCCAAAGAGTTTCACTTGGCTAAAAATCGAGGTTTGCTCCTACAGGACACTATTTGCATCAGCATGACTATGACAAATTAACAAAGATCAGGGAGGTTGGATTTATGGTTGCATTATTAAGACCTAAACATAGCTTAAGCAAAGTGTACATCCTACTGGGTAAGTAAACCATCAAGGTGATAAAGCATTCAGAGAGGAAATATGAGATATAGAGAGATAATATTTCTGGTTTTGAACTCTGGGCTGTTGTGGTGTAAAAACCTTTGTATTTCTTTGGGTCCCAGCTAGACGTATCTTGCAGGTGGCAGAGTTGAAGAGAAGGACATTGAATGAAAATCCATCACTTTAAAAATGTTGTCAGCCCATGTACATGGGGGAGAGTTAATGGATGTTAAGTTTTCAGTGGACATTTTTGTAAATGGATAAGTTGGCAAAATGGCATTCTGCTCAGCACAGTTTAGAAAGCAATTGGTATTAGGGATGAGCAACGTAAGATGCTTGTTCAGAGCCTGAAAAATATTGGCTTGATATTGTTCTTTCACCATTATCTGCATGCTTTGGGGATCACCCAGCAAAAATTAAAACATGGGATGAAAACTGATCTTAGAGAAGAAGATGATAGGTTAGGGAAAGCCTAGCAGCAGTACGTTCAATGTCATTGACAGTTTCTTGGGCTGACACTGGCTTCCATTCAGTGGATCACTGGCATTTTAAAGTCGCTGCAACTGAGCTGTTTGATTGGGATACCTATCAAATAATCGAATGGGCAAATTGTTAAACATCCAGTGGTCAAACCCATATCATCATCAATTCAGTCTGTCAAAACAAACTCAAAACAAAGACAACACCCACATACAGCACAAAAACTGCTTTTGCAGGGGGGCAAATCCCCCTGCACCCCACACCCCCTGCTAATTATATATACCAACTCCAAGATCACAATACAGTGGGGAAAAGGGTACATTTCCTGATCCCTATTGTAAAACAATCTTAGTCAGAATGGTTCAATTGACTGAATTGTTAATGATATGGGTTTAATCATATGACATTCGACAATTTGTGTGTTTGATTATTTGATAGGTATCCATTTGATTGCTATGGTCTGTGAGAGCTTGCATCAAGACACTGTGGACCCTAAGCATGCAATTATGACCTAAGTAGTAAGACTTAAGAAGTTTTTTTTTTAACTTGAGTTTTAAAAACGTATATTTACATCAAACAGGGTAAAATGACCTTCATGGCATAAGCATGCATAGAAGCTATTTCATGATTATTTTCTTTTCCCATGTAATGCAGGTTAGTTCATACAGGTTCCACTAGACTGCTTTAGGGAATGCAAACAGAGGAGTCTGGTCTGGAATGCACACTGGTGAAATGTGATGGCTTGCTTATTTCTAGGGAAATAGTTACACTATTGAATCAATTTGGTCGTGTCCAAATTTGAAAGTGTTAAGCCTTTGAAATCAGTGTACTTGCAGCTAGCTGCCTAAACAAAGAAACTTTGAAGAAATGGACTTTATATATTTTTCTGTTTATAAAATCTTATGATAAATTGGAAATTTAAGTAAATATCCAAGGTGCAGAAATGAAGAAAGGCATATTGAAATGTGGTGAATATTTTAGAGATCACAGATGGTGACAGACAATTTTTTGGAGCAGAAGTGATTGAATGTATTATGGAATTACTAAACTGTTAGAGATGGATCAGAATAAAAGTGTAGATTAATCATGGTATTCCTACATGATCTGTGCACACACTTGTATACATGTTTTAGAGGGATCTATATTAGAAGCATGAAAATGCTTCTGAGCAAATATGGAAACAGCGTCACATATTCATCAATTCCCATTTAAGCGATTCAATGAATATGTCACAGGGCGAGGAGATAGTTGGCCAACTTCACAAAGTTGCCCTTTCCTTCACTATAGTGTGATCTCAGAGTTGGTATATTTAGTTGGGGGGGGTGTTAAATTATTTTTTTTTAGCAAACAGCTTACGTGGCAATTCGCTATTTTCAGGTTTCGTGCATTATGTGTCGACTTTTATGTAGTCGCACATATGCACTTTCTGTCTTAAAATATAGACCTCTTTTAGAGGCATCAGTGTGATTATTAGATAAAAATTGTCATAATGTGCATTCATGCATAGACAGCCTACCTCCACAAATACCACTGAAGTGGTATCAGTATGATTCATAGATAACATTTACCGTAATGTGTGCTCATACATCACCGCCTTCCTCCACAAATACCACTGAAGTGGAATGCGCATGGACCACACATATAATATAGAAAGAAAATGCACTTTATTCATCTGCTTTTACTGTATTTGTGTTTCCTCCTACTTTATTTTGCTTTTGCCTCTTCTTAAAAGTACTCAGTTTTATTTATTCTGCTGCATTTATTACTGCTTGGTAGTAGCGTGATTAAATTGTAACTGTTATTCTAAGTCTTTTGGTTTAAGCACTTGGGCTTCATACCAGTTGTTTTACATTAACTAATTCATTTTTATTTATTTTATTTTATTTTATTTTGCATTTGTTGACTGGGCTAGTTTAACTGGATACATGTCCATTTTCAGTAGAGGCCCGGGGAGAAAATCTCCAAGACATATACAAAAATATGGGGAGATAAGCTCCAAGACAGATACAATATACAGTATAACATTAATAAGGTTTGTGGTCTGCACTGTTGTGGCAGGACAGGTAGCTTACATCCTTCTAAGCTGGGAATTGCTGATTGAAGGCTCAGTGTCTGCTATTCTTAAAGTGTATTAGTTCTGGTTTAAGCACATGGGCTTCAGGCCAGTTATTCTACATTAAGAAGGTTTGTAGTCTGCACTCTTGTGGGAGAAGAGGCTGGATTCTTCCCTTCTGAGCTGGGAATTTCTGATCACAGGCTTATTGTGCCTGCTTATTTGAACTGTTTCTTTCTGAAATTGGTGTACCTTGTTGCTGTAGCTTAGACCAGATTCAGGCCTGCTGAATCTAGCTTTGTTCGTATAACTTAAGCACTGATCCAGGCCATCTTTTTTTGGAGAAGGTTCCCCTGCACCCTAGTGGCAGGAGTGTGCAGTTAGAACTTGTCTGATTGAAGACTGCTGGAACAGTGCTCAGTTTTGAACATTTTTCTGGTTAATTGGGTAATTTGTTTAAATCAGTTTGTTTGTTTTCTATTGTTTTATATATATATATATATATATATATATATATATATATATATATATATATATATATATATAAAGAAAATTGCACTTTATTCATCTGCTTTTACTGTATTTGTGTTTCTTCCTACTTTATTACTATGGGCATTGACTCCAACTCTGATATGAGATATATAACAATAAGTATCCTTTTCTGTGCATTTAAAGTATTTTTTTGATTGTATCTTCTTTATTTTCTCAAAAAAAATATACTTGTTTCCCACCTTTCGAAGCTAGTATAGTCCAGTTTTCAGGTTAATGCTGAATTCAGGGCTGTGTTACAGATCTCTGTGTTTGCTCATACCTTACTTGGATAGAAGGAAGTTTCTCTGTTCACCTGTGAGAGAGGGTAGCTTTCATCAGCCTATCTGTCCCTGGAGGAGTGGTTTCAGCCCAGAAATTAGTAGTTTATTAGCCAATTTGGGCTAATTTCTATCCTTTCATTTCCCTGCTACAAAAAATGCATTTGCCCGGTTTTGCTCACCAGGCAGCATCAGTTAGCTAGGGTACAACTATTCCCAGCTCCACAAAGTCTCTTCTTCAATTTTTCCCTTAGAACTAGACAAATTTTCAACTTAAGCACTCAAGCCATTGATTTCTTAGCCTGGAACTTGCTCAAAACTCATAGCAAACACTTATAAACCCTAGCACTAGACCCGCCCCCCATACTGTACAGAAGGACATGGCTCTCTATTCGAACTTACCAGCCAATCAGTAAAACAGTTCACTGTACCTATCCAGGCATGTCCAAAGGGCAGTTTCAAGTGTACTCTCCAGTCCAACTGGTGAATCTGGGCATTTTGAGGCAATGTTATAACTGCCTCATGTACACAGACAACCCTCTCCTCCTACCACCAAACACTAATACATGCAAGAGATGCAATTATACAGCCAAATTGGAGGCTAAGCTATCCCAACCCAAGACTGGATCAGACAGTCAAGAGGAGAAAGGAAATACTTGCATCACACCACCAGTCTCACATAGACCCATTAAACCAGCACCAGCAAAAAACACACTTAAATACATGAAAACATACTCAAAGGCTCTAAATAAAAATCTGCAAAAGTAACAGAGACCTCCAAAGCAGACATCCAAGCAACCTCCACCCCCAACACAAACCATGAAACATATACTTAACAAAACCAGTGTGCCATGCAATCACAGCCCTTAAGGCAAAATAACATAACCAACACACTAGTAATAGGTGACTCTATAGTCAGGCACACTGATGTCCCACTCACTAGGATGAATAAGGAGAAGGTTACTGTTAGCTGCTTGTCGGGTGCCAGGATATGCCACATAACACAAGCACTCAGGTCACTCCAGATCAAGTACAAATATGACTCTGTCATTGTCCAAGTTGGTGTGAATGACCTGAGTCATACCTCCCTGGACTACATGAAAAGAGACATGGAAGAGCTCTCTGATCATGTAGCTGAGGCTGGTATAACCCTGATCCTGAGTAGCATCCTGCCCTCACCAAGAATGATACCATGGTAAAATGATAAAATTATTAATTTCAACAATTGGCTAAGTTTCTGGTGTCATTCAAAGGGGATCCAGTGTCTGTCCGCCTAGGATGACATGCTCAATAAGCCACGCTGCTTCGCTAGAGATGGCTTGCTCCTGTCACCCTTAGGCTTTCGAATACTGGCCCAAACTCTTGCCGCGCCCATAGTGTCTTTTTTAGGCAAGACTCAAAAGACAAACCCACCGCCATAAATAGCACAAGTAACAAAAAACTAATGGTAATGCTACTCAATGCCAGAAATCTAAACCTCAAAATGTATGCACTCAAAGCACTCCTCAGCATGGAGAAAATCGATATATGTGCAGTAACAGAATCCTGGTTTAAGGGTCCAGAGAGTGCACCAGCACTACCAGGCTACAACTTATACCATACATTTCAGCCACAGAACCCGGGTTGAAATACAAAAGGCAGGGGTGTATCCATATTCATCAAGGATACCCACACCTCCAAGTTAGTGACCCAACACGATGCTTCAGAGATCATCCACGTGCAACTAACAATGGGCAAAACTGCAATTCAAATTGTAACTTGCTACAGATCACCCACCATGTCCCAAGACCCCCATTCTGCATTTCTGGAAACAATGGGAAACATAAAGGTCCTATCAAACACCCTAATATTGGATGATTTCAATTACCCAAGCATTAACTGGGAGAACTACTCAAGTACTACCTCCCTTGTCCAACATTTCCTACAATTTATAAACTCAAATACCCTGGATCAACTAGTCAACACTCTCACCAGAGGTGACAATATATTTATTTATTTATTTATTTATTTGCAGTTGGTTAACCAGGATAGTCCATTGGGCCAATAAGAACCCATTTTCAATGGAGTCCTGGGGAGAAAAGCTCCAAAACAAAGGTTACAAAAATTATTACAGCAGCTTACAATTTCAAATTATTAGTAGGTTAAACACAAAGCTGTAAAGCAGTGGTAACAAAAGATTGCAGCAGTTTACAATGTCAGTCATTTGTGATTTGTGGGTTGCAACCTAAATAAAGATTAAGCTGTTACAAAGTAATTTTTAGGTTTTATTTTGTAGTACAACCCAGATTTAAGTAGGAGCAAAGAAAGAGTTTAGGTAAAAATTTTTAGAAAAATAAAGCATTGTGGTAGTATATATAGTTTATTCAGAGGAATAGTAGGGTTAGAGAACTACAGTTGACGTAATTATTTGGTGTCTGGTAATATATGAATAAGTTGAAGGTAGGATCTGGTCATCACCAACATGGGCGACCTATGTTCCACAACGGAGGTCACCCCCTCGCTGGTTAGATCTGACCATAAACAAATCACTCTGGATATCCACATTCCACCCCCACCCCTGGACAAGGAAACCACCGTGAAAAACTTTTCAAAAGCAAACTTCACGTTACTTAAGACCGAGGTGGAAAGTTTCAGAGCCCCCATGCTAAAGGATAATGCTGTCCAAGCTGCAAAATCCTTTACTAATGCATTCTACGGGCACCTACAAAAATGCATGGATCGTGCTATCCCAAGCAAAGTCAAGACTTATTCCTGCAAGAAAAGAAAACCAGTCTTGTGGACCCCTGCCATAAACAAGCTATACAACAGAAGGAGGAAACTAGTACAGAAAGAGTAAAATCCCAAGAAGGGAAGACATCCCTGATCAGTATCAGCAAGAAACTATGATCCCCTCATAAAATCATCCAAGGCGAGCTTCAAAAGAAAAATTGCCAAGGACTCCAAAGATAACCACAAGGCATTCTTTAGCTATGTCAATAATCTAAGTGACAATGCTCAGATCTGCTTGGAGTTAGTGCAGAATGGCACAAAATACACTGAACCAACCAATATCGCCAACATCCTGGCAGACAGGTTCAGTGCAAAGTTCACCCCACTCTCACCCCCAAAAGGGCCCAGAACCATAGCAGAAGA
>NC_056745.1:1295677771-1295745271 GCF_019279795.1 Protopterus annectens
GGATATCCCTGAAGGATGAGAAATGAAATCCAGAACTGGATCCAACAGCCATGGTGGAGCCACCAAGTAAGACCACAGAGAGGAAACCAGACTTGGCAAGGCCAGAATGGGGCAATGAGGATTTCTAGCCTCCCCAGCCTGTGAGCTTTCTTAAGGAATTTTGGAATTAAGGGAAGAGAAGGGTAGGAATATAGGAGACTAGGGGTTCAAGCATGAAACAAAGTATCTCTGGGGACATTCAGAGCGAAAAACTCACTGCACTTCATGTTGGAAGGTGAAGAGATCACAGTAAGGCTGACCCCACTTGAGAAAGATCTGTTTCACTACTGAAGGATTCAGAGACCACTTGTGAGGCATCAGGATGGACCTGCTGAGCCTGTCCACTAGAATATTGGCCCTCCCTGGAATGTGCATTGCCACTAGAAAACGGCCGGTGGAGATTGCCCACTCTCACATTCTTATGGCCTCGTGACATAGAGGGTAAGATCTGGGTCCCCCTTATTTGTTGATGTACCAGACCACCGACATGTTGTTTGTCTGGATAGCAACTGTTCCTGGAGGAAGATAGGTATGGAGAGCTTGCAAAGCTAGAAGTGCCACCCTCATCTCCAGGATGTTGATATGCAATTTGGTCTCGTAAGTAGACCACGTGCCTTGGACTGTCCACCTTGAGCAGTGCCCCCCCACCCTTGCAGGGAGGCATCTGTGGTCACTGTAGCCAAGGGGAATGTGGGGAGAAAGGAATGACCCCAAAGAAGGTCCGGCAAATGAAACCACCACAGAACAGAGTTCCTGCACACTGAGAGACTCAGACAGGGTGAGACAATGGAAGGCCTAACATGGACCATTGGACTGCAAGAGTCCACTGGAGAACCCACATGTAAAAGCATGCCAGAGGCAAGAGATTGATTGTGGCCGCCATATCCCCAACACCCTTAATATTATTTCTTCTGTTGACAGTTGGGCTTGAAGGATGCCCAGGACGTAAAGTTTCAGTGACTGTATCCTCACTGAGGTAAGAAAGATCTTGGTTTGAATTATGTCCATCTGAGCCTCTATGAAATCTAATACCTGAACCAGGCCCAGTGAAGAGTTGCTGAGATTGATGGTGATGCCCAACTGCTGGGCTAGGTGAAGAAAGTTATACCTTGCTAGACAGAGCTGATTCCTGGAAGGGGCAGTGAGGAGCCAATCGTCTAGGTAAGGGAAGACCTGTATGCCCTGGAGTCTCAGGTGAGTCGCTACTACTGCCATCACTTTGGTGAACACCTTGGGGGCTATGGTGAGACCAAAGGGGAGTGTTCAAAACTGATAATGATTGTCTCCCAGCCAGAAGCAGAGGAACCTCCAAGAGTGTCTGTCCATTTTGATGTGGTAGTACACATCCTGGGGGTCGACCAAGCACACCAATCATTCTCCTGCAAGAAGAGCAGGATAGACTGAAGGGTAACCATCCAAAATTTCATCTTGGCCACTGACAGGTTCAAGGTGGATAGATCCAGAACTGGTCTTAGGCCCCCATCTTCTTTGGCACTAAAAAGAACCTGGAATAAATGCATAATTCAGATTGGTCTTGGGGAATGTGTTGGAACACCTGTTTTTCTAGCAGCTTTGAAATTTCCAGTGCTGCATCCTCCCTGTGCATGGGTGGACCATCTGGGAGGTGTCTGGGTGATAGAGGTGACTATAGAAAGGGGATTGAATAGCTTCTGGATATAATTTGCAACACCCAATCATCTTCTGTGATGGACTCTCAAGCCATTAGGTGTAGTGACAGGTGGCCCCCAACTGCATCCAGAGATGAGCAGTTGGGCAACCCTTTAGGGCTCCTGCTGGGGTCTCTCCAAAAAATGTTCTTGAGACCCTTGATTTCTCAGACCCCCTCTGCCTCTAGGGGAGAATCTGTCAAATCCACCTTTGCCCCTGAGGGAAGGTGAGTCCTGAGTGCCCTGGGAGAAACTCTGAGATTTTTGGAACCACATCTTCTTGGCCCCTCACTGATTCATGGAAAAGGATTGTTGAGGGGCTGAAAAGTGTATCCCGATGGCAGACATAGTTTTCCCATCCTTCTCACTCTGGACTAGGGTGTCACTTACCATCTTCCCAAAAAGGGAGGAACCATCATACAGGGCATTCATAAAGGACACCTTAAAGAGATCCAAAAAGGCACACAACTGGAGCCAGGTGTGACACCTAATAGCAACGCCAGTGCTGGCAGCTCTACCAGCTCCTTCCATTGCATGGGAGAGGAGACACATAGAGGTGTTAGCAACAGATGTCAGGGTGGCCATTCGAGTGGAGATCACTTTCTTGTTCTCCACTGACATGGACCCCAGGGTAGACTCAGTGCCCTCATTGACCAGGTCTCGCTGCAGCCAAATCACGTGCCAGGTAGTTCAGTACCCGGACAGAGAAGGTCACTGAAGCATACACCTGCTTCTCAAAACAATCCATCACCCCAGGCTCTTGGTCTGAAGGATGGACCATAGAGCTTTCCTAAGTGACCTCCTTCTTAGTGGCAGCTGCCACCACCATGGCATCAACCGGGGATCCTTTGTGCCAATAGTTCCTGTCCAAAGCGGGGCTCAAAACTTTGTCAGGGCACTTGGGAATGGGCTCCACCATGTCCAGTTCGTAACATGTCTGAGATGTAATCAGATCCACCAAGGGATCCACGGAAGGGGACACCCAGGAAGTAGAGGGTCCTGCAACAAAAGCCTCCAGGAACACAGATTCATCTGGGTTAGGTTTCTGGACAGACCACCCCCCCACAATGCTAGCATACAATTTCCATGATGTCTCCGAAGGAGATATCTTTGGAGGTAACCAGGGGGAACCTTCACCCTTCCACCAAATCAGTGTTTTGGTGAGTGACTCCAGTGAGGGTTCCAAGTGCCTCCTTTTGCATGTGCATTTGCAAGAAGCCTCCTCAGTGGCGAATTCTGAGGAGGACTCATGAATGGCTTGCTGGTCACAAGAGGGGGCACCCTGGGGCATAGAGCCGGCAGGCTGTTCCTGAGATGGCAGGATGGTCAGACCTGCACCAGAAACAGAGGGAGCCAGGCTGGACACCAAAGATGAGATAGACAAGGGCCTTGATGGAATCAAGAAGACACTCTCCACCACATCGAAAGCTGAAGGGGAATGGATCTCTATAGAAGGGGAGATGGTCGGGACCATATCCCTCTGCCCCAACAGGGGAGTTGGAGCCAAACCTATAGGAGCTGAGATGCTTAGGGGAAGTCTCTGATCTGATAGGCTCTGAGAGCCAGATGGATTTGAGCAAGTTGGATCCCACCTGCTCAAGGCCATAGCCAGCGACGAGGTACAAGGTACCATTGGAGCTGACCCCTCGACGCTGAGTGTCCTCAGATCCAAGGCCTCTGAAACCAGGGGCCAGATCTGAGAAGGAGATATGGGGATGAACACAGACTGCATGCCCCTAGCTCCAGAGTGAGAGGGGGCAGGCAAGACTCCCAACTAGATCTGGGTGCGGATAAACTTCTGCATCATCCTGTCCATCTCTGCTTCTGAAAAGCTGCGGGTGGAATGAGATGAGGAGACCACCAACACCAGCCTGTAGTGGTGGTGAGGGGAAGCCTGCACCAGCAACTGGGACTAAAGCTCCTCTGGCTCCAGGGAAAACCAGGGAGAACAGAGCCAGGGGGACTCCGACCTCGGGGCTGGCCTAACTTTGTGAGGAGGGCCCGCCGGACCCGAGTGATCTGGGGATCACTTCTTAAGCCTATCCCTGTGCTTAGCAGGCTTATCTCTGTCACTGGGCCTCTTGACAAGAGGTTGAGTCCCAGAGGCCGGGGTGGAGACCGCAGAAGAGACCAAGGCAGAAGAGGCCTGTGCCCAGGTGGAAAGAGAGGGAAGGAGCCATTTTAAAATTAACTTATTCCTCCTGTGCATCAGTGCTCGGGGATTAAACTTGGCACAAATGGAACAGGAGGTCTCTAGATGGGCTGCCCCCAGGCATACCACACACAGACTGTGGCCATCGGCTGGGGAGAGCTTATGACCACACTCCATGCACTTTTGAAACTCAAGTTTCAGGGCCTCAGACATGGCAAGAAACCCAACAAAAAGCCCAACTCAAAGAAAAACTAAAGGAAGGTTTTTTTTTTTAAAACTGATATGAACGAGTGGTTGGGTAAGGAAGAAAAAATTGAAAAAGTAAACTTTAAAAGAGAAAATTTAGCAAAATCTTACCTAAACAAATGCTTAGAGCAATGGATCACAATGCAAGCATGAAGCATGGCAAACGAGATCTAAAGGAAGGAAGGAGGCAGAGGCATTATGGGTAGGGGAGGAGCTTGAAGCTCAGATCAAGATGCTGGGTATGTGGCCAATGGATCTGAGCCAGCTTCGGGAACCCACAGTTTGAAGACCAAATGAAGACAACAACTTCAGATCTACATTTTTCTTATATGAATACTGATAGTTTTGATCAAAACTGTTCTGCTGTGCACAACATCAGTGTCTAGGGAGCACTGGAAGACATGCTTCATTATTTTGGTGCTACCAGTGGACAGCTATAAATTTTTGAGTGTCATGCAGAATACACTCTGAAGTTTGCATATTTCCAAACTGTAGTAGGTGTTGTGGCATCTGATTTGCAAACCTAGTGTGTTGCCATATATGAGGATACACCATGAAGTTTACATATGTTTGTGAATTGCACATGCCTCTGCTATTTGTCTTTTAACATATACCAGCTGTAAACAATTGCAGACTATGTTTAGAATACTACACTATGTATGAGTTAGTGGCAGTCATATGCCCCACCTAGGAGGTTGATGTTAATTGATATAATGTAGCCACATAGACACAGCAATTCTTACTGATGATTTCTGAGGGGTACAGGCATCAAAATTGCATTTGGTAATGTTTGCAGCCAGGGTTACAGTCTCTATCCTATGTGCCTCCTTAATATGAAAAAAAATGAATGTAACTAAATTTCTTAAAGATATTTGTGTATAAAATAATGCAGCAGAGAGCAATATTCCATACAATAACAAAGGTTGGTAAACAGGAGGAAAAATGATGTTGCAGTATTTTCTTGTATACAGAGGAAAAGAAGTAGAAACTAAAGGACATTTTCTGTTAATCTCAGAAAGAAAAAAACAGTCTTTCATATCAGTTTTGACTCAGTTCAAAATTGCTTTCATCCAGCTTTCTTCTTTCTGGATTACTACAGGAAGATGGAAAGGCTTCCCCAGGTGATTCTGAATGTCTTCTTCATTGCAGCACTCCCACCAGAACCATTCCAGGCAAAGCTCCCCCTGCATCAAGAACTCAACTTCTCTGACTATCAGGGCAATAGCCCTCCTCTTATATACTATTTTAATTAAATATTTGCTCATTAACAACAATTCTTAAAATCTACCTAATACTAAAATATAGCTGAGTCTTAAAAAAAACAAAACTACTTGCACTACACACTGTTTACAATTATGCTATATTTACATCAGTGCTATTTACATTATATCACTTCTGTTTGCAACATTTTGATACATCATAGGGTGAAAACTGTGCATTAAGTTGCAAATGCAGGCACCCTTGTACATCGATTGACACTGAGGTCTTGGTACTTCAAAGATCAACAAAAAAGGTTACTGTTGTCACCTTTTTCAATTTCAGATTTGATTCTTACTGTTCTGACATATTTTTAATTTCTTTTAAGTGAGATGCTTGCAGGTTTTCTGTGTTGAATTTGTTCAAAAAAAAAAAAGTTCAATAGACCACAAAACTAACCATGCAATATGTCATAGCACTGGCTATAAATACAAGCTATACATGATAAAATAAAATGTAACTCTGCATGTAAGATTTTTTTTTCAGAGAAGATGGAGCACAGGAGCTAAAACAATTACAAGAGAACAAAGCATATGGCCTTGACAGAAAGTCTCCAGGGTTGCTAAAGGATGTTGTTAGACCCTGGTGGGTTTATTGATAAAAACATACAACAGGTCACTCAAAACAGAACAGATGACAAAAAATGGGTGGTGGTTAAAGCAGGTCCACTACATCACCACAGTAACCAGGAAACTGCATTCACACTGAAAATCAAGTCATTTCTTGGAGGTTAATGAGAAAGATTTGAGGGGGTTGAATGATAATGTTCTAGAAAATAAAGTAATCTAGCCAGCACTGATGGAGGATGGGGATAAAGCTCTTAATATGGCTCAGGTGACCCAAGTTTAAATAGCAGGTCTGGCACTGGAGGATGGGTGTGTCCATCCTGGGGTTGGAGGACTGAGGTGCACAGGATCGAGGCATAGTATTGTGGTTTGATTCTCTGTTATAAATTAAGGAAACAACCACAAGGTGCAGCCTGAAGGTGGCCAGAGTGTCCTGCTGATTTCATCAGGAAGTGAAGGGTTGCTCAGTGCTGATACTGATTGCATGCCCCACCCTATTACTGGGCATTTACATAGACTGGTAGGAAATAAGTAGGAAGCACTCCCCAGCAGCAACATAATGCTGCCGTCAGTGTCCTTGACATCCTAATCAGGCCCAGATATGGGTTGATATCAGTATGGGAGGGGGCTAAGTTTGGGTCCAATAGAACCGGTACACGAGAAGATGAATTGGGGCAGCTCATGATGATGAAGTGTGGAAAGCCAAACAGGAGTAAAAAAGAGGACTCTGGCTACCGTGCATCTAGAATTAATAGAAGGAAGATTCTATCAGTCAGTGTAATCCAGTATTTGTTGGTGGTCAGAAGGAATTCTGTCGTCTTTTATGAGTGTAAGTCACAGGCATCAGAAGGCTGAAATCAAGGCATGTCACTAGTGATGCTTTCAGCAAATCATTACTGAAGTTAAGTATTTTGGATTTTCTTACATGATACTGCAGGATTTGTTTTCTTTCCCAGAAGACTTTCTTTATCTCACCAAATTTGCTAAGGTAACAGCTTAGTTTTCATGTGAAAAAAAATATGTTTTGTGTAGAAGAGACATCAGAACAAGATTACCTAGTCAGAAGCACAGTGCTAGGAATATAAGAGAGTTAACACATAGGCAGGATAAAACATCTGCTTAAGTCTAACCACAAATCTGAGCAGACCCTAAGTACATGCAGCATCCTTCCATTAGCAAAGTCATATAATCATATGCAAGTTACTATATTTTAAGACAGTGAATTTTAAGAAGTCTAGTAACAACAAAAAAATCAGTATTATCATGCTTATTAGGTACTACCAAATATGTAATCCTAAAAAAAAAAAAAACATTGCAGTTAAAACATGGTGATTTTTTTGTTATAATAATAAGCATCCATAAACAATTGTCCTTTGTCAGACAACACAAAACAGGAAAGCACACCAAATCTATCATCCTGCACTTAAAATTGTTATTTACTGTGAAAAATGGTATTACTTTGTTGTCAAATGAATAACCATACTGTTGATTGTGCAGTGCTTGGAATTTAACCAATAGCTTTATGTAATTCTATATAGAATTATCACTTTTAGTCACTGGTCAGCTACTGAACTTCGAAGTTATTGCCAGCTTGGCAATCTTAAAATTAACTACTCAGTCACTTTCTTAATAATGTGTACTTGAGGTATTATGAATGTCTTTGGAGTACCTGATCAGCTGTTTGAGGCCAACTGGTCAAATCATAGAACTTAGCCAGAAACATCACCAAAGAAGATTTCTCCATTCTTGGTTTACCAATTTTCTGTGGTATATTAAGTCTAGGAGACATAAAGGGCAACCCCCCCCACACACACACACACACACACACACACACACACACATACACACACAAACATACTTATGATAGTCTTAATCCCGGGGAAAAAAATCCCATTTAAAAAAAGTGAGTTGATGCTTCGGTTTTGACTAAGCCACTTTTTAAGGAATTGGCTTTGAGTGACTAATATAAATCCATAACTTTGGTTCCTAGGTTACTAATTTATTTTACATTTCTAAAAAGATAATCTTTATTCTGTTTTGTATTTTTGATATGTAAAGCTTGTAAGATTCACATGGAACTCAAACAACCATGCCATGTTATTGGCATAACCATAGCTCTCAACCATTTGGTACACAAAATCTAGACAAAGCCAAAAATGATGGGAGTCAAAGCCCCAAAAACAGGTGCACATTTTAAATATTGCTGTTATAAACATAGAAAGTTGTTAGAATAAAATGTCTTATGTTAACATGCATTTTCTGAAGGCTATGAAGTCTGAAACTCAAATGCCTGTCATTATATAGTGAATTCAGTCCTCACTGATTTGCCACAAAAATCCAGAAAACCACAAAGTTTTTGAGGAATAGACCAAAAATATGAGGCAAAAATCTGGACATTATGTGAAAATCTGGACAGTTGAGAGGTATGGTCATAATGTCCTATGCAGTAATTCATTCATTTTAACTATATCAGGATGTTTAAAATTAATTGTATTAGAAAGGTGGGCAGAAGCCAAGCACCTTAAAAATGTAGATTTATAAACCCGTTCCATTGACATAGAGGTACAAATCCCCATGACCCAGGAAACTTCAGTTCTTTTAATAACTTGGTCACCTGTTTGACCTTTTATGGGGTTGGAGAGGAATGGCAAGGTTTAATGTGTTCCACTTCTCATTGGATGGGCATTCATTCATAGGCATATTCTCTGTAGCAGAACTCCTGTTGTACACTGGTAATTACACTGAGGTGCTTTTCTACAAACGACACTGGTCAGATTGGCTTACACATGCAAATGATTGGTGTCAAAGGAATGGACAAACTAAATGCAAAAAAATGCACTATAATTTCCTTCAATAAAGGAGAAACCCCTGCTAATTACAAAATTAATAATATCACCATAGGTTTAAACCCAGTGGTGAGAGATATAGGAACACAAGTTGATCGCAACCTTAATTTTGATCTTCAGGTGTCCACAATAGTAAAGCTTGCAACATTGCACAATTCATAAACAAGGGTATAGCATCCAAAGCTAAGGAGGTTATAACTCCCCTGTATTCGGCTCTCATCAGACCAGTAATAAAGTATAATGGTCCCTTCTGTATGTACCTCACCAAACATCTGTAGCAACTGGAGAGAATTCAGAAGTTTCTCACCAAGAAAATTCAGGGCCTACAACACACAACCTACATGGGCAAACTGAAGGCTCAATAACTTTACTCAGTGCCATATAGACTGCCTAATGGACGCTTGTGCCTGGCCTACAGAGCAGTTTCAGACTGAGACTAGATAAAGCTGCTGCCCATCTGCAAATCCAATGGGACAAGATTCACTGACTCTAGGGATCTTAACCTAGCCTGCAATATTAACAGTTCATGCTGGAGAGACAGATATGTCTCCCAGAGGTTGCCACTCCTCCAGAACAAACTCCCAATTCATGTAAAACAGAGCTCCTCAATGATCCTATTTAAGAGTAACCTGGACAATTGGATGGGAAACCATAAATTTACACTGGGGGTTTCACCTATGTCCCTCTTAGACAGGGACAGCCGGTGCTGATCTTAGCTTCACACACAAACATAGACTATATGTTGGGCCAATAGACTAATAACCTCCTATGATCCTATGTCATATAGAGATATAACCATGTATTGCAAAGATCCATCACTTGCTAACCTACTGGATGCCAATTAGCCTATGTGGAAAAGGGTAGGGCTTGAAGAGAAAAGCCTGACTCTGCTCATAAGTGACTGCAACTCTTCCAGTATGCTCACCCATAATTTTGAGGGAGCTGTTAAAATTCTTAACAAAGGAGAAGGAATGGGTCAGTACAGAGGTGAGTGTGCATGTGTGTGTGGGGGGAGGGGGGCTTGGCTCAATGATCAGAGTAAGGCCATCACCTTGTATGTCTAGGCTTATAAAGGCCTTCACGACTATTAGCCTAGTGTACACCTATGAACCTATGAATCTGTGAACCTATAAAAAATATTTATATTTTTCCTAAGGTGTAATATTCTTTTTATCATATTAGATTTTTCAACGTAATATTCTTTGTTTATTTTTCATTGTTCATGCAGTTGTACACATTTGGGCATTAACAGTAACATGAATCCATGGGATATGTTAATTTTAGAAAATATGTATTAGCTCATTATGTCATAACAGTTCAACAGGTTAATATCAAGCAATAGCTACTTAAGTACAAAGTTCTGAATGGTTGGACAAAAATGACCAATATATTTATATAAAGAAAGGAAAAACAAGCTGCCTGGCACCTGGTGCAGAACAATAACTTGGTAAGTTTAAGAAAAACAAAGTAATGGAAGCACAAAAGCTTAAGTGTGTACAGAGCATAGAAGATTTAAAGATGACTGTAAAAGGATGAGGTGCGGCCCCATTAAGGAAGCTGCATATCGATAGTGACAAACAGCAAGTTTAGTTGAGACAGAACTGAGCTATATGCAGTTTTAACATCTGGCATTTTAACTTTGTTGATGGAAATGCAGTTTAGCTTCTGTTGTTTTCTGTCCTTGAAGAGAAGGACCATGTGAACATTTCCATTACCTGAGAATCAGCAACAAACCTAACAAAGATGGAAAGATAATGACGTGCTTCTAGTCCTCACTGATATCAAGTGAGGTAGGAAAACCTGATCTAGAACTAACCATGAACTGAGTCTTACCTAAGAACTGAATACAATGTGGAGAGGATCACTGCAGATTTATAATATTGCCTGATTTCTCCCTGCACTTATTATAAGTGGTATTTGCTCCAGTGGCAACTATTTAATTAAAGCAGCTGTGAAGGAGGCATTGTGCCAAGTTTAGAGACAAATAGAACTGAGCCTTGCTGAGGTAGCAGAGGCCATGTCAAGGGACCAGAGGTCAACCAGTTAGGAATGTTTGGTGGTAGGGAGGCATGGTGTGCCCCAGACAAAAAGCTATTATTTCTAGAAGGGAATAGATCTATGTAGAGTGTATCACAGAGTTTTTCTGCTATGCGGATACAACATTAGGCGCCAAGACATGTGATCATCCAATATTATAGTGAAACTACTGTAGGAATGTGATAATGTAGGAATCCAATAAAATCGGGTTAGCAGCAAATAAAAAGCATAAAATGAAAACTCCTCTAGCGCCTCAGCTCTCTTACTCTGTAAAGGCTGAAGAGCCGAGGCGCTAAAGGAGTCTGCATTTTATGCTCTGTATTTGCTGCTAACCAGATTTTATAGGATCCAGTGTTTGCTTATTTTACCTGTTTTATGGGACTACATTGTGGATCTACTACTGGACTGGACTATAATTTTAATAAAATATAAACATAATCAGTTTCTTCTTTCCTTGTGTGGTGGTGAACAATGGTATCCTGTAATTAGGCTCAGATTGTAAGGTCTAAGAACAAGGGAAAATTCCTCATCTGGGATGGTGCATTACTCAAGAACATAGAAAAGTACTTTGGTGTTAATCCAGGAGCTAACCAAAAATATGTATTTGATATCAAGCCAGAAGGGCTGAGGTCTTCCTTCAAGAAGACAAGATAAAGATTTTAAGAAGTCAGCTATAGCAGAACTTGAATAATATATCCCTAGGTCTGTGAGCCGTATCACTCCTAGTGCAGAGTGGTTGTCAAGAGTTTTGAAGGCAATGAAAGACCTATGTATGTTCTAGACATATTTAGCAAAGCAGGAACAGTGAGAAGTAAACCAGTCCTTATCACATCTATAAAGCAGTGTAAGTACGTGATAAGCTGGTCAAGGCATAGCCATCATTTTATTGACATATCTGCTCATATGAGAAAGAGAAGATAATCTTTCCAAGTCTCTAGGGACTCTGTCTTTGGCTGCATCAAGTGAAGATGAAATCACAGCTGTAAGGTTTATATGCAGCTGAACAGCAAGATATTTAAATCCAGACATTGAACAGATTAGTCCAAAAGGATGGAGGATGAAAACATTTCATAGCTGTTCAGTTTATAATTTGAAAACATGGAAAATTTATCAATGACTTGAAATAAATCAGATGATAGAAGTAGGGGAGCAATGATAATCTCATCTCCACACACCAGTGATTTAACAGGCATTCCTTCTGTTCTGACTCTTACAGTCAAGCCAAGGGCACAAACTAATTCATCATTCCAGTCCCCTGATATGGCGAAAGAAAACAATAGACATAACTAACATTGTATACTCTGCTGTACCAAAGTAGGTCCATAACATGAGCCAACAAAGGCAGCAACACTGTTATGAAAGCTTATTCACAGAATAATCCTGCAATCACAACTTCTAAAGTAGTTTCATGACAACAGCCACAGTGGGTATTTATTACAATGGCCACACCACAGCTGGACTTAAAGCCTGGTGATGTATACTACAAAGCATATTCCTTCCAGTGGAACCAAGTTTCTTGATTATAAGCCATGTGCTTCTCCTGCACAATCCACACCTGCACCTGTAGGTTCCTGAGAAAAGTTCTAAGTTTCTGACTATTAGTTTTGTCTTCTATCCTATTTACACTAGCAGAAATAAATTTCACACCACTGCATTATCCAGGGATGAGCACACATTGTTGTTGTGGTAGATGCCATGATCTTGCTTGTATAGGAGATTAGGAGTTGGGAGTGTGCCTTCTTCAAAATTCCACTAAAACCCAAAAAATAAAAGATGTTGAATAATTTCAGCAAGCACAATCCATGATCAAGTAAGTGAAAAGGCCCGTAGAGTGTCAGCCTGAGTCTAGGCTGTGCAAATGAATCAAATCACCCCCCCACCCCCAAGGGTGAGTCATCAATTGGCAGACTCAAGGTAACAATAAACAACATTTCAGGCAAGGGCAAGAGCCATCATGGAATCTGTTGGAGCCACCTGGGAAAGTTACATACAGGACTGGCCTTATGCTAATTAAGGGTTGAACTAATTGGGCATAATACAGCTCTGAACCTAAGGTGGGCCATGCACTTACCAGAATCATAGGTAAAAATAGTCTTCATCTTGAAGACCAAAAAAACAAGTCTCTTGAAACTGTAGCAAGCTGTTTGCTACAAACATAGCATGCATCTTATTAAAGTCAAACTTCTACACATTGGATACTCCAGCAATTCGATCATGACTGCAAATTCAGTAGTGGTATTTCATTAACAAATGCCAGTACTAGATTCATGCCATTGTTACCTGCCAATCACAACTTCTGACAGCTTAAGGAGCAAGGAAGAATAACCATCTTCACCTTGAAGATCCGTGGGGGGTGGCTCTTCTACTGAGACCACAGCATGCTGCTTGATTTAAATGCAACAAACAGCTTGCTGCAGTTAAATTATCACCCACTGTTCTTTTTATGTACACTGTCCCTGAATGATTTTGCATATCCCTCACAGAATTTTTGAATTTCTGGTCAATTACTGAGGATTAGAGGCAGTAAATACTGCCAGACTTTAGTGTTTCATATGTCGTACAGTTCAGAAACTATCTGTTGATTCAAAACCTGTTGTTTTGTTTACATTATTAAGTGAATTAAAATAATATATAAAAATTGTCCCTGATGTTGGACATTTCTTTCATTATTTTTGCTTTTGTCTAAAACTCCTAAACAAAGGAGTTGAGATGTATGCCACAAATGCAGCCTCAGCATTCCTAAATGAATGCCAGTACTATATCTCTCAATTCAATGTCTAAATTCTTGCCTCATATTTGGGGTCTGTTCCTCATAAAATGTGCGGTTTACTGACAAATCATTAAGGATGGAGGGGTGGGACAGGGTAATTACAGGGTTCCATAACTCTTAACTCTCTCTAATTTTGCCTGAATTGAGTAATGCCAGACCGTACTGTTTCCTATTTGTTATTGTTCTGAAAATGCATGTTGATGTAAAACATGTGTTATTAACATTTTAAGTGAACTAGAGTAATATGTAAATATTTGATACTGATTTTTGGTCTTTGTCCAGAATATTTTTTTTGTAGAGTTTTTTGGTTTTTGCAATTATATAAAGAGAAAAGTAGGGGAGGAGACATTAGGAATCGTACAGAATATAAAGTTAGATTAGATTCTTGAACTGCAAACAGATAAGGGCTTAGGATTTAAAGCGTTCCTTTAAAGCCAGTCTTGAAATCTTGTGCATTAGCTTGCTAATTTTCAATTGTCCCCTATAAAAATTCTGTTTGATTTCTGTTTTTATTGATGGTCTGATGAAGTGCCTTTAAGGCGTGAAAGCCCTTACCATTTTGTACAATAAAAGTTGTGTTTTTAACCTGTGTTAGCTGTTTTTTACTTTTATACTTTTCTGCTTGCTGTTTCATATGAAACCAGCATTTTTCCATTACATCAGTGTTTTTCTGCATCATGAATGGAGAGACATTTATCTCTGTACACAGGTTGTGGGTACATATGGTTGTCATAGAAAAAGTTCTCTGGCTGACTTTTTTAACTCAGGGCTTATGTGCTCAACAACTTTTGCATATAGCCAAGAATGATGAGATAGAGCTTGGAGTAAATTGTTTGAAAAATTACTTATTATGGTTTTCCTTACCATGTACTATAATATTTTGTTAAGATTAGCATTCTTTATTATAGTTATGTGAATGCATAAATAGTTTAAATAATTTTATTCAAAAATTTTAAGTTATTAATTATTTAGAAGTCATGGAATTTATGCAGAGAACAAGATGAACATTTTTGAAGTTGTGGAAATTTGTGAGTACAGTTATCCCTATGGGGAAGGCCATGCTTTATTTGTGTTATTTTCATGTGAAATACCTCTGTCTCACTGATTCTTTTGTAAAGCTGATGTTTTTAGAAAAAACAAATGATAATCTAAATGGAGTGTTATGGTGTGACAACTAAGTTCCCTCGTGCTGTTGACTTTTCTGTTAACTTCTTCTTATGCCTTCTCACATATTTTACTTACTTGTAGATCATCCAGTGTGTCAGCACTCAGGCCCCTTTCCGGTTTCATTGTTGCTGCTACTTCCCCTTCTTACTGATATTCCTTTTCTGGATTTTCGCACTCAGTGTATTTTTTCCCTTTTTTATACAATAAATTTTCATTTCTATGTTTTGAACAATTTCTCCAGTCTTGCATTGGCCATTTTACGCTTTCTATTCCTTCTGATATATTGAGCCTGTCGCATATTTTTTGTGAGGAAACCTATACTTTGTCCCAACCTGCTTTGCTGTGTTATTGAAATGTTGAAATAGGGAGATCATCTGCTTCCTATGTGTTGATCTCTCAATATAGCGCCAGTGGTGAGGTCACTGATTGTGTCCTTGTTTGTGACTCACCATATTCCATTCTTACTAAAATTGTCTAGCCTTGGAGTTAGTACATATAACGTTAATAGGAGTGAAGGCTTATTTCCACATTATAGGGTATAAGGGGCTTACCACTTCAAAACCATGCTTTTATGCTTTCACAACCATGGGAATTTCATCATTTCAGTGTGTGACTTCCCAAGGTTTTAAACATTTTAGTTTTGTGTAATAGACTGATTACTAAGCAAAACACAACCATTCATAGTGGGTCCATTCTTGTATCACTACTCCAAATGGATACCTCTCTGTTTACGCACTCTTCAGCACCATTTACACAGAAACTGAATAAGACTGGTCCTGGTACCAAATCCTGGCTAACTGCACTCCACTGGTGACCATCCTTTCATCTTATGGGAATGTGTTTGCTATTATCTTCTATGTCTTATGTTCAGACTATTCTTTTGTACCTGCTACTGCCATCCACTCCAAATAAATATTATTTATTGCAAGATTGCCTAATGTGTTTATTAACCTTAGAGTGGTAACATATTATATGTCTTGCTGAAGTGTAAGCTTAGGACATCCACAGTTCCCCTCTCTTTGGTCAAGTACTCTAATGCCAACATTAAAAGACTCCTATTAGAAGTACATGGCATGCTTTTCTTGCAGTGAACCCAAGATTCCTTGGTTCTGGTACTCTATCAGCGTCTAGATATTCACACAAAGGGTAAAAGAGGTTACACAGACAATCCATTCCGTAAAACTGCAAGAAATACTAGAATATTCACCGTGTCATGCCTTAAACCTCCTATCGGGGAGGCCTGTGGAGTATACAGTATGCAAATGACCCCTTATAGACATACCAGTGTTTCAGTTTTATGGCTTCTGAATGCCCATTTTTGCTTAGATATTCTCACATTTTTTTTCTGCAACAACAGCATTATCTTCTCTACAAAATAAATCAAATGCACAGAGCAATATTTTCTAGAGTCTGTGTGACTTCTGTTTTAAGAAATTGAATTATGTCTGCCCTCTTCCAGTATTTCCTCATTTCATAATTTGTTAAAAAGTTTAATTAGTTGAATTATCATTTCTTTTCTCATTTCTTTCTGCCTTTCCATTTCTGTACTCACACCTCTGTGCCATTCGCAAAAAATATATTTCTCTTTGTTGAACTTCTTGGAAACAGCTGGGCTCAGATCTGAGTCTTGGGATTCATACCAATAACCACGATTTTTTGGCAGTAGACTCTTTTGTTTGACAAATGATAACTGGTTAGAAAAATGAAATAACTGAAATACTCTTAACCATTGTTATGAAGTATATTGGTTATCTTTGGACTGAAAAATTTCAAAAGCTGACCATTGTGGTCAAGTGAAAATGTTAAATTTTAAAGCAGGTACAGTGTTTGAGAATGATTGTTGCTGATGACATTTCATATTAATAAAGACATTAAGAGCAGTCTTGCTAGTATATGGCCCATATGACTCATTTTCAATATAGAACAGTTAAAGATCTAGTTGCAGTTATAAATTGCTCACCGATAGGAATTAATGCAGCTGCCCCATTTTCTCAAGAAAAAAAAATGCAGTAACAAGAGAATGCTTATTTCTTGCTCTAACCTGGCATGCAGATTACAAGGTTTGTCACTGTTAATGCCAAAACCTGACTGCATGAGTAGTCTCCTCCAATATACTTTGACAGATATGATTGGATGCTTGCTTTGTAAACAGATGTTGCCGTATTACACAAGTTGTCTCATGAAATGAATGCATTAGAGCAAATGTGAAAAACAGTTCATCTAGACACATCAGCTACTCCTGTAATAGCAAAATATTTCATTTTCTCCAAAATCATTAGTTTTTTATTCATTTCAGTTTAAGTTTGGCTTTGGAAAAGTAATTTAAAACAAGTGAGGTTTAGAACTGACAATGTAACCTGTAACAATGTACACCACAGACAGTAATTTACAAAAGTAGTTTTATAGCTGGATTGTAAATTTTTAGTTTGCTTATATATAGAAATACAACCAGTTGTGACAGAAGAAGCACAGATAACAGGCGAGTTATATACTAATTCTAATTCTGGTAATGATGAAATAGGCAGTTTAGAGTCAGATCTAGCCTATTGACATGCAGGGTACTCATTTAATTCAGAACAGGCTCACCAAGTCCGCCAAGAAAGGAAACAGTAATGTCATTAAGGCTCATTTTTAGAAGTCATAGAAGGCACGATAGATAAAAAGATAAATGTCCTTCCCATTCATACTTAGCAGTAACCAACCACATATTCTCCTAACTTAAAATGGCATTAAGAATATAAACTCTTCCACTGAAACATCTGAAAGTACACTCTCAAAGAAAAAATCCCTGTCTGTGCTGTTTACCACTATAAACTGAGTGATGGTCTATATGCTGCTTAATACTTCTGTTATAATTCAGTCTGCAAAAAAGACAGATGCCAGCAAAATCAAAACAATATTTTTCAGTGTTAAGCAGTAAAAGGTTCTCAAAAACACATAGGATTAAGGGAGCTCACAAGTATCCTTTCAATGTTTCATTGCTGGCCTCTTAAACTTATTTTTCTAACCAGTTGCACCTACTTTAGGAACAAAAAATTCGATACTGGACACAGTTTCCTTATATCTTATATTCCAGAGTATCTAACATGTTGTGTCATGTCTTACTGTTATATCTTCACAATCATGCACTGCTTGTACTATCTTTCCATAGAACTTCATTAAGCTAAGCTGGACACATGATTTATTTTTCTCCATATCTTTAAGTTTTACATTTTATGCAGGACACTTCATGAAATAGCCATGTCAGAACAATTAGGCAGGAATATAATATTTTATATTTAAGTTAAATATGTATTTGTATGTGGGTAAGAATAAGCTGGCTCAACATTTATTTACTCCCTTTCCAAACTATTGTTTCAGGTTCCAATCAAGCTAAAATTAAGCCACTAGCGTACATCAGGTTGACTTTTGCACAAAATAGAATTTATTAAGCTATTACAATCAAATTAATAATTTAATATTTAATTAGGCATTAATCAATAATGATGAAATTGATGTACAGCAGTAAAAGTCAGTATCACTTGCATCAGACTAGTATATATCAGTCATGCATTTTTAAGTGTCATTTATCAGTCCAGACAACAAAAAAGGAGTTCTCATCAGTGTCCATAATTCCACAGATTCTTATTGTTTAAGGGTCTTCACTTCTTGATGACCCATTAGAAGTAGACTTGTTCTGTATCTACACTCTCTGGCAAATCAGAAAAAAAAATATTTCCTTTCACATTCATATTGGCTCCTTTGCAAGCCCACTGTGGAAATATGATTTTCATTCTTCTCTTAGCCTTTAGCACAGTTTATTTTTTTCTTTCCACAGTTAATTTCATTGACTAAAACATGGCCCAAGAGAAAAGCCATTACTTTTTTTCGCATTCTGGGAGTTTTTCTCACCCCTTACTCACCCCTTGTCAATTTAATGTTCAGAACAGGATAGTATTCATTTTTCATATATCCAGCTTTTAAGTCCATTCTTAATAAGGGCACCATACCTCTCAAGTGTATCTCATTATGAGGAACGTACCTCATTTGGGGTCTTAAAAAGTTCATGTCCCTCGAAGTTCCTCAAAGTTCCACATTGAAACAGTCTGTCACACATTCAGTGTTAGGAATTTTTTTTAAGTGAAATGCATGGTAAATATAAATTAATCATATTAATTCGTTAAAGGATATTCTTTATAAGTAAAACCAGCACATTTTAACCATCCTATGACCTTCCTAATTGAAGTTGCTAGTAAGCCATTAGTATGTGTTCCACATTTTGCCCATTTGTTCCACATTATGAAGGCGAGTGTTCCTCATTTTGGAGATGGAAGGTTGAGAGCTATGAAGGGCACCTTTACATCTTTAGTACGTTTGGCAAGCTGAAAGTAGATACTCAATACAGATGTCCAGAAGATGGCAGTTTTTTGTTTTCTGCTAGGAAAATAATTCTGAAATTGCACGTCTTTTGCTGAAAAGGTTGGTAAACAAATGTTTTAAATGGCCTAGCTTCATGTTCTCTTCTTTTCAAAGTTTTTGTTCATACTCTCACATGATATGTCAAGAGAATTGCAAGATGAATACAAAGTAATATATGATGACTAAATTAATGAATGCAGTCAGTACACAATGACAATGGCACTATGCAAGCAATACCAAATGGCATCAACAATTGTATTAACAATAATGCTAATCATACCTTTGATAGCCAAGGTTATGATTAGCCATGGTCATGATGAGAATTATAACCTTAGCTATCAATATTAGCATTCCATATATTTGTTTTTCTTTTAAATTTAAAGGATTTTCTCCACAGTCACACTGTAGTTTTGGCAGACCTGAGGTGCTGTCTTATCTTCTTATAATTTATCAGTCCTTTCAGACCACACCAAGCAAATTCATATGCTTCTCTGTAATAATCACAAATTTCCATTGCAAACAGACATAAATAACTCTCTCATAATCCTATTGCTGATTATTACCCAACCGTAGACTCATTCCTATCTTCTCCTGGACATAATTAACACATCTTTGTACATTAGCAGTTGATTTCCACACGTACTGATTCCTTCTGTTCTTACCTGCCTGCTGCAGTCATCAAACATGGTTACGTTGTTCAGCTGAAGATGGTGGGTATAAAATAATCTGGGTTTAGAGTTTATGTGCTTTGGCATTTGTTGCACTAGGAAGTTTAGCAAGTTTAACATTTTCTGTACAACTATTTTGTGAGCTTCCTCAGTTGTAGACATCTTGGAAACAAGTGGTGGGTGCTGTGAATATATGCAAAGATATGTATTATATATGGATCAATGTCAGAATCTCGAAATACTGAAACTTGGAATTTCAGTATATCGAGACCAGAAGTTCGAAACTAAGAAAACATGAAACCACACAATACTGAAACATCAAACACTGTACAACACAAAACAAAAGTAAAAACACAGCCAACCCTTAATATAAAAACAAAAACAATTGTTGTTTGTCTTTTCGGCTTTTTCCCAGTAAGGGGTCACCACAGCGGATCTCCAGTCTGCTAATGATTGGCAGTAGATTTTTATGAAAGCCGAGGTGCCAGCTTGATGCCCAACCTTCAACAAAGGCACGCCCATTTACGCATGCATGTCTTTTGAATGCTACCCAACCATGGGGAGAACATGCAGACTCCACACAGAAAGCACTCCCAAGCCACGCCAAGAATCGAACGGGAGAACCTCTTGCTGTGAGGTAACAATGCTACCACCATACCACCGTGGCATTAACAATAATAAATAAAAACAAATAACACAAACATATGATTTTGCAGGGGGGCAAGACACCCTGCACCCCCCACACCCCTGCTACTTATATATACTAATTCCAAAGTCGCACTAACTCGGAAAAAAATAACAAAAACCTACTTGTACATGCCCTACACTCCCTTTGCACACAGTCATACATACACTCACTAATAACACACACACACACACATGACACTACACATGTACAAAAATCATCACTTCCAACATTAATATGTACACACTCTCAGCTACCGAACCCAAACTAAACCTAAAACTCCCAAAAAAAATAAAACCTAAAACATTTGCACCGAGTATCCTAAAAAAAAACTAAACACCTACCTGAATCTCCATACATAACCAGACATCGGCTACCATGTGGAAATCCCAGAACACAGTGCCCTTAAAGAGACAGCAAACAATAAACTGCACATCACACCACACGTAACACGGATTTCAGAAATGAAAATTCATTAAAGTGCAGTTTCAAAAAACTGTACTTTTGACATTCCAGTCTTGACATACTGAAATTCAAAATTTCAGTATTTTGAGATTCAAAACCTGCCCCCCACACACACACACACACACACACACACACACACACATATATATATATATATATATATATATATATATATATATATATATATATATATATATATATATAAAATACGAAAATACTGAGATGAGAATCATGAAACTTAAATTGCCAAACCACATAAGTTTTCCCAAGGCAAGTTAACACTTGCCCAACACAACAGTAAAACCCACCTAGATGAGGGGGGTATGCCCCCCCCACCCCCCCAACTATTTATACCAACTCCAGGATTGCACTATGGTGGAGAAAGGGCATAATTCCCAATGTTGAGCAAGTGTTTACTTGCCCTAGGAAAACTTATGCAGTTTGGCATTTCAAGTTTTGTGATTCTAGTCACAGTATTTTTGTCTTCGGGACTCTGAAATTAAGGTATTTAGAAGTATATATATATATATATATATATATATATATATATATATATATATATATATATATATATAATGTGCGGAGTGTGCATGTCTTCCCTGCAGCCATCTGGGTTTTCTCTGGGTGTTCAAGTTTCCTCACACATCCTAAAGACATGCTGCAGGTGGATTGAACACTCTAAACTGGCTCTAGGTGTGAGTGTGTTCATGTGTGTGCCTTCTATGGAAGGTTAGGCACCGGGCTGGGAACTCAACGACATAAAAACTCCATTGTCAATCATTCTGCAGACCGTTGTTCCACTGTGGTGAGCCCCTAACAGGAAAAGTGGAAAGGAGAAGAATATGTATGTATATATATATATATATATATATATATATATATATATATATATATATATATATATATGCTAACAAGCCTGCAGTTGACTGTTTTATTTTTTTTGCTATCCCCCCACAAACATGCTTATACAAGGTCCCCACACTTGATGTCTGTACTTAGGCATATCTGTATTGACCATTGAGTTGTTGAAGAACTATAACTGGCGATCTGCTAGCACATTGACCAGATTCCTAGGGGAGATGGGTGGCAGCACATCTGACCTTTTTGCTTTATCTACCCTTAGTGGAATCTGTTTCATCTTATCCTCCTGTCTCTCAATCACAGTGCCTTACTTCTGTGACCTCCACTCTACTTTATCTTCCCCCAACATGGCAACTTCACCTTGCCTTTCTGTATGAAGAAGGAAGCAAAGTATTGTTTTAGTGCCTCTGCTTTTTCCCAGTGTTTTGTGATCTCCCTGCTATCTTTGCTTAGCCTTGCCAGGTCTGTCACTCCCTTCCTTTCTTCTGCTGTATACTTAAGGGAGATTTTGTTCCCATTCCTGCATGTTTTCTTAATTCCCTTTCAGCTTGTGCCTTTGCTGTCCTTACCTTCTTTGCTGCCCTTTTTACCTCCTTATATTGCCAACTCACCTCTGCAGTCATGCTTTCTACCTCTTGGATTCCATATCTTTTAATCTAATCATTCACCTCACTCTCCAGCATAGTCATATTGTCTTTCACCTTTTTTTGCTATCCTTCTTTAAAAATGTTTTTGCATGCGTAGTAATGTATCTCTTCCGCATTCACATAGAGAGTGGTGGTCCTTAAATTTATCTCTCTTCCTCTTAGACATCAATGACCCTGTCTCCCACCTCATGATTATCCAGTCCACAAAAATATACACTGTTGGTTTTGTCCTTTTATTCTTACTCTTCTGGCCAACTCTAAACCACATAGTGGTGTGATTACTGTTTGCTAATGCCTCCTTCACTTGGACATCCCTAACCATCTTATTCTGTGTTGAGTGCACATCTAACATCCTTCTTTTTGGTATAATCCTATATCAGTCGGTTATACTCTTAAAGATCTGTGACCTAAGTTATGTCCCAGTCTCTGTCTGTGTTGACCTTGGAATCAAAAAATTGGTTCCTGACATCATCATCAGCCCTCTTTTTCCCATTTTCTAGATGGTTCCAGGGTGTCATGTCAACTCGCCATCTTTCTCTATTCAATTACACTCTACTACCTTCTTTGTCATTCAAGCCTGACAGCCAAAGGTATTCTTCACACAGTCCATCCTGATGGCAAGCCAGTTCTTGAGGTTGAGACTTCTGGCATTGAGCAGCATTACCCTTAGTTTTTTCTTTGTTTTGTTCTAGGGTGGTAGGTTTAGAATTTGAGCCTTGCCTAAAAAGGCACTATGGGGGTGGCAAGAGCCTTTGCCAAAATCCAGAATCCCAGGGTGACAAGTGCAAGCCGTCCCTTGCAAAGCAGCGTGGCTTGTCCAGCATGTCATCCCAGGCAGACAGACATTGATCCCCTTTGAATGACACCAGAGTTTAAGCCAATTGTTAAAGCTGATCATCTTATCTCTGTATTGTGGCATCATTCTTGGTGAAGGTAGGATACTGCTCAAGGTCAGGGTCATACCTGCTTGGGCTACATAATCAGAGAGCTCCTCTATGTCTCTTTTCATGTAGTCCAAGGAGGTACGCCTCAGGTCGTTAACACCAGCGTGGACAATGATTGAGTCGCACTTGTACCTGCTGTTGAGAGACCTGAGTGCATGCTATGTGGCGGATTCTAGCACCTGACAGACAGCTTACTGTGACCTTCTCCTTACTCAGTCTGGTGAGCGGGACATCAGTGTGTCTGACTATGGAGTCACCAATGACTAGTGTGTCTGGCATTGTGTTTGGCCTTAAGGGCTGTGACTGCTTGACACTTGACTGTGTGGTCTATGTGTTGCAGGTGTTGTGTTCTGAGGTGGTAGTTGTTTGGGTGTCTGCTTTGGTGGCCTCTGCTGTTTTGGTAGATTTTTGATCAGAGCCTCTGAGTATGTCTTTGTGTGTTTATGTGTATGATTTGAGGTTGTGATGGTATTATGTGAGACTGGGTCTATAGCGTGTGTGGTTACCTTCTCCTCCTGTCTGGGCATGCCAGTCCTATGTTGAGAGAGCTCAGCCTCCAGTTTGGCCATATAGTTGCATCTCTCGCATGTATTTGTGTTTTGTGGGAGGAGGAGAGGGTTGTTCAGGTACATGAGGCAATTGTAACATTGCCTCAATATTCCCAGGTTCACCAGCTGAGCAGGAGAGGACATTAGCAACTGATCCCTCGACATGCTAGAAGGAATAGACAGAAAAACTTAAGAAAAGGTTCTGGGGGATGTGGGTGACCGAGAAATGGGGTTTGCTTTTTTGGGGTACTTTCTATAACAAGAGTGCTGCATCGAGGTGATAAGTACTGTAGGAGCAAGTGTTTTGCTATACAGATAGAGAATAGTCTACTTGGGAGTCAAGTAGAGATAATTTATAGTTGTAGGATACACTAAATAGGACAGTAGTATACTTTGAGGAAGGTAGTTTTAAGGGAAAATTTGAAGAGTGGACTTTAGGTAGCCCTAATAGTTTAAATCTGATTAACCGGCACTGCCCTAGTGTGCAACGGTAGCAGCTCACAATCGCTGCTAAAGTTACGCTAACGCTTTATAGCAGGGGGCTGGAAAAAACAGGAAATGACCCAAAATGGCCGACGAATTACTAGTTGCTGCTTCTAACCACTCCTCTGAGGACAAACAAGCAGCTCAGTACTCCCCACTCCCACTGGTGAGTAAAGAAACTACCTCTGGCCACACAAGAAAATGGAGGAACACAGAAACCAAATACAAAGCCCAAGGATCAGCAAAATCTGATCACTGGAACAACTAGCTAGGAAAGTTTAGGAAAGGAGAAATATTTTTTTTTTTTGTTTTTTGCAAACAGACAGAAAAAAATGCAGTAAATGCTTTGTTTTCGACTAAATTGCTATCAAAGGCTGATACACTTGAGTGTATTAGCCATGTTCCTCGAAGTTCCTCAAAGTTCCACATTGAAACAGTCTGTCACACATTCAGTGTTAGGAATGTTTTTTAAGTGAAATGCATGGTAAATATAAATTAATCATATTAATTCATTAAAGGATATTCTTTATAAGTAAAACCAGCACATTTTAACCATCCTATGACCTTCATAGTTGAAGTTGTTAGTAAGCCATTAGTATGTGTTCCACATCTTGCCCATTTGTTCCACATTATGAAGGCGAGTGTTCCTCATTTTGGAGATGGAAGGTTGAGAGCTATGAAGGGCACCTTTACATCTTTAGTACATTTGGCAAGCTGAAAGTAGATACTCAATACAGATGTCCAGAAGATGGCAGTTTTTTGTTTTCTGCTAGGAAAATAATTCTGAAATTGCACGTCTTTTGCTGAAAAGGTTGGTAAACAAATGTTTTAAATGGCCTAGCTTCATGTTCTCTTCATTTCAAAGTTTTTGTTCATACTCTCACATGATATGTCAAGAGAATTGCAAGATGAATACAAAGTAATATATGATGACTAAATTAATGAATGCAGTCAGTACACAATGACAATGGCACTATGCAAGCAATACCAAATGGCATCAACAATTGTATTAACAATAATGCTAATCATACCTTTGAAAGCCAAGGTTATGATTAGCCATGGTCATGATGAGAATCATAACCTTAGCTATCAATATTAGTATTCCATATATTTGTTTTCCTTTTAAATTTAAATGATTTTCTCCACAGTCATACTGTAGTTTTGGCAGACCTGAGGTGCTGTCTTATCTTCTTATAATTTATCATTCCTTTCAGACCACACCAAGCAAATTCATATGCTTCTCTGTAATAATCACAAATTTCCATTGCAAACAGACATAAATAACTCTCTCATAATCCTATTGCTGATTATTACCCAACCGTAGACTCATTCCTATCTTCTCCTGGACATAATTAACACATCTTTGTACATTAGCAGTTTATTTCCACACGTACTGATTCCTTCTGTTCTTACCTGCCTGCTGCAGTCATCAAACATGGTTACGTTGCTCAGCTGAAGATGGTGGGTATAAAATAATCTATGTTTAGAGTTTATGTGCTTTGGCATTTGTTGCACTAGGAAGTTTAGCAAGTTTAACATTTTCTGTACAACTATTTTGTGAGCTTCCTCACTTGTAGACATCTTGGAAACAAGTGGTGGGTGCTGTGAATATATGCAAAGATATGTATTATATATGGATCAATGTCAGAATCTCGAAATACTGAAACTTGGAATTTCAGTATATCGAGACCAGAAGTTCGAAACTAAGAAAACATGAAAAGACACAATACTGAAACATCAAACACTGTACAACACAAAACAAAAGTAAAAACACAGCCAACCCTTAATATAAAAACAAAAACAATCGTTGTTTGTCTTTTCGGCTTTTTCCCAGTAAGGGGTCACCACAGCAGAACTCCAGTCTGCTAATGATTGGCAGTAGATTTTTACGAAAGGCCGAGGTGCCAGCTTGACGCCCAACCTTCAACAAAGGCATGCCCATTTACGCATGCATGTCTTTTGAATGCTACCCAACCATGGGGAGAACATGCAGACTCCACACAGAAAGCACTCCCAAGCCACGCCAAGAATCGAACGGGAGAACCTCTCGCTGTGAGGTAACAATGCTACCACCGTACCACTGTAGCATTAACAATAATAAATAAAAACAAATAACACAAACATATGATTTTGCAGGGGGGCAAGCCACCCTGCACCCCCCACACCCCTGCTACTTATATATACCAATTCCAAAGTCGCACTAACTCGGAAAAAAATAACAAAAACCTACTTGTACATGCCCTACACTCCCTTTGCACACAGTCATACATACACTCACTAATAACACACACACACATGACACTACACATGTACAAAAATCATCACTTCCAACATTAATATGTACACACTCTCAGCTACCGAACCCAAACTAAACCTAAAACTCCCAAAAAAATAAAACCTAAAACATTTGCACCGAGTATCCTAAAAAAAAACTAAACACCTACCTGAATCTGCATACATAACCAGATATCGGCTACCATGTGGAAATCCCAGAACACAGTGCCCTTAAAGAGACAGCAATCAATAAACTGCACATCACACCACACGTAACACGGATTTCAGAAATGAAAATTCATTAAAGTGCAGTTTCAAAAAACTGTACTTTTGACATTCCAGTCTTGACATACTGAAATTCAAAATTTTTTTCAAAACCTGCCCCCCCCCCCACACACACACACATAAATATATATATATATATATATATATATATATATATATATATATATATATATATATATATATATATGAAATAGGAAAATACTGAGATGAGAATCATGAAACTTAAATTGCCAAACCACATAAGTTTACCCAAGGCAAGTTAACACTTACCCAACACAACAGTAAAACCCACCTAGATGAGGGGGGTATTCCCCCCCACACCCCCTAACTATTTATACCAACTCCAGGATTGCACTATGGTGGAGAAAGGGCATAATTCCCCCTGTTGAGCAAGTGTTTACTTGCCCTAGGAAAACTTATGCAGTTTGGCATTTCAAGTTTTGTGATTCTAGTCACAGTATTTTTGTCTTCGGGACTCTGAAATTAAGGAAATTAGAAATATATATATATATATATATATATATATATATATATATATATATATATATATAATGTGCGGAGTGTGCATGTCTTCCCTGCAGCCATCTGGGTTTTCTCTGGGTGTTCAAGTTTCCTCCCACATCCTAAAGACATGCTGCAGGTGGATTGAACACTCTAAATTGGCCCTAGGTGTGAGTGTGTGCATGTGTGTGCCTTCTATGGAAGGTTAGGTACTGGGCTGGCAACTCAACGCCATAAAAACTCCATTGCCAATCATTCTGCAGACCGTTGCTCCACTGTGGTGAGCCCCTAACAGGAAAAGTGGAAAGGAGAAGAATATGTATATATATATATATATATATATATATATATATATATATATATATATATACTAACAAGCCTGCAGTTGACTGTTTTATTTTTTTTGCTATCCCCCCACAAACATGCTTATACAAGGTCCCCACACTTGATGTCTCTACTTAGGCACATCTGTATTGAACATTGAGTTGTTGAAGAACTATAACTGGCGATCTGCTAGCACATTGACCAGATTCCTAGGGGAGATGGGTGGCAGCACATCTGACCTTTTTGCTTTATCTACCCTTAGTGGAATCTGTTCCATCTTATCCTCCTGTCTCTCAATCACAGTGCCTTTCTTCTGCGACCTCCACTCTACTTTATCTTCCCCCAACATGGCAACTTCACCTTGCCTTTCTGTATGAAGAAGGAAGCAAAGTAATGTTTTAGTGCCTCTGCTTTTTCCCAGTGTTTTGTGATCTCCCTGCTATCTTTGCTTAGCCTTGCCAGGTCTGTCACTCCCTTCCTTTCTTCTGCTGTATACTTAAGGGAGATTTTGTTCCCATTCCTGCATGTTTTCTTAATTCCCTTTCATCTTGTGCCTTTGCTGTCCTCACCTCATTTGCTGCCCTTTTTACCTCCTTATATTAAGCCAACTCACCTCTGCAGTCATGCTTTCTACCTCTTGGATTCCATATCTTTTAACCTAATCATTCACCTCACTCTCCAGCATAGTCATATTGTCTTTCACCTTTTTTTGCTATCCTTCTTTAAAAATGTTTTTGCATGCGTAAGTAATGTATCTCTTCCGCATTCACACATAGAGAGTGGTGGTCCTTAAATTTATCTCTCTTCCTCTTAGACATCAATGACCCTGTCTCCCACCTCATGATTATCCAGTCCACAAAAATATACACTGTTGGTTTTGTCCTTTTATTCTTACTCTTCTGGCCAACTCTAAACCACATAGTGGTGTGATTACTGTTTGCTAATGCCTCCTTCACTTGGACATCCCTAACCATCTTATTCTGTGTTGAGTGCACATCTAACATCCTTCTTTTTGGTATAATCCTATATCAGTCGGTTATACTCTTAAAGATCTGTGACCTAAGTTATGTCCCAGTCTCTGTCTGTGTTGACCTTGGAATCAAAAAATTGGTTCCTGACATCATCATCAGCCCTCTTTTTCCCATTTTCTAGATGGTTCCAGGGTGTCATGTCAACTCGCCATCTTTCTCTATTCAATTTCACTCTACTACCTTCTTTGTCATTCAAGCCTGACAGCCAAAGGTATTCTTCACACAATCCATCCACCCTTTTGTTGGGTGCACTTGATACCTCTTGCCGTCTTCCCGTCTGTCCTAAATCTTCTTCACCAAATTGTCGTTTGTTATTCTGCGCATGAGCCTGAACCACTATAATGTGTTCTCTTTGACGTTTTCTGCAATTGGAGCTACTTTGGTTCCTGCTCTTATATATTTCTTCATCTGCCCCACAGTGTGCATTCTACCACCCTTCTCAGACACTTCATCTTCTTCACCTCTAGCTTCCTCAGCTGCTCTGCCTTTACTGGCCAGGTTTCTGTACCATACAGTAGTACTAGTCGCACCACTGTTTTGTACACTTACTTTTCAGCTTCTTTGGTATTCTTCTGTTATACACTACCCCTGGCACTCTGTGCCAGTTGCTGCAGTCCCTTTGATTTTAGCTTTGACCTCCTCATTTAGACTTCGCTTCTCCACAGCCACCCCACCCAGATACTTAAAACTTTTAATATGTTCCACTGTTTCCACGCTATGTCATTTCTCATCTTCTTCTGATTTCCCCCATTCGCTGCCATTATCACGCTCTTATCTGTACTCAGTTCCATCCCATGTGCCTTCAGTTTGGCATTCTATTCCCCTATCCTTTGCTGAAGTTTGTGTTCAGAGTCTGCCGGTAATGCCACATCATCTGCATACAGCAACTTATCTGTCCCCTCTGACCTGTTTGCTAATGTAGTACAACACCAGTATGAGCAACAGTGGGCTGAGAGCTGAACTTGATGCATACCAACTATGCACTAAATCTACCAATGTTTCTGGGACTTCAAACCACCAGAGGACTGCCAAAATTAGCTTTCTTGCGACCTTGTCATATGCTTTCTCCAAGTCTAGGAATGCCCATTTGAACTCATTTTCTCATTTCTAGCTTCTTCCCAAGAAACTGTCTCACTGCAAACACTGGGTCAGTTGCACTGCATCCTGATCAGAATCTGAACTGTTCATCTCCCATCTTACTTTCTACTACTCAACATATTCATTTATCCATCACCCTCTCCAGAACTTTCATGCAATGTTATAGGAATATGATGCATCTGTACTGTCCACAGTTGTGGATGTCCCCTTTGTTCTTGTACACTGGAATAAGTATTCTTATTCTCCAGTCGTCTGGGATATGCCTTTCTCTCCACACTGCTATGAGTACCCTCAGGGGTCATTTCTCCCCATCTCACCCAACATCTTTGTCATATCCACTGTGTACTCGTCTGAGCCTCCTGATTTCCCTGTCTTCACTTTCCTTAGTGCTGTTCTTACCTCTTCTGTGCTGGGCTCCTCCTCTTCTCTGTGCACAATTAAATAGAGGCACAGGGCATTAAAGTCCATAAACAACAGACACATCTTCACTTGTAGAAACTATGCCATCCTCTGAAACATGTGCATTTGACCTTTTTCTGTTGAGTGTATTTTAAGGTCTGTTGACAGATTTCCCTTAAAAAGTATATCCTTTCTCCAACTCACACTTTAATGTTCTCCTTGCATCTCTCATTCTCCCCTGTTGATGTTCCTGATGGGCTAATACACTGTATGGATCCACTAGCATTCCCCCTTTCTCTTTCCCAACTGACAGCAATTTTGTCCTTATATTATAAGTTCTGCTTTCTCCATCATTATGCAGTGATAATAATAATCCTTTTGCTTTCTAGCCTTCCATCTGATGTCTTCCTTTACTTAGTTAAGTTACTGGGACACGCCCTTCAGTCTGGTCTGTGTTATATCTGAACAACTTACACTTGGCCTTCCAATTGTCCTTGGTCCATGGTTCTGTGATGCCAGCAATGTCCAACCTCTCTTCCCATTTCACTGGCTACAGTTCCTACATTTTGCCATCTAAACTCCATGCATTTTATAATAATACTATCAAGCCATACTCCAAAGTCACCCTTGTTTATTTCACTGTCATTTTGTGTCCTTTTCTCTTTCAAATGCACTGTTTGAGTTCCCACTCAGACATTTCTGCTTCTGTGAAACCTCCCTTTCCATCAAACAAACATTGAGGCGTACCCTTGTAACCCAGCTCTGATCATTGCTGTCCTTTTCTTTTTCATCCTCCTATCGATCCTATTCCCGTTTCTGTTGTTTACAACCACATCTTTATATTACCAAACCCTTTACTTCCCCATTGTGTTGGCTGTTGGTAGAACATTGTTTCTGAAAATGTTACCTCCACCTCTCAATCCTGGCATCTCTCTGTTACGTTACTAGCTCTTGCTATCACTTCACCTGTCTCTTGTAATAGGTCAATAATGCTTAAATATTTAACAACAGGCTTTGACCCCCCCCTTCTGCACAGAGAATACCTTGGGCGACTTAGCCTTAAGACTGATTTAAATATAACATGGTCTTCCCTGTCAGCCTTGCTAAGACACTTAACCTACTTGATAAGTGGGTCTCCATTCACTAAAACGCTGCTTTCAGTTTTTACACCACCACTCAGTTTCTTCAGTTCCTGCCCTGAGCCATACCATTTTCTATGTGCAGATAACTGGAGGCACAGGGTCAATAAATTCCTTAAACAACAGATACATCTTCACTCATACAAACCATGCCATCCTCAGAAACACCTACATTTGACCTTTCTATCTTGAATATATTTTAGAAAGTGCTCATCTTAAAGATTTAACTTGGTCTTTGCAATGTGTATACTGTTTGGACGTATTGATATTTTGAACTAGAGCAAATATATAACATAGTAATTCTGTGCAGGATACTAATGCTGTCATTAGATGAAATCACATTTTGAGTGCAATATGTAAAAGCTCACTGAAAGTAAAACTGACATTTTGAACTAACAAATATGGAGCGCAACCAAAATTATAAGTATGCCTGCTGCATTGACAAACACCAGCAATTTTACAAATGTATTACAAGATATACATCACTGCAGAGGACCTCAAGAACATTACTGCAGTTTTTTGCTTATCTGAATTCATCTGTTTTTGCATCATCACAAAAAATACCATGTTAACAATATTATGAGAATGTAAGCAAACTGTGGCATGGAAAGAGACTTGTCCGTTATCAAGACAAAACTTTCTTTTCACAAAACAGGCATTATTTTCAATGTGTTTCTACCACAGTACACTATCTTAAGATACCAGTCTAGGTAGACAGCATCTCTCCCATACAACTGTGTGCAATCAGTTATTCCCTCAGCCACCATTGCCTAAGTCTGTGAATCTGAGCAAGTCACTTAATCAGACACAACTTCTGGGCTGAGTGTGAAAAAGGTCTATGGAGATCTGCTCTAACCTGGAAACAAATAGAAAAAATAAATATATAGCTATAAAATATATTTATATCTATATATTTATACACACACACACACACACACATATATATATATATATATATATATATATATATATATATATATATATATATATATATACACATATATATATAGAGAGAGAGAGAAATAAATAGATGGTCTGTCTGTGTATATATATATATATATATATGTATATATAAACACACACACACACACACACACACACACACACACCTAATGTTGCATGCAGCATGCGAGAAACTGCTGCATAAGATGATCATTCAACTTTCTGTGTTATATCGATGCTTAAAGAGAAAATAATGAACAAGCAGAGAAGCTTTTTGTTGTAAAATCCTAAATGGCAGCTGAGAAACCGCAATACAATGACATTCAGTAAAAGCCTCTGCAGCAGCAAAGGGAAGAATAACCTGCAGCAGGATACTGAAAGAGCAAGCAACATAATGAAATGCCAACTTATCAGCTCCTCCATTTTTCACACAAATCTGATTTATTCATTGAATTGATAAGGCTTTGACACAAAATTGTTTCCCAGGTTCATCTTCTGTTATCATCAAAAGCACAGCATCTGTATAATCTTGGAGAAATGTCACAGTTCATAATTTGTATTCATTTCCAGCTACTTTCAATATAATCTGTGAAAGCAGGATATTTTCTGTGGTTTATAATAAAAAAGCACAGTAGCTGTACCTTAGACCTATGTATTTATGTGTTTCTACTGCTTTGCTTAAATTCAGAATTGCAAGACACACTGCAGACCCCAGCAAAAATAAGGGAGTTGCTTTCCTACATATTTCAGTCTTTTATTTCAGCTGCACCACCTACAGTAGTCATCTTTTTTGACTTATTGAATCAAGTATGTATCCAGATCTTTAAAGATGTCAAGACCAAAAGGAAAAAAACTGTGGTGTGTTTCCTTTCTGCTGTAGAGCAATGTTAGGTTATATATGTTTTCTTTGCTTTCTGATGTGCAGTACAAAGAAACTGTCAAACACAAAAGAAGACATAATCTGAGAAAAAAGTAGTAAAAGTTTAAGGTAAAAAGAAGAAGCACAGTTTACGATAAAGTACTGATTTAAATACAATTGTGCTTATGATAACATTAGGGCTCCTTAGGGAGAGCTTTTAATTTATGCATATCATTATGGTGCAAATTCAATAAAGCTTGCATGGTCATTTTTTTCCATGTGTACATTTCAGCACAATGCAGACATGGGCATGGTGAGTTTTAGATTCAGTAAACTCCATGTAGTGGCAGGCAATCATGCACATTCACGCACAATAATGGAAACTTTCATGGAATGCAAATTTCAGCATAAGTAGCGGAAATTTATGCTAATGAAGCAACACGGCATGGTGGAGCGATCCAACAACCTTCAACAGAACCATGTAGACTCTATGTCCATGTTGGTAGTGTATGCAGAAATCTTCCACGTACAGGAGTCTGCACAGAATCAAGGGGAAGTAAATTGAGATATATGGACTGAATGATCATGAAAAGGTAATGTACATATAATGGCCGATGTATACACTGTGGATGTCCAAACGCATCAGAGGGGTGTGTCAAAATAGTATACATTTAATCAAATACATAATTAAACTGACTTAATTTTCAGTCCGGAACAACTGTTTGTTCTCATACTTGGACTTAATTTTATACCTTCTAGATGGATGGATTTAAGTGGGACATTATTAGATTTAAAATGTTTTGTAGAAAATTAAATTTGAAACATGTTTTTTTCTGGTTTGGATTCATGCAGTAAAAAAGTGTTTTGTAAACCTAGTACCATGGCCCCCAGCCTAAAGAACACCATTCGTGTTTTTGAAAATGCATGTGACAAGGATATTAGGAAATTAGCTGGCAAGAAACCTAAAGCCACTTATTACAATCTTACTAATAGACAGTGGAAAGCTCTGAAAGAATTACGTGACCTAAAACACCTTAGGTTTATGAAAGCAGATAAAGGTGGGGGCCTGGTTTTAATGGAAGGTAAATACGTTGATGCTGTTGAGAATATGTTACACAATGAAACGGAATATTTATCTGTCAATTCTACTTTTATGCATGCTAGTTTTTGTAGTGTTTGGACACAATTATACAAACTTTTCATTGAGGGATATATTAATTTGGAGATGTACAAGTTTATGCTGATAGAAGAACCTAAGTTGGTGGCCCTGTTTGGGATCCCCAAAATTCATAAAGATCCTGTTTTTCCACCTTTTAGGCCAATCGTTTCATCTCCTTATTCTGTCACAGATGGTATTTCTCTTGTTGTTGATACAGTTTTGAATCCCATAGTCCAGAGAATGGAATTTTTTACAGGACTCTTGGGATTTTCTTAATAAGTTTAAGGAATTTAATGAAAGTTATTCATTCATTCCAGAGAAGTATTTGTTGTTTACTGTTGACATTAATCCCCTTTTCACCAGTATTCCACATGATTATGGTGTGGAGTACGTGAGATTATATATTGGTAGCTTTGTTAAATTTAACAATGATAATGTTCATGTTTGTTGTACTATTTTAGATTTTTTGCTAAACAACAACTTTTTTTTATTTAACAAAAAAATGTATAAACAACTAAAGGGAATTGCTATGGGGTCAGCAGCAGCCCCCACATATGCCAATAGTGTTCTCTGATGGTGGGAACAAGTGTTTTTGAAACCTCTTTTTTCTCGTTTTAATATTGTTTTCTATGTCCATTACATAGATAATTTATTTCTTGTGGTGGGAGGTGGACTGACAATAGTACAAGAGTTCATTACTTTCATCAATGAAAGGTCTAAATTTCCTAAGTTTACGTTAGTGGATGTTGCATTGAGGGTAAATTATTTAGACTATACCCTAACATGGGACATCTTAAAGTGGAAATTTAAGAGTGAAATTTATAGCAAGGATACTTTTGTGAATGGATACATTATGAAGAATAATATACCCAAAGGGCTATTTATTCGGGCATCTCTGATTTCCTCTGAGGATGACAGTTTTGAGAAAGAAGTTATTGTTATCAGAGATATGTTTTTGGCAAGGAGATACAATAAAAATGTGTTAGATTCTTTGGCCAATGAGATACGGAGACATAGGAAGTCAGATTTTTGCCTATTTTGACCTATGGATTTATTCCTAAAAATTATGTAGTTTCTAGAAGCAATCAAAATAATGGTGATAAATATGGATTATCCTGTAGTTTAGATTTGACTGTGGATAGAAACAGTATAGTTTCCATTATTAACAACTGGAAAATTTTAAAGGGTAATTCTGATTTAATTAAAATTACAAGCCAAAAACCCAATTTTGTCTGTAAAAATACTTTTAATATCAAGAGATCCTTACAGATGGACTATTTCAATATTTTACCTACTGTTTCTAGTTCTAAAGAAAAAGGGATGTATGAATGTGGGGCATGCCATTCATGTAGATATATTTTAGAAGGTCCCTACATTGACCGACCCCCATCTGGACATTACCATTCCGGTTGATGGGGTTTATAATTGTAGTACACAGGGGATAGTTTATATTGCTGTTTTTTCTAGTTGTTTTGAATTTTATGTAGGTATGTCCACCAGATGTTTGAATAAAAGAATTAAAGAACACTTATATTGTATTAAAACAAAAAATCTTAACAACGCATTGTATAAACATACCCTTAAGTGTCCTGGATATAAAAAATGTCTGTTTTCCATTTTGGAAAAAGTACCCCTAGGTTTGAAGGGAGGTAGCTTTAAAAATAAAATAGAACAAAGAGAGACCTTATGGCAGCTTAGATTAGGGAGTGATAAACAGCCTGGTATAAATGAAACTATAAACATTAAGTGTTTTTTAAGGGACAGGAGATTGAAAGTAAGGAAAGTCATGTAGACATTATATGGCATTTGGAAACTTACATATTATTCATATGCAAGCAACTTCATGTATTTTATGTTTTTGATTTATTTAATATATTTAATATCGTTTTAATCATTAGTTATGTAGGGTTCTTTAAATCTGATTGAAATGTCTTTATTAAGGTATTTTGAATTGTTACTTGGTTGATTCTGAGGGTATATAATGTGTATTTTAAACAATTGGTTTTATTTTGATGAAGTCTCTATGAGACGAAAGTGACAATAAAGTAATATTTCGCTAAAGGAACTATTTTTGGCCGTGGTGTTTCTCATTCTGCCTATACAGTGGTTTTTGGTTGTTAAAATAGTATACATTTAAAATATTATTTTAAGCACATTTGTGCAGTGCACCACTTGCCACAAAAGGTTTTAAATATGAATAACTGAAACATCATTGAAAAGAGAAGTATAATGTAGTGTCATAACAGGTACAATAATACCCTGCCCTATGTCTATAAAGTAGTGCACCTTTGCTGTTGCCCAGCTTACATGGCTACTGACCATGTAGTTTCCAGGCTTTCAGCATGGACATTATGGAAATGAGTGCAAAAATCAGTGGATTTGTTGAATCACAAAAAGCAGGAACTGTGTAGGGCTGTCCACTTTGTGTAAGCTCCTACGCAGTGTTTATGTTTCCCGTGGATGTCGATGACATCAGAGGGTGTGTCAGGTAACCTTGCTGGGGTTTTTTTTGCTGCATTGTGTGTATTTGTGCAGTATGTTGCTTCATGCAAGTGGCTATGGCAATGCATACCTTGTATGGGCGAGCAGACCACCCACGTATCAGACATGAACTAGACATCCAAAAATAGCAACTGGATGTGTTCAATCAATATTGCTGAAAACTGCTGGGCATCATGCAATCCCGGTAAGTGGGACTGCACCCTGCTCATTTCCTCCAGTTATAGGACTTTGCAAAAGTGCTCCTGTGGCAACAGGTGTTAGTTATTGAACTGGAGTGCAGATGGTCCTGGGTTCAAGTATAGAGTATGGTAGCTTTTTTCATACTGTCCTGATATTGCAGCTAATGGAAATGGAGTGTAAGTAGCATTAATTACTGTTTTTTATATATTACTTGACAACTTGACAACAGGGATGAAAATAAAAAAAAAATGTACATGCCTTACCTTAATTATTCACAGCTGCACTCTGCTGCACATTGGGGCACATAGCTCACTAGTGCACACTGAAGCAGGACCTTAAAATCATGTTAATTATATCCAAAGTAGGTGAATTCCATCTTAATTAGCCAATCCCACATGGTAAACCTACCCTAGAAATGTATAAAGTATGCTTAAAGCCTACATTCTCTAGACTTGAAAATTTTAACTGAGTTAATGCTAGGGGCTGCTGCAGCTATTCTACATCTGCATGTGCTAGAGGCTGAAATAAGTGCTGCTGGTGCTGCTGACAATAGGTCTAGGCCGAGAAGGAGAAGAATCTTCAGGTCCAGGGTAACCTGTGGGCATGACAACAAGAAGACTCAGGGACAGGATACAAGAGCATTTATATGCAAACAAAAAGAAAGATCACAAAAATGCACTATCCAAACATGTCTCTGACTGCCCGAATCATACCTTTGTCTTTAGGGTATTACAAAAAAGAATACCCAATATAAGAAGAGGTGACAATTTTAATGACTTAGAAAATCTAGAGTTAGATTGGATCTTCAGGTTTAGAGCACAAAGATACCCGGGCCTTAACAGTTACATCAGCATTAGATCACACTTGAAGAAAAGGAAATACCACTGATGTGTTTGATCTACATCCTACCATACCACCAAGGGTTATACTCCTGTTATATATGTAAATAAATACAAGAATATTTGTATATAAGTAAGCCATAATGTTTCTAATTAGAAGTATACACTTTATATTGCATTTACTTTTATAAGCTTATATATATATCAGCACATTTGATCTAGCATCTAGATAGACTATGTCTATTATGTATATTATTATAAATATTTCACGTATAGGTTCTATATGCTTCTTATTCCTACCCACCTCATATATTTAGTACACTGCAGGTCTTGTTATGAGAAACAATGTTTTATCTCTCTCAATATGAGTTTTTAGGTCAAGTGGTCATGAATTTATTCTCATGCTTATCTATTGTTGGACTTAATGTTTTATATATATTTATTGTTATTGTTTTAAGTGATTATATTTATTGTATAGGAAATAAGTATTCTATTTGATATGATATAATTTCCTAAAAATTAGACTTACATTTACTATTTGCTCATATACATATTTTTTATAATATGGGTTCTATCTTACTCGCTGTATTCACTAGCCTTTTTTTTTTATATATATTGGTTGTTTAGTGTATTTGTTTATATAAATTAAATGGTATCTATTTTACTTATTCTCAAAATATATATATTTGATATTTAATTTCATATTATGTATACCCACTGCTCCCTAGAGCTTTAGGTACTTATTCCATTCTGTCGACAACAAACAATACTAAGTATATATTGTGAACAGTTTTTATATCCATGAATAAACTTTTAATATATATTTTAATAGTGACTTTAAATAATAATTTTTGTCAGACTATTCGATATACCAAGTCGCTCGGAGAGGTCCTCTTCTTGCCATAAGACTTAGTATTTATTTCATGATATGGTAAAAAATACTATCTATTAGTTGAGTAGACCTCACAATGTAATATAGAGCAAAATGTAAAAATAGTCGCTCTATTATTTTTTATTTTTCTTATTTTATTTTATTCATATTTTTTTGATTCATACAAAGATGTGTTTCTTTGATTCACATTTAGTAGTTAGACCATTGAAAGATGTTGGTGAGAAATGTTATATTTGTTTAATGCAATATTTGCATAACAAGTGTTTATCTTTTTATTTTTTGACTTAATACTAGAGAACAGTGCCAATAAGGCATAGTCTTGAGTGGTTTTAAGAACTTAATGCAGTAATTACTTAATTATTTGATTGCTTGACTAATAGATTAATTACTGTTGTTGCCAGATATATAAAGGCATGATTTATTGCAATGTTTTAAACTGTCTGAAGAAGCGTGCATTGGTGGCACGCGAAAGCGCTCACTTTTGTTGGATCCTATATAATTAAAGCCTGAATATTGTTCGTGGTGGTGGTCGACTTTCTTTATTCAAATGTATAAAGTATGCTTAAAGCCTACATTCTCTAGACTTGAAAATTTTAACTGAGTTAATGCTAGGGGCTGCTGCAGCTATTCTACATCTGCATGTGCTAGAGGCTGAAATAAGTGCTGCTGGTGCTGCTGACAATAGGTCTAGGCCGAGAAGGAGAAGAATCTTCAGGTCCAGGGTAACCTTCCAGGTGCTACTTGAGCTAGAGATTGTAGAGCGCTACAAGATGGACAGGGACCTATTATTGGAACTCTGTGAGCTCTGCCACCCACTACTCAGAGCCAGAGTCAACCGAGGGGAACCCATCCCAGTGGAAACTAAGGTATGTGTAGCCCTTAGGATATTAGCTACAGGTACTTTTCAAAGATCAACTGGGTACATAATGGGGGTGTCACAGGCATCAGCATCCAAGATACTACACCAGTTCCTGGATGCTATGCTCCTACATACCAGTGAGCACATATCATTTCCCTTATCCCTGAGGAGAGGGCCAGCAATATGCAACAGTTCTACTGTGTAGTGCACTACCCTGAAGTACTGGGTGCCACCAAATGCACTCATGTACACATCAAGGCACCATCTGGTGAGCAAGGTAGACTCTACATTAACCTCAAGAGATACCACTCATTCAACTGCCAAGTCATGTGCAATGCCCAGGGGATTATCCTGAATGTGTGTGCTGGCAACCCTGGCAGTTTTCTCAACTTACATATCTGGCACACATCACAACTGTAACTCAAAAAATGAACAACAGAAATGTTCTGAGATTTATGAAAACAAATAATCACATCTAAATAGCAAACCTTTCAGGTTTCCCCTTCTTCAGTGTTTCTTCTTCTGGGGGCTTTCCTGTGTGGCAATGTTTGCCAGGAAATCCTTGGTGGTGGTGAGTGGTTGTTCTGCTGCAGGTCCACCACCACTGACCTGATGATCATGTGCCACTTCAGCAGCATGAATCATGTCTGTGGCTCTGTGCCACAGCTGCTCATAGCTATGGTTTTGATGACCAATAGCATTTACTTTTCAGACTAATTTGTCCCACAGGGCTGCACATTGTGACATATCGGCCCACCCCCTGGACATCGGAACTGCATGTTGTTGCCTTAATGGTTCAATGATTCTCTGACTCAGAAAATGGAGGCCTATGCTGAACAGCCATATTGTTTACTGAAAGACAAAATAACAATAACATATATAAGGATCACATAAGTACAAATAAACTGTGTACAGATAAGGGAGTATATGAAAGCTCTCAGTATTCACAACTTGATTACAATTTAAAGATTCAATAAATAACATGGGGGCTACAAAACAAGGAGAGTAGCATGGCAAACATACCCTTGTTTGTGCCATAACAGATACTCACTTATGCTCACATACCCAACACAACAGTTGATTTGGATTTGCACCATAGCAGGGACTCATCCCCCCCACTCCAAACAAAAAAATATAACAGGCTAAGGAGCAGATGTGCTATCCAAACAACAATGTAAATTCAAATGTGCTCTCAAAAAAGCAATCCATGAAACGTGTCCATAGTCATCACACAGCATTAGACATATGGTCTATTCTACATCCTCTGTACCTCTCAAATGGCTGGGAAACAAGGTCATGTCATGAGTACAGTTCTAACAAATGCTTACTGATTTACTTCACATCATTCCTACGTATATTCCAAAATATGCATTATTTACTCAACAAAATGGATACATACCTGATGAAGTGCCATACTCCTCTTTTGAGATATACTTTCCCAAAATAAATATGTCAGTGAGTTTGAAACAACTCTCATCCACATTGGTTTGCCTAGCTCCACATTTGCCTTTTTATAATGGTGTACAAAAGTAATCGATTGCATCTGACCTAGTCTGTGCCTCATAGATACTAACTGCAGAATTCACATCTGAAGTCCATGTTAATCAGCCAATCCCATGAATACTAACTGCAACATGCACAGCTGAAGTCCATGCTAATCAACCAATCCCATGAATACTAACTGCACCATGCACAGCTGAAGTCCATGCTAATCAACCAATCCCATAAATACTAACTGCAGTACGCACAGCTGAAGTCCATGCTAATCAACCAATCCCATAAATACTAACTGGAGCATGCACAGCTGAAGTCCATGCTAATCAACCAATCCCATGAATACAAACTGCAGCATGCACATCTGAATTCCATGATAATCAACCAATCCCATGAATACTAACTGCAGCATGCGTAACTGAAGTCCATGCTAATCAACCAATCCCATGAATAATAGCTGCAGCATGCACAGCTGAAGTCCATGCTAATCAACCAATCCCATGAATACTAACTGCAGCATGCACAGCTGAAGTCCATGCTAATCAATCAATCCCATAAATACTAACTGCGGCATGCTCAGCTGAAGTCCATGCTAATCAACCAATCCCATGAATACTAACTGCAGCATGTAGAGCTGAATTCCATGCTAATCAACCAATCCCATGAATACTAACTGCAGCATGCACAGCTGAATTGCATGCTAATCAACCAATCCCATGAATATTAACTGCAGCATGTACAGCTGAAGTCCATGCTAATCAACCAATCCCATGAATACTAACTGCAGCATGCACAGCTGAAGTCCATGCTAATCAACCAATCCCATGAATAATAACTGCAGCATGCACAGCTGAAGCCCATGCTAATCAACCAATCCCTTGAATACTAACTGCAGCATGCACAGCTGAAGCCTATGCTAATCAACCAATCCCATGAATACTAACTACAGCATGCACAGCTGAATTGCATGCTAATCAACCAATCCCATGAATACTAATTGCAGCATGCACAGCTGACATCCATGCTAATCAACCAATCCCATGAAGCTCCTCAACAAAATATAAGGCATCAATGTAGACACCATGCCCTTTCTTATATGTGCAGTGAGAAAATAGTGGAGTACAGATATAATGTAAGCACTGACAGATTGTTAGGACCAGCTGCAATTTACATATATTTGTGTGTGCTACAGGCTGAAGCCAATGCTGCTGTTGCTGCCAATAGCAATAGACAGAGAAGGTGAAGACTTTGCAGGCCAAGAACACAGTAGAGGAACTGTGGGAACTCTGGCAGCTATAAGTCAGATACAGAGCCAAACACAGGGAACACATCCCAGTGGAACATAAGGTATGTCTTTAACTTAGTATGTTATCCACAGGTACCCATAACAGACTACCAGGGGGGCATGCTTGATGTTTCATTGGCATCAGCATCTTAGATCTTCCAAATATTCCTGCATGCTATGCTACAACATGGCAGAATGCTCATATATATTAACACATGTTTGGAGGTGAGGATCACAGATATGCTACAACTGTAACATATATCGCACCACTCTCCAGTAATGTGTGCCATGCATCTCAGTCATGTACACAAGAGAACAACACCTGGGGAATAGGATAGGGTCTACATTAACCATTAGGTCTACCACTGGAACAACTGCCAAGTCATGTGTAATGTCATGGGAATCATATGGTATGTGTATTCTTGCAACCCTTGCAGTTGGCATGACTTCTTCCTATTATCACTTCTTTTTATCTCAGTATTAGGAGTTTACGCATTGCTGTGCGTAGCACAAATGGCATCAGGTATGCACAGCTGGTTTGTGCACACAGAGGCACTGCACAAATTGTAGAAGTGGACCACCTAGGTAGCAGATGGGAGCCAGACATCTAAAAATAGACCTGGGATGCATTCACTTAATGTCCGTCTGTATTGTGTAAACCCGCTAAGCACTGTTGTGCTACGTTTAACAGTGAGAACATCAGGATAAATATTAATGTACTGTAGTAGATCTTCATGTGACTTCTCCTGTGCCTGCAGATGTTAAGTGTTGGCCTGAAGTTCACATTGTCCTGGGTTCTGATACAAGGATTGCAACTTCCATTTTTCAAATGTGTCCTTGCATTACATTGCAATGTAATTAAGCATACGCATGTATTCTTTAATCCTTCTATAGACAACAGTTATGAGTATAGGAGTACCATGTATAAGGTCCATGGTTCTACTACAGCAGATGTCTCTGTTTTTTCAATGGTGTCACACTTCACATTATAGTCACCCTGAGTTATAGCACTTGCCTAGTATTTCTCATAATCTAAGTATTAACCTGATGCATGACACATTAACTCATTACATTCGAGTGACGTCTGTAGGTGCATCTTCGGTTAACTCCTACTGATGCCTCTAGGCATCATATATTGCTTGTTCATATGTGCATCAATAAGTCCAAAACCATGCTGTGCACAAGGTTTTAAAATATTTCATCTTAAAGCTTACACAATGGCAAACTCAACTGCATTAATATTTGACCTCTGTCTAGTGGAGGTAAATACATATTAACTGTTATTTTTTATGATAGTAATTTATATAAATATACTTTTCACATGTTTCTAAATATCTCAACAACCAGGTAGCACAGACAGAACTCCTTAGCCTCATATGAAAGCTCTCAGCTAGATGAATAAAATGCTGCTGGCAGTATGTGTGTAACTTGAGTGGTTGCTGAGATAGTGTTAGTTGTTTACAAAATATTACAAAGGTAATTGTTGCTGTATTTACTGTGACTTATACAATTCTGTTTATGACCTAGAACCTAAAGAATACTAACACTATAAAAATGGTTTGTGCTGAAGAGTTTGCCATTTATACTTCTTTCATAACCCTTGTGGTTCCAGAGATATGACCATTTGCTTGAGATGTGAGGACATTATTTGATTCTGTCAAAAGGCTTAGGCTCCGCCCATTAGAAGTTAAAGTGCAAACTTCTGAGCTCCATTGGAGTGAATGAGTTAATATTGTCAGTTGTGTAATGAAATGGTAAAGTGTTTGCTGGACTCCTAGTAAATGATTATTGCCCATGGTTGTTGCAGGAGTGCTATCATGGATGAGATTACAAATCAGATGCATGGAATCATTTGGCCCAGGATCTGTCCAGTGTTACCGGTATCCCTCGCACTAGAGAACAGTGTAGGAAACACTACTGAGCCCTCAGGATACACTTGACCATTGCATAGAAGAATGCAGGAATGATGGCCCCCCACAAATTTGTAAGTATCACTTACAGGCACTACTAGTAGGAGGTAGCAGCTGCATATGTTCATTATTGGTGTTCCTAATGGTATTCTGTTATGTTCAGATTTTCCCAAAATGATGCTGAAATGGCACTGAATGTGTGGACCTATGAAGAAAGAATGAGACGGATGAGAGACACAAGTGGTATGTATGCTTCCAAACAGTACTGTTATTGTACCATTATAGGAGTAAATACAGCTTATCGTTGTAAAATCTTGTATCACACTGAGTATGCATTTTTCCATTGTAAAGCAAAAACATGGTACTTAGAACAACAGTCCAGTATTACAGAGTAGACAGGGGTGATAATTTAGAAAACCACGCACAATAAATAAAACTCGTTTTATTTGACATAAATATTTCAATGCAAAGAATGACCTATACCCCGTAGACAACAAGCACATGTTGCAGATTACCATTGTAACATTGAACCTGTATCTATAAAGTGTAAACAGAAAGAGTGCTCAGTATTACAATAAACACTGCTTATGGGTTCAAATAGCACACATTCACATATTTATTTGTATTATTTATTTATTTATTGAACCTGTATCTATAAAGTGTAAACAGAAAGAGTGCTTTCATTATGCTGTATTACAAAGGACAGGCTCAGTATTACAATAAACACTGCTTATGGGTTCAAATAGCACACATTCACATATTTATTTGTATTATTTATTTATTTATTGAACCTGTATCTATAAAGTGTAAACAGAAAGAGTGCTTTCATTATGCTGTATTACAAAGGACAGGCTCAGTATTACAATAAACACTGCTTATGGTTTCAAATAGCACACATTCCCATATTTATTTGTATTATTTATTTATTTATTGAACCTGTATCTATAAAGTGTAAACAGAAAGAGTGCTTTCATTATGCTGTATTACAAAGGACAGGCACAGTATTACAATAAACACTGCTTATGGGTTCAAATAGCACACATTCACATATTTATTTGTATTATTTATTTATTTATTGAACCTGTATCTATAAAGTGTAAACAGAAAGAGTGCTTTCATTATGCTGTATTACAAAGGAAAGGCACAGTATTACAATAAACACTGCTTATGGGTTCAAATAGCACACATTCCCATATTTATTTGTATTATTTATTTATTATTTATTTGACATTCACAACTCATTCTCAACCCTAATAAAACTAAACTTATGATCTTTCATCCATCTAAACATGCTAACCTCCCAGCTAACTTTTATACCACTGCCAGTAATAATACTAGGATTTTCCCATATTCCCAAACAAAACTATTAGGCATCATAATCGACAACAGACTAAAATCTGACATACACATTTCTAACGCACAATCAAAAAGGTTCACAAGAAAATGGGAACACTGTATAGAAACAAAAAATTCTTAACAGACACTGCAAGAATAGCCATAACTAGAATCCACCTTCTCTTCTCACTCTTATATGCATCCCCCATACTTACCAACCTCAGAAAGTCAGAACTATGTAAATTAGAATCATGTTACAATAAGATTGCCAAACTTGCAACAGATTCCACACATTCAATCCATCACTGTCAATGACTAAAAGATCTTTCTTGGTTGGAACTACCTCATATTATGAACTATAACCAGTTAATAATGTCTCACAAAATAATGCACAATCATGACAACGTACTTTCCCTAAAAAAGCTTCTACAACCCTAGTCGAACATTCATACTCTTTGATCATCTAACAAAGACTTACTCCAAGTAACCAAAGTATCCAGTACAGCAGGTAACTCTCTTTACTCTTTGTTATTAAAAATTGGAATATCCTTCCACATAGTATTAGATCCATAAGTAATCTTAATCATTTCAAAATATCTCTCAAAAGACACTTATTTGAATCCTGGCTTTGAGATGTAATACTCCAGGTTAATTATTAACTTAGCATTACTTATACAATTTAGCTGTATGTACTAACTCTGTTAACATATCCCTTCTAACAACACTACTTCTCTATAAGTAGTTACATTCCTAGCTGCAACTCTCACCACAGAAGTATTACTACCTATGCACTACTTTGCCTAAGTGATTTTCCCTGCTTAATTTCCTAACTAATGTTATGTTCCTCCACACATATAAATTCAACCATACATTTGTCTATGTTCAAGTGTTTAAAGTCTTGTTCTATTTGATACTATGTATATATTTTTGTTTTTACATTTTTATTCTGTAAATGTGTTAACACTCATTTTTTTGTCAGTTTTGCTTATAATTTCTATTGCTTGTTGTGATAATTTATATGTAAGCTTAGACTGGAGCTTTTCTCCCTGGGCCTCTGCTGAAAATGGGAACTGTCCCATTCGGACCATCCCAGTAAACAAATATAAAATAAATAAATAAATAAATTTGTTAACCGGGTTAGTCCAGCTGAGCCGACAAGCCTGTTTTCAGTGGAGACCAGTGGAGAAAAGTTCCAGTTTACACAGTAAAAATTATCTACAGAGCAGTGAAATAAACAAACAGTACATGGTTGTCATGTAAAGTTTAGACACTATGTACAGAAGTTATAAGTAGATAACAGAAGAGTTATATACAAGAAAGAAGATAATCAAGGAATAGAAAAATATTAATGTGAAATGTTGAAACCACACAGTACAATAAGCTATAAGTTGACTACATAATAAACTGGATTGTCAAAGGTTCATAGGTTCGTAGGTTCATAGGTTGGTAATAGGCTATTGGCCTTAAGGCCTATACAAGCCTAGCCATAACATTTCCCTAGCTATTTCTTCCCAGAATATTTAAAGAGTAAAGAATATGACTGTAGGTATGTATTATTGAAAAGATCAACACTTGTAAGAAATATATTGCTGTATGTGAGACAGCAGAGTTAGTATAAGGATAACCTTACATGGGCATGCGGCTGAGGGGAAGTTGAGTATGTGTATAGGCAAATATATAGCCTGATAGCAAAATAAAAAAAATAGTGTTTTCAGCAGGTAGAGTAAAGCTTGCAGTGTACAGAGGGTAGCTGTTCAAGGATACAAAATAGTGTATTTTGCCTATACTAGAGTGGAGTTAGTAAGGAGTAAGACTATTGATAGGTAGAAAGGAGGTAGAGGAGAAATGTATAGGACAAGATGATTTAAGGGGGATTATAGCAAGGGCAGGTTGTTGAGTTGAGGAGGTAGTTTTTGACCTCAGCTTTAAAGAATCTGGTACAGTTAATGCTATGGATGTGAAGAGGAAGCCTATTCCAGGCTTAGGACACAGAGTTTTTGTATAGGAGTTTGCCAATAGTTTTGTTTATATATGGCTAGAAGGTTCCAGTCAGAGCTATGAAGTGAATGAGCTGGGATATATTGTGAGACTAAGGGTGAAAGGGAAGGACATGCTAAGGGTTTATTTAGTAGGGAGTGTGTCATTTGTAACTGGGAAAGAAGCAGGAGCTGGGGAAATTCCAGCCATTGAATTTTGTTTAGGGCCAGTAGTGAGATTTATATGGCTGGTCACTTGCGAATCTGGCTATATTATTATAGGCTTGCTAGAGTTTGGTAAGTAGGGATGACTGGAGATTGGTAAGGATAGGAGAGGCATAGAGAAGGCAAGGGAGGAGGAAGGCTTGAGCTAATGTGGGTTTGGAGTTGGGTGCTAGGAATTTTTTATTTCTATACAGTAGGCCTAATTTTTGGATGTTTTTATTTAATACAGTGTTGTATATGGATGTCTAATTTTAGCTGGTCATCTATTATAGTACCAAGCACTTTAGTTTCTGATTCTGTTTTGATAATGGCATTATCATAAGAAGAGATGGTAAAGGTGGCTTTGTGGTGAGAAAGAGATTTAGGCAGGAATAGAAGGTGCTTAGTTTTTGTTGGGGTGAAATATGAGTTGGTGGTAAGTTAGCCATTTATCCACAGATGGGAAAGTATTTTGGGTGATGGACAGAAGGTTATGGATGTTGTCAGAGAAAGAGATGAGAGTGGAGTCATCACCATATTGTATGAGGGCAGAAGTGGAGCAGGAGGAGTACAGTTTATTAGTAAAGAGGATTGGTCCAAGGATAGAGCCTTGAGGAACTCCAGTTTGGATATGCAGGAAAGGGGAACAGGCAGATTACCATCATACAGACTGGAGCCTGTTGCAGAGATAGCTTGAGAACCACTGAATAGTAGATGGGAAGAGGTTAAGATCCGCAAGTGCAGCAATTAGTTTAGGATGAGAGACAGTATCAAAAGGTTTGGAGAGGTCAAGGAAGAATGAAGACACAAGAAGATTTTTATCTCTAGCCTCAGCAACAATGTGAGTGAAAGATAGGAGGGCAGTGGTGGTGTAATGACTAAGCCTGGAGTCATGTTGAGATGGGGTCAGAAGGTTTTTGTCAGTCAGGTCTTTAAGAAGCTGGTTACGAATACATTTTTCAATGATTTAGGAGAGTGGACAGAGAATGGCAATGGGTCTGTAGTTTGAAGGATCTGTAGAGTTACCTCCTTTGTGAAGTGGAATGGTGTAGAATGTTTTCTAATTGTCAGGGGCAGTGGCTTCATGGATGGATCTGTTTACTAGGATTGAGACAGGGTAGGCTATAGAGTGGGCTGCAAGTTTAAGGAAAGGGGGGAAGTTGTTTGTAGAGGGAGAGCATGGTTTTAGTTTTTGTAGGAAGGACTTTATGTAGGCTGTGGAGACAGGGTTGAGTGAGAAAGAGATGGTGTTTTTAGTGGCATTTGTGGTGTGAGATATGGTTTGTCTTTGGTAACCTTGGGTTAGTTTTTGAATTGATACAATAAAGTGGGAATTGAGCAAGGTGGCAGTTTCTTGGGGAGTATTGTTGGGAAAGGGATTGGGAGTGGAAGGTTCACCACGGTGTAGTATTTTATTGATGGAGTGCCAGTATTTTTGGGGGTTAGGTTTATGGGTGAATTGGGCAACATTGTAGCATTTTTTCTTCTCTTGTTTGATATGTTTTTTTGAAAGGTTCCAAAGTTCTTTATATTTTTGGAGGTATGATGGAGTTTTAGTTTTTAGCCAGTCAGTCCAATGAGAGTAAGGGTGTCCTTAGTGAGTCAAGGGGAGTAGGATGTTTTGATTCAAACCTTTCTTAGGGAAGCTACAGAGTCAAATATATCAAGAAAAGTGTGATTAAATATTATAAGTATTAGTAAATATTAAAAATGTGATTAAATATTTAAAGAAAGCTGTTTAGAATACTGCTTTCGGATATCCTCAATAAAAATAGACTACTGTTCCATATTCATGTTGATACCATTAGAAGTACAGACCTCTATAGCGGTGTCTCGTATGGCCTGCTGTCAAATATAATCAGTGTACATGAAACACAATATTGTCTGCACTATGGTACATCTGTGTTAGCAACAGGGTACTATTCAAAGTAGTAAAGTTAGTTATTAGCATCTTGTATTATTGTACTTAAAATGTATCAGAATATTATACATTTTTTGTAGATAATTTTGTATAGTATCTGTGTGATTAATAATGATATTTCTTTTTTTTTCTCACTCCACCACTTCTCTCTGTTTATTTTTTTATGTTATTCATATTGGTTATTATTATTTGTAGTGTTATTATTATATGATATAATCATATTTTAATTATCATCATTCTTTTTTCATTACCTGTGGTTGTTTATTATGTATAATTGTCTCTTGTTTTACTGTTAAATGTCTTTTTTCATTGTGTTTGCAATTCTGTTATTCATTATTTTTGTATTGCTTTATTATAATATACTTACATTTTATTTAATGTTATAATCTCCATTATTTTGTGCTATGTTTTATTTTGTTATGGATTTTCCATTTTTTTTTTTTGTTATAACTACAGCACAGCACGGTAGGCCGGTTCCACATGGTCCACCTACACATCCTCCACTAGCTATGGCACCCATCCTGCTTCCCCTGCCCTACCTGAACCCTCAGGTAGTTCTGCCCCAGAGCATAGGCCTGTGGTTCCCTCTGGGAGGAGAGGCAGAGGGGGTGATTTTGTCACCCCAGCTAAATTGCCAGGTCTGGTGCATAGGACTGTGCACTGCACAATTGGTGCACGCCAATGATGAGTGGAAACAATGCTCTCCATTATCATCCTGAATAAAACCAGGATGCACAGGCATCAGACACTGCAGCCATTGGCACAGTGAGGTGAGAGTGAGATGAAAGTGACGACAGTCCAGTGGGTGAGGACTTTATTCTCACTGTCAACAAACATGGTGTCCATAGGTCCACAATCCCCCTCCTCCACCCCATCCAGTGCGTTCACCCTCCTCTTGTGTCCTTCAACAACCCTGTCTCTTGTCTTGTATGTCTTGTCTGTAAATGCATCCTCACCTTCCTAACCTGCATGCCCAGGACTGCCCATGTCTATTCATCAACATTCCACTCTCGACTTAAAAAAAAATGGGCATCTATCCCCCCCAAAAAAAAAATTTGCATCCCAAACAACTCTCCATTTCATGTGCCTACTTTACACACTTAATTTGGTCCAATTGGTTCCATAAAACAATTAAGTTCTTGTCACCCCTCTCTGTGATGGTGACAATCCAAATTCAGCTAATAAACTGTACATGTGCCCATTTGTTACTGTTGAAGAAATGGATAGCTATGGTTCTTCCCTGCACCCTTCCTGCACATTCCTGCCTCCCTTTTACTTTGTTTTTCTCCCTGCTTGCTCCCCATTTCACAACTTTCCCATCTTCCCCCATTTCTTTTCTTTAAAGGATCATTGAGTGATGGTGCACGATGCACATCATGGTACTGCATTGTTTACAAGTGCTTATTAACTTTGATTAGATAACTGTACCATCTAGCAACAGACATTTCATTATTACTGCATTGAGTACATGCACAGCTGATGATACAGATTCATAAATATCATGATTTATAATCCTTATGTAAACATACAAGTATTTGGAATGATAGATACACCTGCATTTGAACCCAGTACCATCTGACCCAAAAGAATACACCAGTAATGCATTGAACATCTAGTGCTACACAGTCAGTTGAGTAGCAGCTATATTTTACACATTATATAGATAATTGCACAGTAAAGTGCTGTTGCATACACCTGCTACTTAAGTAAACCAATGAATAGTAATTAAATACCTGTTATTCTATTGCGTTTCTAAATTTGTAAGAGCAATATTTACAACATGTTGCTTTAGTGATTGCTCTTTGTCTCCCATTGTGTATAGCTTTGTCCAGATTATTTGCTCTACCAAGCAGACAGGTATGTTCCTAATATTTATTCAATATTTTATCAGCCTTGCTGAGCATCAAGCAAACACACTTTATTGAGAATATGTGACAATTAGTATTGATTGTTTAAAATGCATCTGCTAATTAACTGACTCTGTGGCTGGATGGGTTAATACACTGCTAATGGAGTCTGATTGTACTGGGTTCGAAATAGTGTGTTTGCATAAATTTTACAAGTGTGTATGATACTTTTACTTACTTTCACTGATTCTACATTTGCTTAGCATTGTTTAGCAATGTGCACCATTGTGCAATGGTCCTTTAAAGAAAAGAAATGAGGGAAGATGGGAAAGTGGTGAAATGGGGAGTGATCAGGGGGAAAAACAAAGCGAAAGGAAAGCAGGAATGTGCAGGAAGGGGGTAGGGAAGAACCATAACTATCCATTTGTTCAACAGTAACAACTGAGCACATGTAGAGTTTATTAGCTGAATTTGGACTGTCACCACTACACAGAGAGGTGACAACAACACAATTGTGTTGTGGAGCCAATTGGACCAAATTATGTGTGTCAAATAGACACGTATTTGAAATGGAGAGCTATGCATGGGAGGAATTTTCTGGTGGGGGGGACAGGTGCCCCATTTTTTTTTTTTTTTTTTTTTTTAAGTCGAGAGTGGAATGTTGAGGAAAAGACATGGGCAAGTCTTGGGCAGACAGGCAGGTTAGGAAGGTGAGGAAACATTTACATTCAAGACATACAAGACAAGAGAAGACAGTGTTGCAGAAGGACACAAGAGAGGGGTGAACACCTTAGAAGGGGTGGGGGTGGGGAGTTCGAAGTCCCATGGACGTCAGCACTGTAATAGCATAACTCATGTCCTCACCCAGTGGACTGTCAGTACTGTCCCATCACTGCTCCACTAACTGCAGTGGATGATGACACCTGCACCTATGGCCAGTCTGCCATACCAGGATGGAAACAGGCTCTCCATCTGGCATAGGTGTGTACCCACAACTGGCAACTCCACATGGGTGATGTATGCACCCCCTCTGACTCTGATCCCAGAGAAATCCACAAACCTGCCCCTGAGGCAGAACTACCTAAAGGTCCAGTTATGGCAGGGGCAGTGGGAGGGGATGCTGCCAGGCTACAACCCAGAAGTACTCAGCCTCAGTGCTTCAGTGGTGGAGCAAGTGTAGGCAGGTCATGGGGAACCAGCCTACACTGCTGTTCTGTAGTATTAACATAAATAATATACAAACCAAACAGTAAATAAAACATAAAACAAATTAAATAAAAATTATAAAACATAAAAAAAAATTATAAAGCAGTATAAAAAGATTCAAGAAATATAAATGCAAATAAAATAATAAATCATAAAAATGAATAAAACATAAATTAAATGAAAATTATAAAACATAAAGAAACAATCATAAAGCAGTATAAAAAGTTTCAAATAAAATAAATATGAATAACATGATAAATCATAAAAATGAAAACATATTTCAAAACCAAAAATTATGAAATTATACATAATAAACAAAAATAACACATAAAAGAAATTAATATAATAATAAATAATTTGATTTTATATATAATACAATGAAAAAAAAAAAAAGAAATCCATTAATAAATAAAAGAGGAGACAGGGTAGGGTGAGAGAAAAAAAAAGAGGAACATTAGTAACCTCAGAGATAATATATAATGCTTTCTGCAATGAATGTATTCTATTCTTTTGCATTCTGCTTTTAGCAATACCAACTGCTAAGAGCGTTTCTTTATTACTTGGAATATATGCACAAGGATCACACCTGACAACAGGCCATTCAAGACAGAGGTCTAGGGATAAGCCCTTCAAGTGCTATAATGATGATCACTTAACAGTACTGTAGTTTTTATTGATGACAGGCTAAACAGTATTGTAATAAGCTGAGCTTTACATTTGGAGAGTGTGGTATTAGAAACCACACACAGTGGCTACTGTAATACTGTATTTTTCCTTTGGAATACAACATAATGCAAGAACTCTTTCCTTTTACACTTTATAGACTCATGTTCACTGTCATCTGAGAATGTGCAGCTGTTGCTTTGTGTTACAGACCATACCTCACCACCTTTCAGAGCAGGATATCTTGACATATCATAAATTAATGGGTGTACAATGACCATAACTATGAACATATTTCAAATATTGCTCTTATACACATGGATAGTTGTGCAGGATTTGTGTTAACATACACTCGTTATTTATTGACTTCAATATAAATTACTTGCCACACAACCATGGATCTTACAATGAGCAGACTAAAACAGTGATTCTTAAATCTGGGTATACATCAGAAATATTTAATAACCATTTCTTTTTTACAATTATTTTGTATTGTAATTATTATTTAATATTTGTATATTGTCACTTTATCTTTACTTATGTTTGCTGGGGCTTTTCCCCTTGGGTCACCACTGAAAATGTATTTGTTTGCAAACTCATTTGGACTAACCTGGTTAACAAATGTGAAATAAATAAAATAAATAAAATAAGTGCAGTTGAAAGGTATGCTACAAAATAATGCATGCATACCTGATTTTACGGTTCATATATGCATTCCCAACTTCATACAACACTATTATATGGAAACTATTTTTTCTACAACTGTTAAGGCTGCAATAACAGTACTTTATATAATTATGTTTACTTAGAACATGCTTGTCGCATCTTGACCAATCTGCTGGTATAGGATCTCACATTTGAGGCTCTGTCTTCTGCAGCTGTGGAAAACGGGAAAAAGAGAAAGAATTATGAATATCAGTTTCTACCTAAGAACCTAAAAACCTGTACATGTATACACACACACACACACACACACACACACACACACACACACACACACACACACACACACACACACACACACACACAAACAGTTACCCAATTCTAGTATAATAAGTTCATGATGATATAACCACTGGTAATGTGAAAGAACATACGACTATTGAACTGATAAGCGTTTATATTGTGACAGAATTATTAAATCTACAAATAAAGTATGTATATATTTGTGTGTGTGTGTGTGTTGTGTGTGTGTGTGTGTGTGTGTGTGTGTGTGTGTGTGTGTGTGTGTGTGTGTGTGTGTGTGTGTGTGTGTGTGTGCGTGCGTGCGTGTGTGTGTGTGTGTGTGTGTGTGTGTGTGTGTGTGTGTGTGTGTGTGTGGGTGTGTGTGTGCACCTGCATGTGTTCATATGTGTGAGTGAGCGTGCGTGTGTGCATGTGTGTGCACGTGCACCCATGTTCTTGTTTGTCTGTATCTGCATGTGTCTGTATGTGTGGAGATCTATATTTCTACTATCAAAACTTAAATTTACTCAATGTTAAGAAAAAATGCTCAGCATACCAGCGCTGAACCACAATTATTTTACATGAAAAGTGCAACATTTAACAAAATTCCTTAGATCAAAATGTATGCAGGGTTTTTGTTGAGGAATTAGCTCTACCAGCATAGCTCTTAACTTCTTACTGCAAGATTTCCGGACAAAGCCAATAATAATGAGGGATCAAAAGGCCTAGAATCAGGTAGAGATTTTTAATACTGCACTTATTAACATAACGTTGCTAGAATAACAGATTTTTCATTAGCATGCCATTTTCTGAAGGATTTTAAATCTGAAACTCAAATGTCTGGCATTATTTAATGACCTCATCCGTCAATCATTTGCCAGAAAAATTCTGGACAGTTAAGATTCTTGTCTCCCAGTGTGAGGAATATACAAGTTGCAAAAAGTGACATTACAAAATACTTCCTGAGTCCTATTCATAGCCCAGCTCATACCTATGCCACAAAGTGAATGCCATATAGGCAACATCAGAGTAGTGTTAAATAACAAAAAGTATAAAAATAGGCACAAATAGTATGACTGGGCAAACAGGTATGCTTAAAGGAGTTGAAGGTGATCAGAAAGGGAATACATAAAGAAAAAAGGATGTAGCTGAAAGCCAGTGAAGAAAGGCTAATCTGTGATCTCACACTATACTGTGTTAAACTAGAGTGAAAGCAAATTAGAAAAACAGCGGGAAGCATTTGCCTGCATGCACACTAAAGGAAATACACTACAGCTATGGTAAGGAGCAATGAAATGGTGCCTTAGCAAGTCAGACACCTTACTGGTGCTTTATAAGGAATAGAAAGGTGAGTGCAGGAAATTATCAGGGCTAGAAGAAGAGTATATGGCAGGGACAAGACAGCTCAAGGACTGTAATAAAATAATGTTTTAATTCTTCACAAAGCTTTCGGGCTAATATCCTTCTTCAGTGTGTAACAGAATACAATGAAATCAACCCCTTCATTTATACAAATTCAAATTAAATCACATGACAGAGCTTAATTGCTGCACATAGTTAATTAAAACCTTCTAAAGAAACATACAGATCTAAATACATAGAATGAATATAATATATAAAATACATATAACAACCCAAACAGAATAAACTCATCTTTTTAAAACCATTTGCCTTTTCTTTGAAACTAGTTTCAGGCTAACAGCTGCATGAATGCCTGGGTTAACGTCTGCCTGTAGTCTACTATCCATTTATACTAACCAAGCTCTAGTTTATTATATATCACGCCCACTTATGTCGTTATATGTAATATTAACAACCTTAAACTTAAACTCATGTTCCGCTAACTCATCCTCTATGTGTTTCACAAGTGCACTGGTGGTTACCTTTCTTCTAGCATCAGATTTGTGTTCTACTATGCGGCCTTTTAGTCTCAGTACTGCTTTACCAATATAGAATGCACAACATTTTGTGCATGTAGCTAAATATACCACATAATTTGCATTACAAGTTGCAAATGCTCTAAAATGATACTGTTTTTAGTTATAGGATAAGATAACTCATTATTTGTTAAAATATCGTTACACCAGACACAATTAAAGCATGGAAAGTGCATATTTTCTTAATCGGCTTATTCTCCATTTTTTCCTTTTCTTTATAGCACAAACACTTTTTAAAACTTGAATTGTTCCTGTATGCAAAACTGGGTCTGTCTCCTATAACTTGTCTAATGTCAGGCATCATTGAAAGCATTTCTCAATTCTTTGATATAATATTTTTAACTTCACTAGTTTGTCTATTGTATGTTGTTATATATAACACAAATTTCTTTCATAATGTCCAGTTTTGATATATCTAAACATCTTTCATCATATCCCCCTTTCCTTAAAGTCATTTAACGTAGCCATTATTTGTTCTTCACATCTACTATAATCAGTATTTAACTGGCTGGCTCGTAAAAGCTGACTTTTAACTACCCCTTCAAAAATGTGGTTGACATGCATGCTTGCCCTATACATATATTTGTTTGCCTAGATTTCTTTCTCATAAATATATGTGACAATATCATCCCTCAGCCTCTCTAATTTCATGTCTAAATAATTTATCTCACTGTTTGAAAAATGTACAGTGAATTTGAAAAAGTCTGTACTCATATTCAGGCATTCAACAAACAACATGAGATCAGATTCATCCCCTTTCCAAATCAGGAAAATATTGTCCACGAAACGTTTACAAAATAATATTTTTTGTGTGAAATTCAGAGGACCTTCATACACATGTTGATCTTCCCAACATCCTACCACAATGTTGGCATATGTGCTGGCCATGGGAGTACCCATGGTCATACCTGCCTTTTAATGGAAAACAAGATCTTGAAATATAAAAACATTATTATTCAAAACAATATCCATTGATTTGCAAACAGTCTCACCTTCTCTTGCAGCCATATTACTGGGTGGGAGGTTGGCATAATGGTTAAGGTGTTTACCTTACAGACACAAGGTGCAAGGTTTGATTCTCACATAGGGCAACTGGCTAGGCTTAAAATGGCCCACAAGGGCACTTAGTCTAGTACTAACCTATGAACGTACACAGAAATTCATGTAATATATTAGCCCCAAAATTATTTGGAAACATTGTGAATAAAAATTTAATGTCCATGGTTACAAAAACAAAACTCCTTTCACTATTCATTTTGTACCATTCATGTAGCTGAAGCAAAAAGTCACTTGTGTCTTTTATATAGCTTTTAATTTTCAGAAGCATATTGCTAAGTACTGACTGAAGGTATATAGAAACAAGTTCAGTTATCCATCTACATCCAGATGGTATAGGTTTCATCGGTGGATGTTCTAAGCATTTGTGCACTTTTGGGAGCCCGGAAATAAATGGTATAACAGGGCATGAAACAGTGAAATAATTAAACATGTCTAATTGAAATATTACCATTAAGTTGCAATTCATAAATGCATATATTCACTTCACTTATACATTTCTTAACATTAGACATACTGATTTTACTAAAAGTTGTCTCATCATTTAAAACCTCTAACATTAATAATTCATAATCATCCATGTTCATTATAACTACAGCTCTACCCTTATCTGCCTGTTTAATTACAATTGTGACATTATTTTGCAATTTCAAAAAAACATCATGCTCTTTAGACGGGGTGGGAGGTTGGCATAACGGTTAAGCTGTTTGCCTTACAGTTACAAGGTACAGGGTTTGATTCTCACATGGGGTAATTGACTATGCTTAAAATGGTCTAGAAGGGCTGTCAGCCTAGTACTAATCTATGAGTTAAGTTGTACCATCTATTCCTCTCTTTGTGTGCATATAACTCATGTAATTCCCTTTCACAAATATTACTAAATGCCTTCACCAGCATAGGGCTCACTGGTATAAATGTACTGGCCTTTTTACAGACATTAGATGTATAAGGTATTTAAAAGTAAGTTTTAAACTTAAATTTCTTATAAATACCTTCAAATCAGTTACAGCATCCACTACTGTATTGGTAAAAGATGGTATCGAAGTTAAACCATTCTTCAACAGTAACAGGTCCTCAATGTTAAGGTCCATGTTTGATAAGCTGATTGCTATTCATTTGATTTGTTGTTCTGATACTTGGAGAGACTCTGCATTTGTGGACTGCTGCTTCTCCATCTTGCCCCTCCTCCTCTTCCTAGTGTCCTGCTTCTCGAATGGTCATGCTTTCACATTTCTGCCATTTTGGGTAGGTTTAATTGAATCAGAACCTGTTGAAAAACCTCCGGCTGCTGGACTGTACCATTCTGTAGATTTACATTTACTACTGCTGCATTTCTCAAAGAAGGGTTCATACATGTTGTTGAAATGCTTCTATTGGAGGATTCAGGGGGGCAAGTAGCAACATCGTTGATGGATGTATGCTCATTGTTATGGTCATTTAATGCAGATTGGGAAAAAGTATCCAGAGCAAATACATATATTTTATGGGTGAATTCTGATTCCTTACCCTTACCTTCTGAATGTAATTTGACCGATCCATTGACAATGAATTCACTGTACATTTTTCAAACAGTGAGATAAATTATTCCATTGTGAAATTAGAGAGCCTGAGGGGTGACATTGTCACATATATTTATAAGAAGGAAATCCAGGCAAACAAATATGTGTAGGACAAGCATGCATGCCAACTATATTTTTGAAGGGGTAGTTAAAAGTCAACTCTTACAAGCCAGCCAGTAAAATACTGATGATAGTAGATGTGAAGAACAAATAATGGTTATGTTAAATGACTTTAAGGAAAGGGGATATGATGAAAGATATTTAGATATATCAAAATTGGGCATTATGAAAGAAAGATGGAAAACTCTAGACTATATTTTTCAGAGAATATTATGAGTTCAGGAGATGAAAATGGAGGCAATAGAAATAAGAATTTGTGTTATATATAACAACATACAACAGACAAGCTAATGATGTTAAAAAATATCATACCTCTCAAGTGTACCTCATTACGAGGAATGTACCTCAATTAGGGTCTTAAAAAGTTCATGTTCCTCGAAGTTCTTCAAAGTTCCACATTGAAAGACTCTGTCACACATTCAGTGTTAGGAATTTTTTAAGTGAAATCCATTGTAAATAGAAATGAATCATATCAATTCATTAAAAGATCTTCTTTATAAGTAAAACCAGCACATTTTAACCATCCTATGACCTTCCTAGTTGAAGTTGTTAGTAAGCCATTAGTTTGTGTTCCACATTTTGCCCATTTGTTCCACATTATGAGGGCTAGTGTTCCTCATTTTGGACATAGAAGGTTGAGAGCTATGAAAAATATTATATCAAAGAATTAGGAAATGCTTTCAATGATGCCTGAAATTAGACAAGCTATAGGAGATAGACCCAGTTTTGCATACAGGAACAGTTCAAATTTGAAAAAGCATTTGTGCTATAAAGAAATGAAAAAAAAGGATAATAAGCCGATTAAGAAAACAAGCACTTTAATTGTGTTTGCTGTAAAGATATTTTAAGAAATAATGAGATCTGTCATCCTATAACTAAAAACAAGTATAACTTTAGAGCATCTGCAACTTGTAATACAAGTTATGTGGTGTATTTAGCTACACGCACAAAATTTGTATTCTATATTAGTAAATCAACATAGAGACTAAAGGACCGTATAGTAGAACACAATTTTGATATTAGAAGCAAGGTAACCACTAATGCACTTGCAAAACACATACAGGATGATGATGTGGAGCGAGAGTTTAAGTTTAGGGTTGTTAATGTGATATATAACAACATAAGAGGTGATAATATAAATAATAAACTAGAGCTCAGTGAGTATGATAGTGAGACTTCAGGCAGATGTTAACCCAGTTTCAGGCTAACAGCTGCATTAATACCTGGGTTAAAACTTTTTAAAGAAAAGGCAAATGTTTTTTAAAAGATGAATTTATTCTGTTTGGGTTGTTATATCTATTTTATATATTATATTCATTGTAGGCATTTAGAACTGTATGTTTCTTTAAAAGGTTTTAATTAACTATGTCCAACAATTAAGCTGTGTCATGTGATTTAATTTGAATGTCTATGGGGGGGGGTGATTTCCTTTTATTCTGTTACACACTGACGAAGGGCATTAGTCTGAAAGATTTGTGAAGAATTAAACCGAAGTTTTATTACAATCCTTTTGAGCCAAGCATTTCCTTCTGCTGGGATTTTTCTTCTGCATTTGGGTTTTACTTATTCACAGTGAAGGGTAACTGCTGTGCTGGTCCTGCTGCTTCTTTCTTCTTGATATGTTTAGGATAAACCAGGTGAGAGAGGTAGGATATGTTTTGCTTTTAGGTTAAGGAAAGCACTTTTTATATATGGTTTTAGTTTATAATGTTAGCAGTTCCTTGTGTTGACAACTGTAGGAGCTGTTCTTTTTTAACAGCTCAGTTCAACAAAGTACACTATAGTCAGCTGCAGTGCAGTGGTGTTTTCCATCTGGCCACTGTTGTGGGACTGTGGAATTATTCTCTGTAAGTTACGTATGGCTATGCTGTACCTCTCAGCTGCCCCTGATTTAGCAGAACATCCTTGATTTTGCTTCATATTTTCACCACGTCCCTTACAAAATCACCAAGGATTACAGCCAGTCAGTAAAACTTTTCATAAGTTCATAGGTTCATAGGTAGGTGCTAGACTATCTGTCCGAAGGCATTTATAAGCCTAGTCAGAATGTGTTGGCTTTTGCCACAGCCTTAGATTAGTTCCCTGTGCCTCTGTCCAGCAGATCTACTGAAGTGATCCCCGGGGTAAACTCTCTGTTTCCCATCCACTCGTCAAGGTTTCTCTTGAAGAGTATTAGTGAGGGGCTCTGCCTAATGTAGATTGGAATCTTATTCCAAAGCATGGGAAGTGTCTGGGACAGGAATCTATACCTCCAGCACATCCTATTTATTGTTGTGGTGAGGTTTAGATATCTAGAGCATGTGGCTCAAGGGGATATGGTTTTCTTTGGTGGAGCATGTCCATCAATTCTGGTTGAACATGGCCTTGTATGTCAGGAAGAGATCACCTCTGAGTAGGCAGTATGCAACCGAGTACAGCTGGAGTTTCTTCAGTTGAGCTGCATAGGGCATCTGTTTGAGGCCAGTGATCCTCTTGGTGAGATACTTCTGTGGTCTTTCCAGCTGTTACAGGTGTCTTGTAAGATACATCCCAAATGGGGAGTTGTACACTATGATGGGTTTGATAAGTGATGAGTAGAGGGGCACAATGACCTCTTTTGATCTGGATGTGAACCCTTTTGTGATTAGGTGGGCCACATAGAAGGATTTTCTAACCACTTTGGCAATGTGATTATCAAAGGAGAGATTACTATCTACTTGGGTCCCCAGATCCCTTATTACATCTTCCGTATTTAGGGGACTACCACCTGTGTGGTATTTTGTTGGTACTTTGTTTTTTCCAAAGGGGATGACTATGCACTTTTTGGCATTTAGCTTGAGGCCATGATTTTGACACCAGGTATCTGTCTCAGTGAGACCCTTTTGGACGATGTCTGTGTCAGCTGGAGAGTCAATTATAGCCCCTAGTTTGCAGTCATCTGTGAACTTGGTCAGCCATAGTCCTCCTGTGCTTGCCTGTACCTCTGAGAAGTATATGCCGAACAGGAGGGGTCCTAGGACTGAGCCTGGGGAACACCACTTGTAACCGTTTTAGAGTCAAACCTAGCTCCCACAACTCTCACCATGTGGGTTCTGTCTGTGAGCCAATTGGCAACCCATCTTGTGATGTAGGGGTTTATGTTCAGGCTGGTGAGCTTGTCTATAATACCAGAATGGGGAATGGTGTTGAAGGCCTTTGCGAGGTCTAAGTAGGCTGTGTTTGCCACCTTTCCCTTGTCTATAGCCTTGGTAACTGTCTCAAAGAAGTCCACCAGGTTTAGGAGACATGATCTGCCCTTAACAAAGCCAAACTTGGTAGAGTCAAGTGTTTGGAGGTTCCCAATGTCTCTGTTAATGAGTTCCATGATGATGCGCTCCATAGACTTGCAGACCAAGCTAGTCAGACTTATAAGGTGATAGTTCCTGGGGTCTGTTGTGGCTCCGCCTTTGTGGAGTGGAATAACCATTGCTGTGCACCATTCTATGGGTACGTAGCCTGTGGAAATGCTGAGTTTGAACAGTATGTTTACGTGAGGGGTTAGTTCGTCTTTGAGCTCGTGTAGGATGCAGCCTGGGACACCATCCGGTCACACTGAAGCTGTGTTTTTGGCTTTGGAGAGGGCTGTTTTAACCTGAGTGTCTGTGATTTCAGGGGCTCTACATTCTTCTGGTATGGTTATGGGCCCTTTTGGAGGTGAGTGGTGGGTGAAGTTTGCACTGAACCTGTCTGCCAGGATGTTGGTGATATCGGTCGGTTCAGTGTATTTTGTGCCACTCTGCACTAACTCCACGCAGATATGAGCATTGCCACTTAGGTTCTTGACATAGCTAAAGAATGCCTTGTGGTTATCTTTGGAGTCCTTGGCAATTTTTCTTTCGAAGCTTGCCATGGATGATTTTATGAGGGATCGTAGTTTCTTGCTGATACTGATCAGGGCTGTCTTCTCTTCTTAGGATTTTACTCTTTTCTGTACTAGTTTCCTCCTTCTGTAGTATAGGTTGTTTATGGCAGGGGCCCACCACACTGGTTTCCTTTTTTTGGAGGAGTGAGTCTTGGTTTTGCTTGGGATAGCATGATCCATGCATTCATGTAGGTGCCCGTAGAATGTATTAGCAAAGGATTTTGCATCTTGGACAGCATTATCCTTTAGCATGGGGGCTTTGAAACTTTCCCCCTTGGTCTTAAGTAATGTGAAGTTGGCTTTTGAAAAGTTTTTCACAGTGGTTTCCTTGTCCAGGGGTGGGGGTGAAATGTGGATATCCACAGTGATTTGTTTATGGTCAGATATAACCAGCGAGGGGTTGACCTCTGGTGTGGAACACCTGTCGCCCATGTTGGTGATGAGCAGGTCCAATATGTTGTCACCTCTGGTGGTAGTGTTGCCCAGTTGATCCAGGGCGTTTGAGTTTATAAATTCTAGGAAATGTTGGGCAATGGAGTTAGTACTTGAATAGTTCTCCCAGTTAATGTTTGGGTAATTGAAATCACTCAATATTAGAGTGTTTAGTAGGACCTTCATGCTTCCCAGTGTTTCCAGAAATGCAGTATGGGGGTCTTGGGACATGGTGGGTGATCTGTAGCAAGCTACAATTTGAATTGCAGTTTTGCCCATTGTTAGTTGCATGTAGATGATCTCTGAAGCATCGTGCTGTGCCACTAGCCTGGAGGTGTGGGTATCCTTGATGAATATGGATACGCCCCCACCTTTTGTGTTTTGGTCTGGGTTCTGTGGCTGAAATGTATGGTATGAGTTGTAGCCTGGTAGTGCTGGAGTGCTCTTTAGAGCTTTAAACCAGATTTCTGTTACTGCACATATATCAGTTTTCTCCATAAAGAGGAGTGCCTCAAGTGTGTGCATTTTGAGGTTTAGACTTCTGGCATTGAGTAGCATTACCCTCAGTTTTTTGTTACTTGCACTATTTACAGCGCTGGGTTTGTCTTTTGAGCCTTGCCTAAAAAAGGCACTATGGAGGTGGCAAGAGCCTCGGCTAGTATTTGAAAGCCTAAGGGTGACAGGTGCAAGCCGTCTCTAGCAAAGCATAGTGGCATGTTGAGCATGTCATCACAGGTGGACAGACACTGGATCCTCTTTGAATGACACCAGAAACTTAGCCAATTGTTGAAATTGATAATGTTTTCTTCATACCATGGTATCATTCTTGGTGAGGGCAGGATGCTACTCAGGGTCAGAGTCATACATTAGAGTTTTACACTTCTTATTATTTAGAAATGTATATTGATGCAGACCTTGTTGTTCTATTAGCTTTTTAAGTGAATTGGGGTAACATTTAATACACTTTCCATGGTTTTTGGGCCTTTGTCTCCACATTATTTTTAATTTTATCTGGAATTTTTGAGCAAATAAGTTGAGAGGCATGCTCCCTGACTCCACACCTTTACATTTTCTCTTATATTTCGTCTTACTCAGATATCATTCTTTCTTAGTAACTGATGATGGTTACTTAATATGTCGCACATGTATGCGTATCCCTTGTATGTGCCAATGCTTATTCACTGCTTGTGGGATTCTGCTTTATGCCAACTTCTGTTAGTGCCAGTGATTATCTCTGTAAATATCTTAATGTTTTATTCTTGTAACCTTTTGTTATTCCTTTTTTCCTATTTTGGAGCTTTTCTCCAAGGGTCTCCACTAAAAATAGAATAGCCCAGTTCGATAATCCTGGTTAACAAATGGAACTAGTTCATGAAAAAAATGAATGAATAAATGAAATATATAAATGTTACAGAAAGCAGCATCCTTTATTGATTGCATAATTTTACAGAGCTGATGAAAATGCTTACTGTACCACTTAGGTCTCCTTGTCTAGCCTCTGTCTCCTATGTCTGGAGATCTTCAGGTAATGAGTACACAGACCATTGTACTTGTTACCAGGGCAGAGCACTGATCACAAATGGCCAATTACAGGCTCAGCCCAGGTTGCACGTATAGTAACCAAATAAAATACAATACAATGAAATAAAATAAATAAACAAAATAAAATTGTACATCAGTATGGCTTTAACATAAATATATGAATATAGGAAATTGCATATACAATTTTTTTTCTCACCCCCATGCTAACATTTTCTTTTTTCTCTGTCTTCTTTTAGCTCTGTCTTCTCTCCAACAACACTCCATTCTAGTCTGATCACATAAAGTGTGAAAACCTGAAAAGCACGGCTTTTTTTCTGCAAGGCTCAAGCTACAGCAAGATCGGCAACTGAGCGGCGTGTCTCATTAAACTGAATAATGTAGGTCCTATCTGTGTTGCACCAGGTGCACCTCTCTACCAAAAGCTTGTTTAAAATGTGAAGAGCACACCACCAGGGAAGGTCTTGGAAATTGGCGAGACAACCCTATTCTTAATTTCCCCCATCCTCTTTTGTATTGTAACTACAGCAATATCCTCCCACCAAAGTGCACTAGTGTAGTGTAATCACTAAACTGCATGATCCCGCATGCTTCTTGCAGTTGGCACCTTCTATTTTCAGTCTAAAATTTCAGGTAGTTTGAGGGAAGGTGACCCTGTATAGCTGAGAGCTATTGTCCTGCATAACTTTTAACTTTAATCTAGCCATAACACATAGAGGCTATCACTTACCCAAGGTCCAATTTCCTCTTTTTCAGATGATTGTTTTCACAGTGCTTACTGCACCAGGGGTTTCCTCCTACCTTTTATTCTATATGCCTCTCCTATACTCACATTCCTACAATCTACCCTACTGGAACAAATTTGTAGCAACATTGTTCATATCCTTCTACACTCCCTCTCAAACTCTACGCAGCCACAGATCAACACCTTCTTAATATTTATAAAACCAACAAAACTATTGGTAAACTTCTATATAAAAGCACAGTGTCCCAAGACTGGAACAACCTCCCACCAAATATTCACAACATCAGTTGTACAACCCATTTCAGAACTAAACTTAAAAACTACCTTCTTAATTCTAGCTCCTGCCCATGCCAGGACCCTACATAATACCCCAGCATCACCTCTCTATACCACTCATTACTCCTAATCTATCAGCCTTCCAAGACCTATACTCTGTAATTGTAACACTATTCACATATCTATTACCAATCTAGCTCTGACTGTTGTAATACTGTAATTTACTAGCATGAACCTAATTCTGTATCTCACTCAGGTTTTTATTTTCTGTATTTAATTTTGCATATAACTGCTGTTACTATAAATATGTGCATAGAACTATGTTCTTGTTTTTAAATGTTATTTTTTCCTGCCTATGAATGCATGATATCTTCTTCTTCTTTCGGCTTTTCCTGGTTAGCAGTTGCCACAGTGGATCATCTGTCTGCTCATGATTGGCAGTGGAGTTTTACGGTGTTGAGTTGACAGCCCAGTGCCCAACCTTTGATGGAAGGCACACACACGCACGCAATCATGCCTAGGGCCAATTTAGAGTGTCCAATCCACCTACAGCATGTCTTTGGGATGTGGGAGGAAACCGGAGCACCCAGAGAAAACCCACGCGACCACAGGGAGTATATGCAGACTCCACACAGAAGGCACCCCGGCCGATGATCGAACCGGAGAAACTCTTGCTGTGAGGTGACAATGCTAACTGCTGCACCACCGTGCCCACCCTCACCACTGTGGCCGCCCCATATAACTTTGTAATATTCTTGTTTCTTTGACTGAATGTTCGTTAATGTCCTGTACTTTTTTTACTGGAGCTTTTCTCCTCGGGTCCCTACTGAAAAGAGGCCTTTGGCTCAGCTGGACTAACCCAGTTAAAAAATGATGAATAAATAAAAACATTTGGTAAATAGTTTTCCCAATGTAAATGCAGACAACAGCATAAAAGCTGTTGATGAATAACATGAAAAAATGTAGTTTAACAGTAAATAACGCCTCCAGAAATTTTCGGGTGGTAGTATACCAACTATACCTGAAGACAATATATAAACAGCAGAAGAAAAAAACTAATGATGGAGACTCACATCTGTCAAATTTACCAAAAACTAGCTTTTGATTCAAAGTAGCATCAACTCTATAAAAAGCAATGGGCTTGGTAGGCAGACTTTTCAACTGTCCAGATTTTTTCAGAATGTCCAATTTTGACCTGTTCCTCACAAAATGTTTGTTTTTCTTGCAGATTACTGAGGGTTGAAGTCACTGAATAATGAGAGACATTTATGTTTCAGATTTCATATTCTTCAGAAAATGCATGCTAATATAATGCTTTTGGTGTAGCAACTTTTTATGTTTATAAGAGCAATGTACATGTAAAAGCTGTCCCTGTTTTTGGGCCTTTGCCTCATTATTTTTGGTTTTATCCAGATTTCTTGTGCTAAGAGGTTAAGAAGTA
>NC_056745.1:1295750271-1296027771 GCF_019279795.1 Protopterus annectens
CTATCTTTACTGACCCGCATTTTTGTCCAAACTATCCCTGAGAATTTAGTTTCCCCCTTTAATCACCTTGAAACAAGTCTTATAAAGCCTGTCAAAGGCTGAAAATAGGGGGACAGACAACATATCTGGCTGCATTATCATCAGTGCCAAGCATGCACTTTCTGAGCCTCTACTGGAACTGTTCATTCTCATCCTTTCATCTGAGCCTCTACTGGAACTGTTCAATCTCATCCTCTCATACTTTCATCTGACCCTCTACTGGAACGTCCAAGCTCATCCTCTCATCCTTTCATCTGAGCTTGTACTAGAACTGTTCAATCGCATCCTCTCATGCTTTCATCTGAGCCTCTACTGGAACTGTTCAATCTCATCCTCTCATCCTTTCATCTGAGCTTCTGCTGGAACTGTTCAATCTCATCTTCTCGTCCTTTCAGCAGGGTTTCCAAACATCTTCACTAGAAATTGCTCCCCATCTATTTAGCAGTTTACCTACATTTTACTTTAAATACAAAATGTTTACATCTCCTCACTACCATGCCAGAAGTAAGTAACAAATAAAAATAAAAATTACTTTTATAAAAACATTTTACTTCCTCAAATATTCTTCAAAAATTATACTTTGTGTTGACATACACCCAAACTAAGGTACTCCTTCCATCTCTACCTCCCTCACCCATCCACATCCCTCTCTGGTCACCTCTAATGACTCTAAATAACTAAGGTTTACTTCTATAAATATATGTATCATTTATAATAAAATCACCAAACCATGTGAATGGATCTCTCATTATACACTAGATATTGTTGCCCTTACAGAGTCATGGATAACTTCATATAAAAGACTCAGAAATTCTTCCCCCAGAATACAATATCATTACAGTTGACAGTTTAAACAAAAATGGTGGAGGGCTAGCTATCCTTTATCCTAACACATATGATTTCTCATCTTACAAAAACTACCAAAATTCAGTTATGTAGAGCTACTTATCTCCTACATAAAAATTAAATGACCACAAGCTCCTTTGTATAATTGTTCTGTAATCCTCCCTGGAAACCATATATCCACTCTTGAAGACATCCTTTACTGGATCTCACACAGTCTTACCAATGAAACAGTCATTCTAGGTGATGTCAACCACATCTGGAGAATGTTCACTTCTAACTATCTTTCTTCTGGCATCAACCTTCAGTGATTCAAATTGTTTATTACTTCTTCTGCTCACTATGACAAATCCCAGGACACTAGTCCCATTCTTGACTAAATTCTGATATCTGATCCTTGTAAATGCAGTGTATCAAGAACCCTTCCTGAATCCGTTAGTGATCACTGTCTTATATTTACTATTTATTTGACATTTGTTAACCAGGTATGTCCGACTGAGCATGAGCCCATTTTCAGTAGCGGCCCAGGGAGAAAAGCTTCTCAAAGAAAACTTGGTAAGTCAGGGTATGACAATATGCAGAGAAAAGTTTGAAGTACAAGTGTATATGCTATCATAAGTATAACAGCAACAAGTATGCAAAAATAGTCATAATCTCGGAAAGTTTAGCCCTGCATCATTTTTAGCTGCACTGAACTAATTTAACTGGAGCCTTCTAAAAGCCTTATCACTAGAAGAGGCGGTAGATAGGTTCAACTCAACTTTTTAAGCATACTAAACAGCCTTATACCTCTACATAGGAAGAGAGTAAAATCTAACTTTGCCCCTTGGCTTAGTATTCAGAGTAGAAATCTTATGCAAAATAAAGACAAAGCATGGAAAGAGTGACCAAAACATAAATACAAAATAACACTATATAATGATATGTACTTATATATATCTATATATATATATATATATATATATATATATATATATATATATATAGGTCCACTTTTTAATGCTGAAAGCCCAAAATCCCGAGTTTTGAAATACCGAACTCAAAACATCGAGATTTTGGAATCTCTAAATTAAAAAGTGGAAAAAAAAAACAACTAAAATAATGTTTTTGCAGGGGACAAACCCCCTGCACCCTCACACCCCCTGCAACTTAAATATACCATCTCTGAGATCGCGCTACAGTAAAGAGAATGGTAAGCAGAATAGGAGCATCACCATTCTCTTCACTGTAGAGTGATCTCGGAGTTGATATATTTAAGTAGGGAGGGTGTGGGGGTGCAGGGGGACTTGCCCCCCTGAAAAAACATTGTTTTAGTTGTTTTATTTTTTTTTTCACTTTTTAATTTCGAGATTCCAAAATCTCGATTTTCTGTGATCGGTATTTTGAAAGTCGAGATTTTGGGATTTCGAAATTAAAAAGTGGATCCATGTATATATATATATATATATATATATATATATATATATATATATATATATATATATATATGAAACCCCAAAATGCTGCTCATCTATTAAGCAAATTTTACAGCCAGGAGCTAACAATGTCCTTATCCCTTGTCTCTATAACTCCCCTTAGAAGCAGCCACCAAGTTTAACTCATTCATCACTGACAGCATAGCTGCCCTTACCAGTAAATCCTTTCCTAACTCCTCTGACTCATGTCTACCCTCTTCCACTCTTATCCCCACCCTCACACTAAAACCAGTTGTTACCACCTTCATGGAAAAAAATGGCTGCACTATTATCAAAATATCGAATTTCAGACCCATTGCCATCTTATCCTCCCTCTCAAAAATATTGGAAAAATGTGTACATAAACAACTACTCCACCAGTTACTGACAAATACTCAATATGGGTGTTAGACCTGCCCATAGCAGAACAACTGCCCTCCTGAATTTTACATATGACATGAATAAAGCCAGGCGTAGAGGTGAGCTTGTGTCTTCCTTATTCCTGGCCTTATCAAACGCTTTTGATACTGTCCCTCATAAAAACCTCCTGCTACGACTGTCTGCAGTGGGTATCTCACAACCTACTCTTCAGTGGTGTAATAATGCCAGGCAGTCAAATGGAATTCTACCCTTTTCCCTTATCTGACAATCATTATAGGTAGCCCATAAGACTCAATCCCTGGTCATCTTTTATTTAATAGCTTTATAAACAATCTTCATACCTGTATAATAACAAGCATCCCTTGTACAGGATGCAAGTGATTCCACCCTTACCTGCCCCTCAGACAATCTAGATAATTTAGAAAAAATTCTACAACATGCTTTTAACTCTACTGAAAATTGGCTTTGTAATTTAAAAAAAAAAAACTGCTAACAGCCATTTAACAAGTCGATATTTCTGTGTCGATTAAGACATGTTCGGTGAACATGTCTTTCGACATGGTAGTATAGACCCGTTATTGAATCTCACCCTACTCTTAACTCTTAACCTTGCTTTTAGTCATTATTTCTCCTGCCTCTCAAATGTTCACCTCTCACATTTGTTTTATGAATGAGTAATACACTCTTGTAGTTGTAACATGTTAATGTTTCAATACTACATGATGTATTTATTTAGTATTAATAATGGTATATTATTCTACATGTCATATGTGTATTCATTAATTAATTTGTTTATATGTATTTTTCCTCCAGGGTGGACACTGATCTCCATGGATCATTTTCAGACTGAGCCCAGGAGTGGTGTCTGGTTAATTGACTTGCTCCGAGGTACACAGTTAGACAATATTTGTGTTAATCTGGGTATTTAAAGCATATTGTAATATGATGTCATTTTCATATATGTATATAGGTTCATAGGTCTTTACTAAGAGTATGGCCAAATGAGACCATTGAGAAGTTCAGCCACATAACCCAATACTGTGGGTGTCTAACAACGTTCCCCATTATGTAGACTTCCTTCACATATCCCCAGTGAATATTTGTGAAAACTCACTCAGTCATCTGAGATGGTTTCAAAGGTCATTATGGAAGTACTCAGCTGGATAGGTTAAGGCAGCCTATAACAGAAATGGGGTATACATTGGGTGAGGTATTTATCACATTATTTGGTATTAGTATGGTAGTGTGGGTTTAGGTGTCTAGAATGAGTGTTTCCTTTATCACTTGTTCTGTTTTTTTGAAGGAATTCAAAGAGAGGTGAGTCATTTTTTAGCCCATAAGGCTAAGTAAAGAAGACCCCCTCGGGAGTCTATATGACAGTGAGGTGATGGACAGGGGATTTTAGTTTATCACTATAGCTAAGCGTCCCAAGACCTGAGATCTTATTGGTGAGGAAAAGTTGAGGTATCTCAAAAAGGTTTAACTGATTAATGAGAAACATGCAGAGGGGTGCATTATTTTCAATTATTAGCCTAATAAAACATAAATAAAGTATGACTATAACTTCTTTGGACCTTGACGAGATACCAAGAAGGATAAGCTGTGCAAGGTAGAAGGATTTTCTAATCACCAGAGAGGTGTGGCTGTCAAAGGATTTCTTATCAACATACGTACCCAAGTACCTAATGACTGCACCACATTTAAGTGGAATATTATCCATAGTGATGCTAGATATACAAAAGGAAACTATGCTACATTTTGTAGGTTTGACGGTAAGCCCATGATTAATACACCAAGCATTTCTTTGGTCCAGCTCTTGCTGGAGAATTTGAATATCAGAATGGGATTTGCTAGCCATCCCCAGTTTGCAGTCATCAGCAAACTTGATTAGTCATAGTCCCTTGATATCGACTTTTGTGTCAGTGAAATATATATCAAAGAGCCTTGTGGGATACCAAGCAAATATTCACAACCTTAACATTATGAGCTCTCTCAGACAGCCAATTACCTATCTAGTGAACTACGTATGGTTAATGTTGAGCTGGGAGAGTTTGTCAATAATTTCAACATGGGGATAGTGTCAATAGCCTAGGCAGGGTCCAGATAAGCAGTATAGATTCTATCATCCTTATCCATGGCCTCGGTAACCCTTTCAAAGAACTTAATCAGATTGAGTAGGCATGATCTGCCTTTTATAAATCTGAACTGGTATGTATCCTGGGATATAAGGTCACCAAAATCATTGTTTGTTATCTTAAAGTGGACTAAAAAACAAGAGCCACACACCAGCAGAGTTTTGTCTATAAGAGTGTTGGGAGAGAGGTTTCTTGCAGCCCACTAACCATGCTTTAAAGTTTTGAGAAGAAGGAGAGTATACCAATGTCATATCTGTGTTTGCAACAGTGGATGAGGTACAACACCTCCCAGCATCACAGCCATTCATGTATTAGTAGTGTAAGACACAAAACTCTTGCAGCACCATACAGGAATGTAAATGACAGGAGCAAAGCAGGACACCCACATAAAATACTTGTACTTTTAGAGTATAAGACTGAAGGCCCCTTAAAGACATCAGCTGTCCTTGTATATTTAATGTGAAATGCAGAATTTGAATTTGTTTCTTTGTGCTTTCAAGATGTTTAGGCTGATGTGATACACATTGCTGTGAATTGTTTCTTGCATTTTATTCAACAGTAAACAAATCACTATTAAAAAGATTATTTTGATATTATTTATATATTCATAATCAGAACAGTTCAGTTCAGTATTCCAGTAACTCAAATTGTCATACTTTGGACTTCATAAGAATGTTGGCATACTGAATATTTCGGAAAAGGGATAGAACCCAAAAATAAATTATGCCTGAGATATCAATGCTGACATGGTAATTTTGCTGAGAAAATGCTCACATTAGTAAAAATAATTAATAGAAAATTTACATCCAAGAACTGCAGTTGCACCTTAATCCAGAATAGACTGACCGGGAGATGGAATGGCTTTCACAGTAGCTTCACATTTCCATATAAGTATCTACAACTCACCATTGCTGGAATGTGAATATTGGCTACTGAATGTTTTAAAAATAGCATCGAGCAACTAAACTGACTATTACATATGTTTATCCATGCCATGCCTGTCTGTGACTATGAAAGTAACATGGCCTGAAATAGCACAGCTGGAGGCTAATGTTAAGAATGCTTGGTACAAGCAACACATGCAGCAAAACAGATTCATTCTGGAAAGAACTCATGCAATTTTGTTTATAATGTCCATAATTTTATGAAACATTTGCAAAGAAACATTCCAGACTTACTTTTCATGTGCAAAATGTTCTTAAAGTGGGACATAAAAAGTGAAATACAATTATTTTTTTCTATAGTCTCATCAGGGTTTCAGGGCAAATGGAGTCTAGTCAGTCAGGCAACATACTCAAGTCATGAAAATAATCCAAGATATGAAAGAAAAGTATTGCAGAATACACACACTCATGCACACAACACACACACACACACACACACACACACACACACACACACACACACACACACACACACACACCACACATGTACATATACTATGGACAATTTTGGATCACAGAGTCACAGGATCTCAGAAGATTACTATGCAAAATGACCCTACAGCTTTTTAAAGCCTAGCCATTCATCCCACAATTTACCAGTTATCAATGCACAAGTCAAATAATCCAAAAAAGCTACCATCTCCCACAAGCCAATGAAGTTTAATTATTTATTGTTAAAAAACACACCACAGACACTTGATAAGCACGTTCGTCTCTCAAAGAGACTTCATCAGATAAAAATCAATCAACTCAGTTCTTTTTATACTATTCAATAATTCAATTAATTAAGGTAAAAAAAACCCCACTAGGCCACAGTCTGAGACACCACAAGTATTTAGTGAACACCTTCTTTATTCGACGCTTTTGTCAACAAGTCTTTATCAGAAAATGGTTAATTAAGGTCCCACACTTAAAGCTACATAAAAAAACTTCTTCTCCATTATTCTTTATATAATGATTTACCATATTTGTATACACACACATATATATATATATATATATATATATATATATATATATATATATATATACATTTTCTATCTGTGTTTTTATTGAAGAGTGTATTAAAGTAGTGAGCAGCTTTGTATTTTTGAGTTCTGAAGAAGTTCCATTTGGAATGAAAGCACTAAACTCATGTATTTTTTATTTGTGCTTTTTAATAAAACAGTTTATGTACATGTGATTCGAGCAGAGTGTTCTTCATTGATTGGACTTCCATTGGTGTTCTTGTGCTGCCTTGTCGTGGTTTTTGTGGATTCTTCATTTGTGCTTCTATTACTACTGAACATGGTATAGTTATCCTAGGTCATAGATGGGGACCTATAGCTAGCAAGGATATGGTATGGGACTTTACCTAAGGTTAGGTTGGACATGGCATAGCTCAAGTGCATCATATTGTCTGATCAACCTTGAGCTGCACGGACTTTTTATGTAGATTGATATACCTGGATTTCTTGTCCCTTCCTGTATGCAGCTGTTCTAAATGTATGGAAGGCATTATAACCTTGCACTGTTGGGATGCCTTCCATGGCTTTAAACCATGTCTCAGTAACTGCACAGATGTCAACACTCTCCAAGATGAGGAGCGCTTCCAGGGGTTAAAGCTTCTTGTTGAGACTCCTAGCACTGAACAGTAACACCTTTAGTTTATCTTGAGTAAAGTTTACTATATCAGAAGGTTTATCAGTTTTGCAGTGCCTAAAAAAGGCATTATAGAGGTGGATAATATTTTAGCCAGTATCCAAAATTCGAGTTGGGACAGGTGCAAATCATCCCTGGCAAAGCAGTGTGGTCTGTTGATCATGTCCTCCTAAACCAACAAATATTGGACCCCCTTAGAATGACCTCAGTAACTAAACCAATTGTTAAAGTCGATCATCTTCTGTTTATATTGTGGTATCATCCTATCATCTTCTGTTTATATTGTGGTATCATCCTTGGAGAAAGTAGAATGAAGTTCATTGGTGGCCTATACCTGCCTGGGACACATAATCTGAAAGTTCTCTCATGTCTCTCTTTATATAGTGCAGGGAGGTACGTCTCAGGTCTTTAATGCCCACGTGGACAATGCCAGAGTCATTCTGGTACTTGTGGTTCAATGTCCTGAGTGCATCTGTGATCTATCAATATGTCTATGTGGAAGAAGATCTCCCCGTAAAAGAGTTAAAAGTATGCTTTAATTAGTCTGTAATCGTAACTACTGCAGCTCTCATGGGAAAGCCACATAATTCCAAATATGTATTGAAAGAAATACATTTAGGTAATGGTTTCTTTGTAAAATGTTTGGTCATTTTTTTCCTGCTACTGATCCTTAAAGGATGTACTTTAGAGTACTTCAGATATTCTGTCTAAAATATATCAAGTGTTCTGCACAAGAATAATACTAAATGGATTTTTTATAATGCAATCTGATGTAGATTTAATTAAAAGAAGAGACATAGTTAATTAATATTGTGGATTCAATGTGACAGCAAATTTGCAAACACAAAGCAGAAATCACCATTCACTGAAAACAATTACTTAACAAAAATGGCTGAAGATTTTATTAAAAAATGAATACGCCTTTTTTTTTTTTTTTTTGCTCGACATACTGGGCATTCTGCAGAATTACCATGAAATTTGCATTATTAAATGCCAAGGGATTTCTGTGCCACTCAATGACTATTTGCCGTTCATATATTGTAGATTAATGTACAGTCTGATATCTGCAGTATGGCATGTATTAATCAAAGACAAAACTGTATTTCTGCTCAGCTATTAAGTCCATATTATAAAAAAAATCCAAGAGAAAATGTAGCGAAAACAGATACAATAATCCCACAATTCTGAGAACTATGAATTCCTAGAGAGATTTAGTGATTACATAAAAGGAGAAAGGAACACAGCTATTATAGAGATTAGGATAGATTTTGATTTGGCAAGGAGTCCCGGATGCTTTGAATATACTAATAAAGGCACTTGCCAACACACAACAGACAGGCAGGCATGAGGACTGCAATGACAAGAAGAAAAAGGCAGAATTTAGAAAGCATAAAGAGATTCAGGAGGAACAGTACACACAGTAATATCAGTCAGATAAAACATAAAGAAGCAGATAAAGCAATCAGGACAGTTACATTTCAGACTAGGGAATATTACAAATTCCTTCAGCTTTTACAAGTGCTTTAAAATTTGAAGAAAATGAATACGAGGCATGCCATGATTTATCACATTTTCAGAAATAAGATATCAGGTTGACACCAAAAAGGCAGAGACATTTCTGTTCATTGTTCATAAAAAAAGACACAGAAATACTCCTGATGAAGGTAAGTTGGTATAGGCCTTTCAAACAGAATTCTTAAATCTAGAGATGCAAAAAAAGCTAATGGAACTGATTTCATTCACCATAAAATACTATAGTGCAGAAATAGTAACAGCTTAGATTACCCACTGCAACAAATCACTGCAGACAGGCAAATGAGATTACACTCTAAAAATGCAAAGGCCAATAAGGTAGATGAAAACTGCAGACTGCAGACTCTGATTTAAATTAATAGAAAGTTAGTGGAATCCCTTCTAAATAAAATAAAGTACCAGAGGAAGTTGTTGGCACAGAAATCAAGGTAGGATTAATTCACAGAAGGGAGGTCATATTAGACAAATGTCATGTTTTTTTAGTAGATCGTCTGAGCAGTAGATGAGGAAGTGGATGGAGATATAGGTTTCCCAGAGTTTAGTGAAGTATTTGACATATATTCAAACAGCTTTTAATAAACTAGTTAGTTAACCTTACATTGTGTTAAAAAAATCAGTAGAAGAGCAGAACAGACAGGGTAAATTGGAATCCAAAGTGAAATAAAGGAATAGTTAAATGAAGCATAAAACAAGGTTCAGTTCTCTGAACAGTTGTCTGCTCTTAGTGTCTGTGCAAGTGTCAGTATAAGGAAAGGAGGAAAATTAAACTCCTTCACTGATGAAATAAAGATAAATAACATGGTCATTGTAAAATTAGGCTGGCCTGGATTACTTGGGACAACACAGGTAATACTCGTTTCTTAACTAGCTAGGTTCACCTTCACTTTTCAGACGTGACCTGGGAACAATGGCTGGTTAAGTGACTTGCTCAAGGGCCCATAGTAGGCAAATGAAGGGTGAGGGAATCAGACTCTGTACTACAGAAACTACAGCTCACAGGCTTAACTCTCTGTACCAATTACCAGATAAGACTTGAGGACAGTAGTGTATCTGTAGATCATCCTCCCGCATGTCTTACTTTTAAAGTCAGATGTTAAGGATCTGGGTGTGGAAGGTGGTATAATTGTTAGAAGCAAGGTGCAGGGTTTGATTCTGATGTAACTGGCTAGGCTTAAAATCCCCCACAAGAGCAATTAGCCCGGTACTAATCTATAAATAGTAGCCTTACCTTTGACCGCCACATGGCCATAACAATGAGAAAATTCTTTTATATTACACAACTTATAAATAAGGGCATGGCATCTAGATCCAAAGAGGTCAATATCTCACTGTACTCTGCCCTTATTAGACCAATCATGGAGTACAATGCTCCTTTTGGTATTTACCTGACCAGCATATGCAGCAACTAGAGCAACCTCAGAAGTTCCTTACAAAATGAATACAAGGCATAATAAACCTGGCTTATGCAGGGTGCCTTCAACCTCTTTGCCTCTACTCAGTCTCCTATAGATTGCTGAGGGGTGATCTAAGCCTGGCTTACAAGGCATACACAAACCCCCACACTTATGAATCTTCTGAATATTTGCAAGTCAAACAGTACCAGAAATGCAAGGTCTAAGATTGGAGAGCTGCAATGCAAGCACACCTGTACTCAGTGTAGATACATAGCAACATGCTGGTGTAGGTAACATCTCCCTCCTTTATATACAAATTTCATTTGAGGCAGCCTGTGAAGCCTGTCATACCTCCAAAATATGTAACCTAGCATGCTTCATTTTTCACAGGTTAAAAAGAGGTGCATTAATTTGATTTCTAAATAAGTGAAGCAGTTGTTTGTGGATATTTTTAAGCATGAGCTACTTCATAAGTGCAAGGGTGGGTACACAGTTTTGAGTAACCAATCAATCATCATATATCACGGAAGAAATTGGAGCACTCTGCAAAAGCCCACTCAAACAGATAAAGAAATTATAAACTCACCAAGGACAGTAGCCAGAGTTCAGAAGCACATTTTGAAAAATGTAATTGTAATACAGAAACCTAAGTGAATGAGCCACCAGGATACTCAACAGAGGCTGTGCCATCTGGCAATGGCTGCCCTGTGTACAGTGACAGTTACTTTGGGTACAGCTGTCAAGGGCACTTTATTACCCTTTTCAAAGTCCTGAAATAAGGAAAAAATATTCAGAGACATTGTAAATAAAAGTTTGCTTATAAAGTCAATACATTTTATGTAATGAGGAATTAATACCAGCATAAAAGAATCAGCTGATGTTCTAGGGTATAGCTTTATTACATAATCAGAGTACCAGTCTTGCAAGTTATATTGCAGAGATACCACACAGAGAAAATTGCACTGCTTTCCAGATTTATAAAGGCTCAGACATTTTGTTTTCCTTTGGCATGCAATCTTCTTCAGCCATAAGTAACTTACAGTTTGATCACTGTTGAATATCACAGACAAAAGGAGCAACATTTCACTGTTTGATTTTATTTTGTTTTACATTTTGGTAACCTCACACTGAAATGTTCAAACCTGACTACTGAGCAGACCTGGATATATAACTGACTTTCTGAAAGGCGTGTCAAGCCTCATTACCTACTCTTGCATTTCATTCTGAGCTGCGCTACTTACGGACCTTTTTTTTTATTCTGCACAAGTAATCAAACAAGAGAGTCATTTTGGGTTGCCCCTGAAAACAGTTATGCTTAAATAGCTTGCTTATTTAATGAAAATTTTAAAATATGTAATTTGCTATATTTAAAACTATTTAATTTGAATATGCTATATTGTTCCCTCAAAGTCACTAGTGAGGTTGGTCAGCTCGTGAATAGCACTTTTTGAATCTCATTTTTCAAGTGCGAATTACATCATACTTGAGTGGCGTTATGTTTCAGGAACTTGTAACTAACTACTCATAGATATTTCCAATGTCAATTCTGTAGAGTAGTGGTCACGAGGTTTGTTTCACAGACAGTAGCTCCTTGACTCAGTCCCCAGTGGAACCATCACTTTGGACTGGCAGTGAGCAAAGAAGATTAAGGCTATGAGGATTTAGGCTATGAATTGTTGATGAGCTGCTCCCTCTAGTCTAGGGTTTGATTCTCTCATCCTCCATTTACCTGCAGTCTGAGTAAGTGACTCCATGCCTAACTATAATCTTATTTTATTTGAAACACAAATATGATCCACGCTTACTGTATAGTTTGAGGGTCTGGCCTACTAGTGGGCATTAACCAGTAATCAGGAGAATGCTTTGTAACAACTGTTTCAACGTCATACTTAACTCTCAGTTTCTCCTTTTATTGGGGTCATGAAGAACTCATCCCACTATCAGAAGATAGCTGCATTAAGAAGGAAAGGATTCAGTGGACATTTCGCCCACCAGGACTACAACAGTGGGATGTATCACAAATTCTAAATGCAGTTCTCAAACATCTTAAGTGAAGAAAAGCTTCTTCACAAAGTTACAGCAATTTAATCAAAGTCTTAATTTTTCTTACTTGGGTGAAAAAAAACTCCAAACTTCCTCCTTTATGTTCATCCAAGGAACTTATTTAGGTCTGCTTAAGAATAACGTCTTCTGTTCAATAAAGCTTTTTTGTACTGTGGAGCAAAGAATGTTAAGGAATGCCTGGCATATGCCACTATCCCAGTTTAATAAAAACAAAATCAGATAGTGAAAATGGATCCATGGAAAGAAAAGTTGACTTTTTATGACATTATGCATTGGCATTTTGTTTGGCACTGACTGCTTCCTCTTAATAATGTTTGTTGCAGCTAGTTGTTATATTCCTAGTTTGTACACATTTTGCTCTATTATCAAGTAATTTGTGAAGAGACAGCTAGTATTTAATATGTTCTGTGGTAAAAAAGTAAACAAATAAATAATTGAAACACTATGTTTATTTAATTATTTATTGTTTATTAAATGAGTTAGTGCATTGATCCACCTGCGCTGGACTCTTTTCAGCCATTGTCTACACCAAATGACAAAACAACAGAGACAATATCATTAAATGTAGGTAACAGTTCATATATCACATGCAGCATGAATATATAAAAAGTGCCCATCATTAATAACACATACCGTCCTATTTCAGGTCGACAGTTACACAGTTACCAAAATAAATATTTGTAATAAAGCATGCAACATTGGCCACAAAATGTATGACAGGCAAAAATATATACATAGTAGATAAAATCAGTTAAGCTTTTTGCAGCTGATGTGCTACATAGCAAAGGAACATTTATAAAAATGGAGAAACTAGGTTTATAGATGTTTATAGCAATCTACAATGGCAGACTTTAAAGAAATCAAGTTAATAATAATCAAACAAACTGAAGAATCTTCACTACTATCACTGAGACAGGACACTGCTAGACCAGCATTAAAAAAAAAAAGATTCCCATCAATGCATTAACGATGTTGCATTTATAGTACGCACAATGAAAGAATTTGTGTCTGGGTTACTACTGTAAAAGCTAATGTGTGGTGGGATGAGGAGTTCATTTAAATAAATAAATCAGAAGATGACAAGTAACATCACTTTTACCATATATGGCAGAAAACTGCCCTATAAACCATTCTTAAAAGGTAACGAGTGATGAAGCAAACAGCAACAATAGCAATACGGGCATAGCTGGGTATATACTATGCAAGTCATGGAATACAAATTTATTTTCAGACAACATTCTGCAAAGTACAAGGACATCACGTCACACTTCAAACACATACATGAGCCTAAAAAGTTTAAAATTAGTTGACAAAGAAGACAGAGCATCACTTGTTGCAAATTTAGACATGTATGTGAACTTAAAATGTTTAAAATGAGTCCACAAAGAAGATATAATACTTTTTTACAATATTAGTTATGTTAAAGGTTCCTGATGCATTGGCTTCAGTATGCATGGTATATCTTCAGTTATATTTTAGGTTGCATATACCTCAGATAAAGGTAAATATGCTACTCCTGGAGGGGGCAGCAGACCATCAAAACAGGAATCTGGTGAAAATTTCCAAAAATCCTAGCTACATCCCATGAATGAAAGCATGCATGATGGCTATTGGAACAGAAGTATCTGACTCACAGCCAGACACTATGATGTTTATTTCTCTGGTCCGTGGATATTTAAAGACATGTGAATGTAAGTCACTAGATGTACAGTCTGTTAAGTTTATGTTTAAAACTAGATGAGCAAGCATGAGTATAAAAGAAAAAAAAACACACTCATTCATGACACAGCACAGAAGCAAGTGCACTCATGCATGGCACAGCACAGAAACAAATGCACTCATGCATGGCACAGCACAGAAAAAAACACACTCATTCATGGCACAGCACAGAAAAAAATACACTCATGCATGGCACAGCACAGAAAAAAACACATTCATGACACAGCACAGAAACAAACACACTCATTCATGACACAGCACAGAAAAAAAACACACTCACGCATGGCACAGCACAGAAAAAAACACACTCATTCATGGCACAGCACAGAAAAAAATACACTCGTGCATGGCACAGCACAGAAAAAAAACACATTCATAACACAGCACAGAAACAAATACACTCATGCATGGCACAGCACAGAAAAAAATGCACTCATGCATGGCACAGCACAGAAAAAACACACTCATTCATGGCACAGCACAGAAAAAAAACACACTCACTCATGGCACAGCACAGAAAAAAGCACACTCATTCATGACACAGCACAGAAAAAAATGCACTCATTCATAGTACAGCACAGAAAAAAACACATTCATGGCACAGCACAGAAACAAATGCACTCATGCATGGTACAGCACAGAAACAAATACACTCATGCATGGCACAGCACAGAAAAAAACACACTCATTCATGGCACAGCACAGAAAAAAAACACACTCACTCATGGCACAGCACAGAAAAAAAGCACATTCATGACACAGCACAGAAAAAAATGCACTCATTCATAGTACAGCACAGAAAAAAACACATTCATGGCACAGCACAGAAACAAATGCACTCATGCATGGTACAGCACAGAAAAAAAACACATTCATGGCACAGCACAGAAACAAATGCACTCATGCATGGCACAGCACAGAAAAAAGCACATTCATGACACAGCACAGAAACAAATGCACTCATTCATAGTACAGCACAGAAAAACATGTGTCCTGATTTGGTATATTTAAGTAGCATGGATTGGCAGAATAAAGTGGCACAAGCCCACACCAAGTGATATATGTCTTTTTCAGTAGTGATTTGTGTATTTCATTTATGGATCTGGAATCTGAATACTTGAATTTCTTTTTACTTGAACAATTCCAGATCAACAGGCTATTCCCTAAGGTACAATAATTATTTACCAACAGATCATAAAGGAAAATATCACATCTGGACAAAAAAAGAAAAAAATGTATACGGGGTACAGGGCACTGTATGCCAAATCACTGAAAGCTAACATGCTTCATGCTTCCAATGAGTTTTACAAAACGCATTTAAACTGATTCATTAGGAAGACATATCTGAAGCTATAACAAATCAATGGCAACAGTTGCTTTAATACATTATTTAGGTGCCTAACATGTATTGAAATCAGTCCCATAGAGTTGTTCACCTTAATAGATGTCTGAGATAACTCCAGATGTGTAATGCTTAAAAGGCAACAATTCAATTAATGTCCTTCTGTTCTCTGATCTCTACTATAAAAGGCATGTGAATGTTTCAAAGGGATTAACTCTTTACTCAAACGTGTAAACTAAAAACAAAATAGCTTTATTTTGAAGTCAGTATTAGCCTATTGAAAATTTAAGTACAGTTATCAAGTAGTTTTAAAATTGTGATCAAAACTGTAAAGCTGTTTAAATTTATGGAAGTGGCACGTATCAAACAAAATATTATACACTTGTGTACTTTCCAAAACAAATATCTATCAGGAATAAATTTATCTATATATATGTCAACAATGTTTTATGAATTTGACATCAGAGTCAAATGTATTCATTCTGCTATTTCTAGTTCCTTCAAAATACAGCCTTGTGAATGATTGCTTACTTGGAGGAATTTTATGAGCATTACCAATTGAAGTGAATGAACTGTGTGCTGTAATACTTATAAAATAAGCTTCCAGTGGATTGTTACTGCTACAACAGCAGAATTGTCAGTGGAGTAGTATCAGGTCTGTAGCATAGGTTGTACACTGTGGCCAACAGAGAGGATTATAAATGCTGTTTGACTGTATCATGCTGAACTTCTGCTAGAAAAATACATGCAATGCAGGACAGTTTTGCAGTCACTTTTCAGATATATACTTTGTGTTACTATCCCATTCAGGAGGACATAGTGTATCCTGCAGGCTGGGCTATAAGTGTGAGACTCACTGTGTGGGCAACAGCTCTCACTGGTCCGACCTGTTTCCAGATGTATGGGTCCATCTGGTCTGCATGATGTTGTATTCAAAGCTCCAAGGGCAACTAGATCTTGATGGGGAGATAAGTACCATTTACTGTCACCTTAATGAGTGTCCATTTGCATGGGCTGTATTCTAAAAGCAAGACTTCCAAGTACAGAATAGTTGACTTCAGCCTAGCTCTATTGATCATGGCAAAATTCTCAATCTACTATCAAGTAACTCTATGCTGTTAATCAAATCCACAATCCTCAAAGTACCCAGTCTGCCTAATGCAAGGCCTGATCATATTCTATCATTCAGACATACAGATAAACCCTCTACATACGTTCATAGACATCTACTGACTCACTTCCAAGGACTTATAAGTGTTCAATATTTCTGTCTCACAGCTGCAAGGTTTAGTTTTTATCCCCAGTTATTTTATTTTATTTATTTATTTTACATTTGTTGACCGGGATAGTCTGGCTGGATACATGTCCATTTTCAGCAGATGCCTGGAGAGAAACGCTCCAGTTACCATCTGTGTGGAGTATGCATGCTCTCCCCAAGTCTGTATGGATTTTCTGTGATCATTTCAGTTTTCTTCCACATCCCCAAATTGTACAGATTAAGTGTTAAATTTATGGAGCATGGTAGCTTAGTGGTAACATATCTGTCTCATAGTTGTAGGGCCCAGTGTTCAATCCCGACATGTAGTTGCTATCTATATGAAATTAGCATGTTTTCCTGAGTAGTCTGGATTCTTCCCATAAATGTGCTGTTTGACTTGTTATTCTGCCTTGTTCATACATACTATATTTACTGTTTCCACTGGTTAATAAATAAATAAATGACAGTTGGATAGACAGATAGACATATAGATACATACATAGATAGCTATAAGAAGAAGTAACAATATGTCCACTTACTTATCAAAACAAAAATTTAAAGAAAAAAGTAGTTTGCTTCAAGAAATCATACCCATGCCTAAGCTTAACAGTTTCACAATTTTCTGCCGTATTCAAACCAATTTCTGCTTTAATATAAGCACTATGGGGTTTAGTGAGATCACATAATGGAGTGAAGGACTTTTTTTTGTTATTTTATGTTTTATCTATTATTGTGCATCCTTCCTTTTGTGAACCTTTGGGGGGTTCAAGGTAATGAACAATTTAGTTCAAATCCTCAGCAATTTGTACAGCTGTGATAAGGTATAAAGACCACTTTCATTTGCTTAACATGTCCAGCCTTAGAGTGGTGAGAACAAGACTGGACTCATGGGATTGCCTTCTGCTAAACAACATGGCCTACCTTAGTGAGTCAAGACAATGAGTGGCTCTACTAGATGATCACAGATTCCAGTGTCATGACCAGACCAGGAGTAACATCATCTACATGTAGGGGAAATTGTCTATGAAAGCATTTATTTAGGGATGTCTTTATAGAGTGGATTGTTCTGTTGTGGAAGGCCTCATTTTCATGGATTCACTTCTCTCTGCATTGCCCTTGAATACAATGCTATGGTTACAAACACAGCAGGGACCTTATTACATCATAAAGTCCCAGTGCTTAGCAGGTATCAAGCTTCAGGGGACTTGTCATTATGTATCAGAAAAATAATAACACAGCTACTACATCAAAGTACTAACTAGTATGTATATGAGCCTAAAATCAAAGTAAGTTCATTGGCATTGCATGCTGCCATGCAATAAATTTTAGAATATAAGATAACACAGTACAATCTTTGTGTATAGGTAGGATATCCTAAACATAAATTCACTTTGCAGTTTTAAAATGAACAGTCCCTTGGGGACTGCTCTTTTGTCAGTGACAAACAAAAGTGATTACTTATCCACAAAGTTCATGTGATAGTAACTGAAAACGGACTGTTGTGCATGCTGGTTCTGTTGCATACATATCATGTATTGCCCTTTTCAGAGAAGTCGTACACAGTCAACTAAATAGCACAGTGGAAAAACTGCAATGTTTTGCAAACTGTGTCTCTTTCCTGAGTCTTGTGAATTGCTTTTTTTGTGTTGCCTTCTTATTGCAGTGTCTCTTTTTAAATATATTCTTTGAAAATGTTTAGCATAAATCTTTCAGTCAGTTAACATTATGAGCATTCATGTATCCTTTACTTTAGGTTAATAAATGAAGGTATCAGAATATATCATGCCACTTAAATATGATGAGTAGCAATTTTAAATTTACAGAAAATTGTTTTTGATATGTTTATACCAAGAAATTAGAGGGAATTCAGTAACGCCTACACAGATTAATTTTCCATGTAGGCATAGTGGCATGGAGCTTACATGGAACTAAGCAGCCGTGAGATGTAGTAAACCGAGCTGAGGGGTGTGCACAAGCACATCAACATGAAAGTGTCCATTGCATGCAAACCACCTCATAAGCAGGTGAATTGCATGCAAATGAGGGTGTAGACTGATCCTGCAAGCAGATACGCAGTCGTGCAGATCCCATGTTTGTGTCAGAAGTGTACACGGAAAACTTCCATGTACATGAAATGAAAAAGTGAACAGGGGCTGTAAAAGCCCTGTTAGAAGGTCAGAAATAGCAAAGTAGACACAGCTATGTGCAAAACTATGCCCTATGTGCCCAAAACATAATAAAAAAATATTTAAGATATATACTTTTAATACCCATATTATGTTTGTGCGGCATGCAAGCATGTAGTTACGCAAAAAAAAATATTTAAAAGTATAAAAAGGAAAAAAATAAAATATGTCACAATAATGCATTTTAAGGCCTTGCATGGAGTATTTACAATGGTAGATGTCTGTGGTTGCTAAGGAGGCAGGTCCTGGAATAGTGTAGTATCCAGGTTGTGTGCATGGATCTGTATGCAAATGAACTGAGGTTACTGAATAACAAAAATGGGTATACGTGTCCACAGATCAAACCAGCATAGCCACAGAACCATGTTGGTGTCCACAGAAGAGGTAGCTGACATCAAAAAGGGGTGTGTCTCTATTTATTTAAGCACATTGGAGCAGCCGTGATGATGAGCTGAGCTGAGCAGGGGTGTGTGTCCAGTGCTACTAAGCTTTCTTTAGCCTTGTGGCATGTGTTTAAGCTGGCTTGAGTTATGCTGAGCATTCCCATTCATGGGGGTGTGTCTGTTGACTGCTGAGCATTGTTTATACCTGTGGCACGGGTTTGAGCACTGAATCACAGTGCTTAGCAAGAAGGCTATCAAGCAAAAAAAAAAAAAAAAAACCCAAAAACTGTCTGAGAAAGCCTATCATATATAAATTAGTTATGACCCCTGTTCCACCAAAACTGAACCATTCCAACCCCTCAATGATGTACTTGACAGGTGGAATGCATCATAGTTAGCCAATCACACAGGCTGCATCTGCAGCAGAGCACTATAAAGTATGCATAAACCCTACAATCTGATTTCCTCCATAGTCTGTACCATTGGAGTACAGACATGGAAATTTTAACTGAGAGAATGCTAAGGGCTGCTGCATCTCTGCTACATCTGTATGCGCTGGGTGCTGAGGTAAGTGCTGATGCTTTTGCTAACAATAGGCCTAGACTGAGAATGAGAAGAATGTTCAGGCCCAGGATAGCCTTCCAGGAGCGACATGAGCTACAGATTGTAGAGCGCTACAGGGTGGACAGGGACATATGACAAGAACTCACCAAGCTCTGCTGCCCTCAACTCGGACCTAGAGTCAACAGAGGGAGCCCATCCCAGTGGAAATAAAGGTATGTGTAGCCCTTAGGATACTAACTACAAGTACTTTTCAAAGACCAACTGGAGACATGATGGGCTTCACAGAGGAATCGCATCTGGGGTACTCCACCACTTCCTGGATACCATGCAAACACATGCCACTGAGCATATTTATTTACCCCCGCACCCCTAAGGAGAGGGCCAACAGTATGAGTCTCTTATACCATGTAGCACACTACCCAGAGGTACTGGGTGCCATAGACTACACTCATGTCCACATCAAAGCATCACCCAGTGGGGAGGGTAGACTCTATGTCAACCTCAAGGGGTATCACTCCATCAACTGACAGGTCATGTGCAATGCCAAAGGCATTATCATGAATGTGTGTGCTGGCAACCCTGGCAGTTATCATGACTCCCATATCTGGCACTCATCACAGCTGTACCAGTTGTTTGCCAGGGGACATCCCATATGGCCATCTACTGGGGGATGCTGGGTACGCAATGGAACCGTGGATGATGATACCCATCAGAAATGCATACACACCTACCAAAGAATGCCATAATGAGGCACACGCACAAACTAGGAATATCATAGAGCATGCATCTGGGCTGCTAAAGTCATGGTTCCGGTGCCTCAATATATCTAGTAGAGTCCTTCTGTACTCTCCAGCCACATGTGCACAGATGTTCACGGTATGTGCCATGCTACACAATATGATCCTGTGAAAACAGCTGCAGCAGGATCATCACAGGGAAGGAACACACAACCTCCAACCAGTGCCTAGGTCTCCACAGCTACACCCACAGGGGGACTTGAAGGAAGAACCCCCTGAGGCTGTCCCTGTAGGCAGATGTAAACATGTCCAGTATGCCCTGGCCTTGGCCAAGAGGCAATGCATAGCACATTCACTGACAACCTAGGGTCCTAGAGACTGATACCTTACTCTGACTCACATACACAGTAAACAGGATGCCAGCCACACCACAAAACCTGTACCTAACCATGTATTGGCTGTGTACTGTGTGCATCAGACAGAGGCAGCCCTGAAATACAGGTCTCTCAACAGCTGCATTCATAAGGTAAGTCACTCCACTATACAACAAATGTATAAGGTACTAAACTATGGTATAATATGTTTGGTCCTGCTACATGTATGCAAGGGAATAGAGTGGACTACTTGACAACTTGTAGAGATATAACAGCCACTTGGGACAATGGGTACTTTGTCCAGTACTGAGTGCCCCATAATATTCATTAGGCCACATAACTGGAAACCCCACTGTATTATGCAAGGGAAATTCCAAACAGTGGGGTCATAGGACAGATGCACACCTGTCAGTGCCAGAGTCCCCTACCCTCAACACGTCTGTGTTCCCATACAACTGCAGCAACAGAGTATGTTTGCAAGGCTATATCAGCAGACCACACATTTCCAGGGCTGTGACATACAACCTACCCATATATTTTATCCACAAAATGCAGGGGTCAGTGTAGGTCTGTATGCTGTTGATAGTGTGAGGAATTAAACCTCTCCCTTTCTCTGATGGCTGATGCAGCTCCCTGGGCTAAGAACATTAGCATGGGTGATGGTTTTGGTGGTTCAAAGTTGGCAGCATCTACAACTTTTCCATGTGAATTACTCATATGGTAGCAGTCCCACAGACAGCAATCTTTGACTGCAAGACAGCTGAACAAAGCTGAAGAAAATGGAGGGACAGAGGGCCAAACTTATAGACCGACATTATACATTATACATGGTATGAGTAACTTAGAAGGTGGCTAATATAACAGCAGATTGCACCAGGTCAGATTAGCAGCAGGATGTAAAGGCCATCACTTAAATGTCTCAGTAGTTACAACACTTCAGTGCCTGCATTTTACAGTATAGTACCAGACAACCGCAACTGCATGAGGAACAGAGCAGACATATGGGGCAATAGGCCAGACATTCCACAAAAACATGTACAGGGAAAGGTATGCAAACTGTCACCCTGTATGTGGTGTTACAGCATGTACCCAAGCACATCAAACCTCTCAACCTTTTACAGCAACAAATCTGGCCAAAGCCATGAATATAAGTGGGACAAAGGCCCACAAATAGAAGCAAGTGTTAAATATTGCACTTATAAATGTAAAGAATTGATAGACTGACAAGTCTTGCATTACCATGAATCTCCTGACGTGTCTGTAGTCTGAATCTCAAATGTCTGTCATTATTTCCTAATGTCACTCTTTAATGATGTGCCACTAATGTGCCAAAAACCACAATGTTATGTAACAGTGACCACAGATATGAGGCAAATATCTGGACATGCTGTGCAAATCTATACAGTTGATAGGTATGAATCACATATTACATTCAGTAAACAGCTGGGGAATGCCTTGGACAAAATATCATGGAGGTACTGGAGTGTGGAAACAGGTGCGTCAGCAAAAGGTCTGGAGCACACAAAATCAAGGACTGGAGTACAGGTAGGTCTGGCCTGGAGTCACCTTGCAAGTACTGACAGTCACAGTGGGTATGCTCCTACACTTAGCTAACTTGAGCCCATGTCTCTTGCCTCTTCCACCCAAAGTACAGTTATGTGGAAATATGTATGTACATATGGTATGGAGTCCATTGAAGGCATTGAGTGCTGAGGCGCTAGAGAACAGTAAAACATCTTTCTAAGTGGACGCTGGTTTGTCGTATAAAAAAATATATATATATATATATATATATATATATATATATATATATATATATATATATATATATATGTGTGTGTGTGTGTGTGTGTGTGGGGGGGGGGGGATGTAGGAATGTCCCCATTTACATGCAGAATGCTGTGCTGGGGTTATCTGCACCTACATATCAGAACAGTTGTCTGATGGCAACAGACAAAGGCCACAAAGGACAGCATCCACACACCCACAGAACACTGTGCCTGTGGAATGTCACCCTGTAGACAGACAACAGTGAGCAGGTGGTGTTGCTACCCAAGTCCAAAGTGACAAACTTCATGACACCCATGCAGACAGGGCCTGAAAATTCGACTGCTGAATCCTACACTAAGGCACTATATGAGCACATCCACTTGTGCATGAATCATGCCATCCCAAATAGAACCAAGACGCTCTCCTCCAAAAAAAGGAAGCCAGTCTCGTGGTCCCCTGCCATAAACAAACCTTACAACAAAAGGAAGAAACTGTTTCAAATAAGAGGAAAATCCCAGGATGCAAAAAACTCCCTTACCAGCCTCAGTAAGAAGCTGAGATCCCTCATAAAATCCTCCAAAGCTAGTTGCGAAAATAAAATTGCCAAAGATTCTAAAGACAACCACAAGGCATTCTATAGCTATGTCAAGAATCTAAAGGGCAATACTCAGTTCTGCTCTGAGCTACAACAGAATGGCATTAAATATACTGATTCCGAGGATATTGCCAATATCCTGGCAGATCGATTCAGTGCCAAATCCACCCCCCTCTCACCCCCTAAAGGGCCCATTTCAATACTGAAAGATTGCCAAATTCAGGTAATAACGACCACACAAGTTAAAAATGCACTCTCCAAAGCTAAGAATACAGCATCCATGGGACCAGACGGCATCTCTGGTTGTGTACTACATGAACTACAAAATGAACTGGCACCTCACCTAAGTGTCATGTTTAATCATAGCCTCACCTCAGGCTTTGTGCCTACTGAGTGGTGCACAGCTACATTTATCCCACTCCACAAAGGGGGATCCACTTTGGATCCCAGGAACTACCACTCCATCAGTCTGACGAGTCTGATCTGCAAGGCCATGGAATGTATTATCATGGAACTTATAAACAGACATTGGCAACCTTCAAACACTGGACCCCACCCAGTTTGGGTTTGTGAAGGGCCGATCTTGTCTCCTGAACCTGACTGACTTCTTTGAATCAGTCTCCAGAGCCATGAACAAGGGTAAGGCAGTCCACACAGCATATCTGGACCTCACCAAAGCCTTTGACACCATCCCCTACTCTGGAATCATAGATAAACTTACTAAGCTGGGCATTAATCCTTATTTCACTCAATGGGTTGCCAACTGGCTTACTGACAGAACCCACATTGTAAAAGTAGCCAACTCCAAATCCAGCTCCAGACAAGTGACAAGTGGAGTACCTCAGGGTTCAGTCCTGGGACCTCTCTTGTTTGGCATCTACTTCTCTGAAGTACAGGCCAACACTAAGGCACTCTGGCTAACAAAGTTCACAGATGACTGCAAACTGGGAGCCATTATTGAATCCCCAAATGATGTGGATATTCTACAAAAGGTCCTTACAGAAACAGATGCTTGGTGCCAGAACCATGGGCTCAAGCTCAATGCCAAGAAATGCATAGTTAGCCCCTTTGGGAAAAAACATGCACCCATGAATTACCACATAGGTGGCAGTACACTAAACACCTTAAGTGTGATAAGAGACTTAGGGACACAGGTGGAGAGTGGTCTCACCTTCTATAACCACATCACCTCAACAGTCACTAAATCCTTCTAAGTGACTCACCTCATCACTAAGGGCTTTTCATCCAGAAAAAAAGGAGGTCATTGTCCCACTGTACTCATCCTCATTAGACCCATTATAAAATACAATGCCCCATTTGGTATGTACCTCTCAAGACATCTGCAACAACTGGAAAGGCTGCAGAAATACCTCACTAAAAGAATCACAGGCCTAAAGCAGATGCCCTATGCTGACCGTCTAAAAAAACTCCAGCTATACTCTGTCGCATATCGTCTACTCAGAGGTGATCTCTGCTTAACATACAAGGCCAGTTCAAACCCAGAGCTGTTGGACATGCTACACTTAAAGAACTCCCAATCCCTCAGAGCCACACGCTCCGTGGATCTAAACCTTTTCATCACATTGAACAAAACATGCTGGAGGGATAGGTTCCTGACCCAGAGACTCCCCAGACTCTGGAATAGACTGCCCATACATGGCAAGCAGAGCACTTCTTTGGCCCTCTTCAGAATGAACCTTGACGATTGGATAAGAGATAGGAAATTCACCCTGGGAATCACGTCAGTCACCCTGCTAGAAAGAGGTCCAGGGAAGTAAATATCATGGGAAGAAATACCAGGGAATTGTTATGGCTAGGCTTGTATAGATCCTACGGCTAATAGCGGAGTACCATCCTATGAACCTATGAACCTATGTGTAATATGCAATGGTTGTAATGCAGGCTTTGGACTGGCCATATTGTCTATAGCCAATTGTCCACCTACCAAACTGCAACCAGCCAGACATGTCCATACTGGGAAGTGTACACACATAGTGGGGGTATTAACAGGTACCTAACTCCTATGCCACTAGAGATAATAACAGCAGCACACTGGAGCACTCTGCAGGCCACACATGCTGTGTAATCCAAGGCCATTTTGCATAGGCACAATGTACTGTAGCTGCATCCACAAATACAACAGACCTAACCTGTGGTGCATGCAATATGTACTGCAAGCTATAGTGTGTACAAGTAGATTGGTAGGGGTTCTAATCTCGCAACAGCTAACTCTGTGTCTGTGCATGGATGCAGATATATCCCCTGGAGCAGTAAAGAAATGCCCATCTGGCCTATGTCTGTGCAGTGGTGGTTCATTTTATGGCCCTGTGTCTAGCTGCTTTCCTCAATGGTGGCCTCCTTTACAAAGCCTGCTGAAGTCATTCACTTTAGCAACACTGGCTGACAGTCTGATTTCAAGTAATCTCTGTGGTGCATGTGATAAGTACTGCAAGCTGTAGTGTGTACTACTAGATGGATAGGAGTTATAATCTCATGACAGCCAACTCTCTATATCTGTGTGTAAATATCACCCCTTGCAGCAGTGACACGCTTATCTCTGAGCAATAGTTATACATTTTAAGTCCCTTTGACTACCTGATGGCCTCTACATTGGCCTCCTTTACAAAACCTGCTGATGTTATCCACCTTAGCAGCACTGGCTAACAATCTACTTTCAAGTAATCTATGTGGTGCATGTCGTAAGTACTGCAAGCTGTAGTGTGTACTACTAGATGGGTAGGTGTTATAATCTCATGACAGCTAACTCTGTGTGAGTGCGTGTGTGTGTGTGTGTGTGTGTGTGTGTGTGTGTGTGTGTGTGTGTGTGTGTGTGTGTGTGTGTGTGTGTGTGTGTGTCTGTGTGTGTGTGTGTGTGTGTGTGTGTGTGTGTGTGTGTGTGTGTGTGTGTGTGTGTGTGTATATATATATATATATATATACATGCATCCATTTGTAGAAATATGGACAAGCCCATATAGGCAATCTCTGTGCAATGGCTATGCATTTTATGGACCTAAAACTAGCTGCGGTCTCTAAATGCCCTCCCCTACAAGACCTGCTGATGTCATCCACCTTAAGAATACTAGCTGACAGTCCAAACTCAGATAAACACCATGGTGCATATGATAAGTACTGTGATCTATAGTGTGTAATAGTACATAGGTAGGGGTTCTAGTCTCCCACCAGCCAGAACTCTGTGTGTGTGTGTGTGTGTGTGTGTGTGTGTGTGTGTGTGTGTGTGTGTGTGTGTGTGTGTGTGTGTGTGTGTGTGTGTGTGTGTGTGTGTGTGTGTGTCCATGTGTGTGGTTATGGATATATCCACTAGTATCACTATAGACATGCCCATGTGGGCTATTTCTGTGCAATGGTTATGCATTTTACAGCCCTGTGACAAGCTCCAGGTCCTATATAGGCATCACTGATGTCTGCTAACATCTAAGTTTGTATGGTCAGAAAACCCAATTGACGTGTATAAAGGGTAGCAGACCTTCTCACAAAGTATGAATGCATAATTATGCCGGCTGCCCCCTTTGTCCCACACATGACCTTCTACACATATGCACCTAGGGAAACATGCACAAATACTGCCGTACCTTGTTGACGTCATATTTTTGCTGTGCTGCCATGCCATCCTGTGCCTCTGTACTGCCACCATGTGTCCATAAAATAACCACTCAAATCCCTGAACAGACATATACACAGGTCTGTGATACACCTGTCATTCTGTCACTCTACCACCAGTCTAACATCATGAACCTAAGTTAGACAAGGTTTGCTGTGTAATCATGACACATGCCACCACACAGTACCTGTCATGGCCCACAACACTTGCAATGACATAACAATATTGCACTACACAACTACACTGAAAGTAATCATCCTGTCATCCTGTGCATCAGACACATATTTTATGTCCCTGCATTGATTGCCGTGGATGGCAGGGATGTAGCACATGTATCATCACATGCATGGGATGTGGTGTTAGGGTGCCAGAGGCCTACAATTGGCAGCATGTGTGTGAGTCAGGAAGGGGTACTGGTCATATGTGCTGCAGAGAGGTGCCATGTGTGTCTCTGGTTGACCTGCATGTAACAGTGATGTTTGAGGGTGTGTGTATACAGTTAAGCCCAGTGCTAGCCCTACACATGTGTGTGTTGGACAGCTGTGGATCGTACATGACAGAGTGGACAGTTCATCATCTCTAGCCACGAACATGGGAACTTGTTCTATCAGGAGTGGCACTGGCACCACCACACCCAAGGTTGGATGCAGTGCTAGTACATGACAGTGACTGCTGTCTGCTGGGACCATGTCCTCCACAAGACCACCCAGAGCCATGTGCCCATAGCCTGCCACATTGTAGTGCAGACAGCACACTTCCCTGAGTAGCGCTGGAGGTACTGCCACTATGAGGGTGTGAGTGTGCATGGCCAAGTGGTCTCTCTCAGCAGATGGCATTGCTGACCTAAGTCCATGTGCCCAATACCCTACCCAAACCAGATATCCCAGCGCAGACAACGTGTGGCAAAGACAGACGCTGTCTCAGCCAACCATCTGTACACTACATCAGTGAAATGAGGCATGGCATCACCAATGCAGTGGAGGCAGTCACAGATGTCAGACTGTGCTGCATCCATGACCCTGAGCATCCATCTGGTGTTGCATTCAGTACATGCCTGTGGCTTCATGATAGCACGGAACATGCAGCAAGTGACCTGTGATGTGGCACCTGTGACAGTAGGTGGAAGGACATCAGTGCCCCTTTGAGCACCCCTGTCAATCTTCCTGTGGGCCCTTGCCAGCTGCCTGGCTATGGCCAATGTCTACACTCACTAGTTGTCACACTGTCCTGTTCAATATTGACACCATGTGACTTTCCAATATCTGTGGCCTCTGGAGACTGTGTATGTGTGGGCATACTGACTGTGTGCAGGGACAAAGGGGCAGAAGAGGGATGTCAACCTTTGGGACAGATTTAGCCCCTGACAGCTGCACCTATGCCTCACTATGGCCATCATCATCATCATCATAGGAAGATGGAACACTGACATCAGGTTGTGAAGGGGACACACTCCAACCCCCCTGTTCACCTGTGAGGAGGAAGACAAAATCAGTACATTATTACCTGCACTATTATGTATGGTAGTCCACACAGACTCATAGAGATGAGGAGACACAACTGCATTACCAGTCACACATCTCATCATTGATCTCATGCACAACACACAAACACACAACAATATACACAGATAAGCTGTTTCTAACATGCCCTTCAGCTACATCCAGTGAGTGTTGGCAGTACACTACACCTGCGGGGTATGCAATATGACAGTGTATCTGATAGAACTACACATAATACCCAGTACACTTATCCTGAGAATGATATGCCTGCTGTAGTATTACTGCCACAGGTATGCAGGTATGTACCATCTCCCTATTGTGAACAGTCATCCTGGAGTCATTGCCTCCTGTATAGCAGGCTGCATACCTCTTCATGATTATAACTGCAAATCTGTTAGTGTTTGTACAAATACACAGCTGTGACTATCCATTGTATGCACTGTAGTCAACAATATGGAACATACAACTATTCCACTCTGGCTAAGCATAACAGTTGTGCTTTGGGCTAAATGGAAGTCCTTAATGTTCATATGCTATATATAAGCCATAAATCAATGGTATCACACTTACCAGGCACAGGACCACATACTCAGCCACACCTTACGTACCTATGGAAATGTGAAGGAGACGGATTGTCAACAATACCAAATGTTGCACTGTTAGATTGTAATATGTGCATATATTTACATGTACAGTACTTAATGTGGTACTACCTACATTGCTGATATTCTGAGTATGTGTGCACAACTGTGCATTAAAACAACCTCCTCCAATGCAGATAGACTTGACACTCATGTACTGGTATGCAGAGACTGCCACAATAACTGATACAGTATTACACTGGTGAACAAAGTAAGCTTAACTGGATGCTCCTCTGATGTGGATACTGTGGCACCTACCTCCAGGATGTATGGGGTGATGGATGCCTGGGAGCTATTGGTTGATTTTTGGTTTGCCAGGAATTCATCTGTTGTTGTGAGTGGTTGTTCTGTTGCAGGCCCTCCACTGATGGCAGCACAATCCCTGGCCAAAGCAGCTACCCTTTTCTGTGTGCCATTGAGCATATCTGTGGCCCTGTATTGGACTTGCTTATAGGTCCTGTCCTGATGCCCATTTTGGTTAACCGCCCTGACAAGGTCACCCAATGCTACATGCTGGTCATGATGCTGTCGACCCCTTGACAGCAGAATGTGATGATGCAGTCTGATGCCATCCAGGGTAACAGCATTCTCAGCAGTTGTGAATGGGGGATGCCTCCTGTGATGCATTGTTCCTGAAAGACAACAAGAGGGGAACACATTACAGGACCAGATACGTGGACATCCACTATGCACAGACCCTGCACAACCAACATGCTCTGCACCATCCACTGCTCCCTCACACAGCATACCCCACAGTGTATCAACACACTACATGCGTGGCTATCATCAGGATAGTAGCAATACTGGGTATGTCTATGTGTGCCATGACAGATTCTGCTATATGTCTCTACACCCATCACTGCAGTCTACTGTGATGTGTTCCCTATGGGCAAGCTCCCAGTAATATGTCATACAGCCACTGTTGGACAAATAGCTGTGTGATATTACAATTATATCGGGACAGTAGTGTGCCACAATGACAGACAGCAATGTAAACCTGCTGTAGTATATGTTCCCTGTAGGCATCCCACCTCTTCACTACACAGATGCTTTTGGACTGTGAATGTGTGACTCATGAATGTGTTCCTTTTGGCGCAAACATGTAGATGTCTGAGAAATGGTTGGCCATTCATTGATGGTTGTTGATGGACACTAGAGAATCTGGCTGTCACATGCCAGACCCCTCAGAAAACATGTATGCTACAGTAATATCTGTTAGTGTTTACACAGTTTTACACTGTATGGCTAATATGTATCCCCTGTTACTGAGGTTGGACCTGTGTCCCCCCATTACTTATGGCTATGACTGAATCCCTGCTGTAGGGGTTGACAGTTATGTTAGTCATAGCTCTCAGCCAAAGAGGGATGAATGTCAACAAAACACTTACCTAGCCAGGGTACATCAGGGACAGTCAGGGACATCTGTGGAATGCCAACACTATTTATGTGTGGCATTGACAGACTGAGAGGTTTTGAATGACAGTACATCATCTGATGTTACAGGGGTATAAACCCTTACGTAGTGTCAATATGTCTAACACAGATTCCACAAGCTTTCCTACAACAGCAGACCACTGTGTAGGAGGGAGTAACAGTGGCAGAGCTGGGATTTGACTTAAAGCAGGGACAGTTGTGAGGCATGCTTGTAGCTGTTGGACAGCAGAGTATCACCAACATGTCAATATCATATATGTATGACAGGCCTACTGTTGTAATCCCTTTTCCACATACCACCATCCTACCATCTGCATCTCATTACATGGGGACATCTATTACATACCTGGTAGTGCAGTACTCCTTTTTTGAAGTGTTCCTCAGAAAATAGCTTGCAAAACCATTGTCTGTGTGAGCAAGACAACATACAGACCTCTTCCCCATAGGCAGCTGATTGTCTTTTGTAGGTACTGCTCATTAAAAAGTAAATGCCTGTGCACCATCCTGTGCCTCAGACTTGCTAATTGCATACAAAACAGCTGGGTTGTACTTCCATTCACCAATGACATGGCACCACAGTGCAAAATTCAAGGCCTTCATGTAGGCCTTTGCCCTTTTCTTAGACTTTGAGATGGATATTAGTGAGATGTGAAGACTACAGCATCACAGATAATGTCCACTGTTGAGATTTCTGAGGTATGTTCACAGTTTTGTATGATATGTTCGGCTATTGTCCCATGATATTGTGATTATCTGTCAGTTCAGTGGTAAACATTGTGGGTTGAGGTCAGTAAGGAGAGGGAGACATATGAATGTGAGATGTCAAATCAGTCAGACTATGCATGATGATACAGTAGCTGCTATTCTATCAGCTCACTAGTTTTGTAATGGCAAACTGTGAAACATGTCCCTGTCACTGGACCTTTGCCCCCCCACCACCACTTTATGTATGGTTGTGTCTGGATGCCGTGTTCTAGGGGGTTGTAATGTATAGTAGGTCTGTAGCTGCTAGCTTAACATACAGGTGCATATGTTCCAGCTGCAGCCTAGGACACATGGGGGGAATGTGGCCTCTTTGGAGGATACCAAGCTGTATGTGTAACTGAGGCACCAGTGTCAGCTGCTTCATCACAACAGAGTCAGGGTAAGAGTACCCTTTACAGTCCAGTTGAGGCATGTACATAAGGAAAATCTGTTATGTAACAGTTCCAATCACAGAGTAGAAGGCAGTATATAGTTTGGCTACAGAAATATGTGCAGTGTGTCCCTACCTACAGGCCTTTGAGTTGCATACATTGGTAGCAGTTAATGCAGTATCAGCAACCTGTGTGGGTTAAAACTGCATGACCCAGTCATTACTTGCTCTGTTCACAAGAATGTAATTAATGTGCAACACACTAGATTTGAAACCAGGACCATAGGTGGCAAAATATACTACATACTAAGCATTTAACATACTTGAGCTACTGAGTCAGTGTTAAAGTAGGTGTATTTGCAAGATAGATGTGCATAGATACAGTCTGTGACACACTTGTCTGCATCCATCATTATGTATATAACTTTCAAAGGCAGTTTTTGTGCAGCAGGGTCCCAGTTGTAGACATGTACCTTGCCTTTGTTGCCTTAGTAGGTGTGTTTAAAGATGTTGCTGATAAAAGGGAGCAATTACCTGCTGTCATATCTCTCAACCTCTTAGAGCAAAAAATCTGGACAAAGCCATTAATAAAAGTGGGACAAAGGCCCAAAAATAGGGACAATCTGTCTATATTGCTGTTGCAAACGTAGAATGCTGATAGAATAACAGGTGTTGCATTAGCATGTGTTTTCTGAAGGGGATGAAGTGTGAAACTCAAATGTCTGTCATGTCCGCCACATAACGCAAGCACTCAGGTCACTCCAAAGCAAGTACAACTATGACTCCGTCATTGTCCATGCTGGTGTGAATGACCTGAGATGTACCTCCCTGGACTACATGAAAAGAGACATAGAGGAGCTCTCTGACCATGTAGCCCAGGCTGGTATGACCCTGACCTTGAGTAGTATCTTGCCCTCACCAAGAATGATGCCACAGTATAAAGACAAAATGATCAGTTTCAACAATTGGCTAAAGTATTGGTGTCATTCAAAGGGGATCCAGTGTCTGTCAGCCTGGGATGACATGCTCCACAAGCCACGTTGCTTCGCTAGGAACAGCTTCCACCTGTCATCCTTAGGCTTTCGTATACTGGCCAAAGCTCTTGCACCCCCATAGTGCCTTTTTTAGGCAAGGCTCAAAGGCAAAACCCACCTCCATAGACAACCCAAGGATAAAAAAACTAAAGGTAATGCTACTCAGTGCCAGAAGTCTAAACCTCAAGATGCACGCACTCAAGGCTCTCCTCAGTATGGAGAAAATCGATGTCTGTGCAGTAACAGAAACCTGGTTCAAGGCTCCTGAGAGCACCCCAGCACTACCAGGTTATAACTCATACCATGCATTTCGGCCCCAAAACTCGGACCGAAGCACAAAAGGAGGTGGAGTATCTATATTCATCAAAGATACCTACACCTCCAGGTTAGTGGCACTGCACGAAGCATCGGAAACCATCCATGTGCAACTAACAGTGGGCAAAACTGCCTTTCAGTTTGTAGCCTGCTACAGAACACCCTCCCTATTACAGGAAACCCACTTGGCATTCCTGAGAACACTGGAGAATATAAAGGTCTCTCCAAACACTATGTTATTGGGTGACTTCAACTACCCAAACATTGAGTGGGAAAACTACTCAAGCCCAAACACCCTCGCCCAATGGTTCCTTGAGTTTATAAACTCTAACACAATGGAACAACTGGTCACCACTCCCACAAGAGGGAACAACATATTGGACCTGGTCATCACCAACATGGGGACTCTATGTTCCACATCAGAGGTAAACCCCTCATTGGTAAGATCAGACCATAAACAAATTTCCCTGGACATCCATATCCCATCCCCACCCCCAGCCAAGGAAATCACTGTAAAGAATTTCTCAAAAGCCAACTTTGCACTTCTCAAGACTGAGGTGGAATCCTTCAAAGCCCCTGGGCCAGAGGATAATAAAGCCCAATCCACAGAATCCTTTACAAATGCATTCTATGAGCACCTGCAGGAATGCATGGATCATGCTATCCCAAATAAAACCAAGACTCATTCCTCCAAAAACAGGAGAGCGGTCTGGTGGACCCCGGCCATAAATAAGCTATACAACAGAAGGAGGAAGCTACTACATGACAGAGCAAAATCCCAAAAAGGGAAGGCATCTCTGATCAGTATTAGCAAGAAACTTTGATCCCTCATAAAATCATCAATGGCCAGTTTCAAAAGAGAAATGGCCCTAGACACTAAAGATAATCACAAGGCCTTCTTTACTTATGTCAGGAACATGGGCGGAAACTCCCAGATATGCTCTGAATTGTTGCATAATGGTACAAAATATACTGAACCTACAGACATGTCCAACATCCTGGCAGACAGATTCAGTGCAAACTCCCCCCCCCTTCCCCCCAAAGGAGCAAATGCTTATCCAAACTGAATGTAACCTCCCTGACATCACAGATGCACAGGTGAAAGCTGCCCTCTCCAAAGCAAATAACACAGCATCTATGGGACCGGACAGTGTCCCAGGCTGTGTCTTACATGAGCTCCAAGAAGAACTGAACCCTCACATTAAGTCACTGTTCAAACTTAGCCTTACTACAGGATATGTACCCAAAGAATGGAGTACAGCTACAGTGGTCCCACTCCACAAAGATGGTGCCACAACGGACCCCGGAAACTATTGCCCCATAAGCCTGACTAGTCTGGCCTGTAAAGCTATGGAGTGTATTATCATGGAATTCATAAACAAAGACATTGGGAGCCACCAGACACTGGACCCTACCCATTTTGGTGTTGTTAAGGGCAGATCTTGCCTCTTAAACCTAGTTGATTTCTTTGAAACAGTTACCAAAGCCATAGATGAGGGCAAGGTAGTCCACACAGCCTACCTGGAACTTGCAAAAGCCTTTGACACAATACCCCACTCGGGCATCATAAATAAGCTTACCAGCTTAAATATCAACTCCTATATCACAAGATGGGTTGCAAACTGGCTCAGAGATAGAACCCACATGGTCAGAATCGCATGTGCCATGTCCATATCCAAACCAGTTACAAGTGGTGTCCCACAGGGTTCAGTTCTGGGACCTCTATTGTTCGGTATATACTTCTCTGAGGTTCAGGCTAACACAGGGGGGTTATGGCTGACAAAGTTTGCAGATAACTGCAAACTGGGGGCCATAATCAAATCTCCAGCTGACACAAGCATCCTCCAAAAGGGTCTCACAGAGATGGATGCTTGGTGCCAGAGCCACGGCCTCAAGCTAAATGCTAAAAAGTGCATAGTCATCCCCACAAATTACCACATAGGTGGTAATCCATTAAGTACGGAAGAAGTAATTAGAGATTTGGGGACCAACGTAGATAGGAATCTCTAATTTGATAATCACGTTGCCAAAGTGGTTAGAAAGACCTTCTATATAGCCCACCTTATCACGAAAGGGTTCGCATCTAGATCAAGAGAGGTCATTGTGCCCCTCTACTCATCACTCATCAGGTCCCTAGTTGAATACAATGCCCCTTTTGGGATGTACCTTACCCGACACCTGCAGCAACTGGAGAGACCCCAAAAGTACCTCACCATGAGGATCATGGGCTACAAACAGATGTCTTATGCAGCTCGACTAAAGAAACTCCAGCTCTACTCAGTTGCTTACCGCCTACTCAGAGGCGAACTATGCCTGATGTACAAAGCCATGTCAAACCCAGAATTAATGGACATGCTCCACCTCAAAACATCCAAGTCCCTTAGAGCTACACGCTCCAGGGACCTAAACCTCAGCACAAAAATAAATAGGACATGCTGGAGGGACAGATTAATTTCCCAGAGGCTCCCCTCACTCTGGAATAGAATCCCAATTCATGTTAGATATAGCCCCTTGCTGACCCTCTTCAAGCGAAATTTGGATGTGTGGATGGGAAATTGCAAATTCACCCCTGGGATCTCTCCTGTGTCCCTGCTAGACAGAGGCATAGTAAACTAATCTTAAAAGGGTACCTTCTGTGACCTACTTTACAGAGGCACAGGAGGCTAATCTAATAGGGAGGCGGAAGCCAAATACACTCTGGCTAGTCTTATAAATGCCCTAGGGCAGATAGCCTAGTATCTACCTATGAACCTATGAACCTATGATGTTCTAACCTCAATCTTTGATGACTTGCCAGTACTTTGCCAGACAAATATGATGTTATGAAACTGGGCCACAAATAGGGGGCACAACTCTGGACAGTCTGCAACAATCTGTACAGTTGACAGGTATGCCTGCTATTCCAGGCCTGACATACATCAATGAATATTTATTTGGCTGTGTACTGGTGTAGTGTTTGCTTCACAGTCCCATGTACACACCCATTTTTCCCATTATATGTACTTGTAATCTGTCAGTGGCAATCAGTACATTTTGCTGGAAACAGCTGTTTTAATTCAGAGCAGAGTGGCCTAGTGGGCTAATACACTATGTTGTAGTTGACAGGGGCCTGGTTCAAGATGTGGCAGAGGTGATTATTTTGCTGATCTGATTAACATTGTGAAAAACACATAAGACCATTAAGGCACTTTTAAGCACTGTTAAGTAAGCTTGCACAGGTTTGCGTGCAGTGCTGCTTAGCTCCATGTAAATCCATGCTACAAATTATTAAAGAAAAGATAAAGGATGTGATAGGACAGTGGTGAAATGAGGGAAATCAGGGAAAACATAATGAAAGGCAGGTAGGGTTGTGCAGGAAGGGTGCAGGAAAGGGCCATAGCTTTCCATTTCTTGTACAGCAACAGCTGTGCAGGTTTTACAGACTTTGTACAAGAATTTGGAGCCTCACACCCCAGAGAGAGGGGTGAGGACAACATAAATGTGTTAATTAATTAATTAATTTCATTATTACTTGTGTCCAGTGAACACATGTGCTAAATGGTGAGCTATGTATGGGGTGATATATATATATATATATATATATTTTGTGGGACAGGTGCCCACTTTTTTTTTTTTTTTTTTTTAAAAGAAAGTGGAATGCTGGGAGAGGGATGTAGGTGTATGTGGGGAGGTAAGTTGGGTTGGAGAAGTTGCTTTTGCAGACAGAAAAGACAGACAAGACAGCTGACAGGGGTGGTGTGTGACATATGAGGGGGTAAACACCTTGGACGGGGAGGGTGTTGTGAAATCTGAGGTGCATGTGCTTCCAGATGGCAGCAGTGTGACTGAGATCCTCACTCATGGGCAGTCAGCACTGCTCCTTCACTGTTCTGAAGGTGGCTGTGCTGTAGGCTGGGTGCCAGGGCCAGTAGGCCCCACCAGGTTGTCCAGTCTGCCCTCACTCTGGTGCAGGCCATGTTCATAGCTCCTATGAACAAACCTGTGCACCATGCTGGTGGCTGATCCTGGGTGACAACCCCCCATGTCCCCACTCTCGGGAGGACTGGGCCCCATCCCCTGAGGTGGTTCCATCCAAAGGTGGTACAGGAACAGCGGAGGGTACACCACTGTCTTGGGTCCCAGATGTCCTGGGACCTGGTGCCATTGTCAGCTGAGGTAGAGTAGGAGGATCACCAGGAACTGGCCTACCCTGACGTGCTGTGGTTATGCAGGTAAATAAATACATATAGGTGAGTTATGAACGAAACCATTGTTAGTAATAACAGCACAACAGAACATTGGCAATAACCCCACTACAGTTCAATGCATATTATGTGAAACACAACAATAAATAATAGAACAGTCAGTATATTAACAGCATGCCAGTAACAGTTATGGCATAAGGCCAACAGAATAGGTAGATATGTTAATATGCAACCATAGCAATACATAATATTAATAAAACACATGCCTAAAAATAAAGTTTATTGAATAACATATGTTAAAAGTAAACCATAACCAATATATAACAATAATAAATTTATGAAGATAAGGTGTGGGGAAAGAAATACAGACCATTAATACCATCATGGGTTATGTATTTGGCAACAGTAATGCTATCTGCTCTACAGGTCTGTCATTTCTTTATGTGTAAATGTGTCCTATAGCTGCTGTAGCACATACATACCTCTAAAACTATTCACATGGAAAACTGTGGGCCACGCAGTAACACTAACAGGTACACAACTACAAAGATGACTTGCACATCAATTGGACCTACAGAACTAACATGGTGTAATGTGGGCTGATATACTGTTACTTTGCTATTGACATATAATCATATCAGTGATGTATCTATGACAGTGGGATTATGCAACAGTAATTACAATCCATGACAGTGTGACACTCGAGAGACATTCATGTGTACAGTAAAGAGAGTACACAACTGTCATGCCTTGCTTGGCAGGCATGGGGATAGAAACCAATAACAGTGACTACAGGGGACATGTGCATCACATGTATTATTTGACTGCAGCAACATTTACAAGACACTCCAGGCATACTAAGATTACACATTTTATTTCTGTTGTATTAATATATTTTATTATTATTGCACTTATTTCCTTTATTTTATGCATCAATAGCACATTCATGGTAATGATTTTAACAGTCTTTGAAATCTGAATAAACAATTATTTACACATAATATAGGCTACCTCACCCATTTACCAGTAGTCCCTGTGGAGAGAATATCTGTCATCATAACATATCTGATTCAGTAATATTTATTAGTACATACTACTGGATTTGAATCCTGGTCTGTGTGTGGAAAAATGAATTTCATACACAGCACTTAACAAACTGAGCTACTGATTCACTGCTGAAATATGACTGACTGATAATTACATAGAGCTCACCTAGAAACAAAATATGACCTGGTACTAGTACTACAGTGTTATAATACACTGCAGTGACAGTTGAACATACCTGCATGTAATCTAGTCATGACAGAGATACTAGGTAACCTATGCATTACTAAATAAAATGCAGGTGTACACAATATATTGTTACTGGATTGAAATATCAGCTCTAATCCCACAAGTATTGCACAACAGTTTATTACAGATACCTTCATGCATTTACTGGAATAGTTTTGAGGTTTTTTTACATAACAGTTGGCATTATGCAGCTGTAATTCCACAGTTATTGCACTACAAATGTGTTGTACATAAATGGGTCATGCTCTACTCTTTTTCTGTCTTATTTGACTATAGATAGCATAATACAGCTGTACTCTCCACACTCATGGCACAACCTGGCCAGGTGACCTGCATGTACCTTGACATTGCAAGCTCTCACCTCTGCAGCTATTGGGAGAGAAGCACACCATTATGCATACAAGTCATTCAAAATTAAATATTGGTGAAGCATAGGTAAACATACTTACACACATGTGGAACATTGTTGGACCAGAATTCTTGGACACAAGCACCCAAGAGAGTCCCTTCCTTCTTTTCAGGTCATCATGGTGGTGATGACACTGCTCACCTGTGCAAGGGAAGCCAGTTGCACTGGTCATGTTTCTTTTCAACTGGTCCCAGGCCTCCACTTTGTACTCCGGGCCCCGGTAACCTCCCTGCATGAGCCGGTCTTCAAGGTTTTCACTAGGAGTCTGACCATGCCCCTGTACTCCTCAATGCCCCACCGCTGTGCCTGAAAGTGTGAACCCTTTCCAACTCCTGCCATTGTATCCTTCAGAGACTGAACTCCAACAGATTATGGTGTATTTCCACCTATTAGGCTTAATATAGCCCTTTTCCCCACCATTACGTGCCATTGGGTAATATTTAAAAATGCAATGTGTTGCTTAGCCCTGCACAAACCAGCTCAGCTCAACTAAGCAGTGCTTAAACTGACAATGCTTAGCAGTGTGCAAACCAGCTAAGCACAGTCAAGTGGTGCCAAGCACTGCCAAGCGGTGCTTAAAAAGAGATTTTTTTAAGCAGTGCTTATCATGGCCTAGCAAGGCTTAGGAGAGCTTAGCTGAGCACAGCAGATAATGATTTAAAAATAATTGGGATAATTTATATTGCAAAAATAATTGCTTAATTTCCCTTCCATGCATTCAAACTCCACACCTGCTGCAGATGAGGCCGTAACTCTATCCATGTGGTTACATGGATATGTGGAATGGTGCTACACGTTTACATACACTTCTGAGACACATTTAAGCACTGCTAAGCACTGAGCCACGACACAACACTAACCTGCTAAGGAATGCTTAAACTTGACTTTTGAATCACAAATTAAATGCATCCAGTTTCTAGTTTTAGATGTCTGGCAAGTGTCAATTGCTGCAAACTGCACTGGGCTGAACAAACTTAAAAATTAAATAAATAAATAAAATTTAAATACATTACTATCATGCACTTGGACAGTGCAGGGGGTGTGTTACTCATCTGCAGACACAGTTAGTCACACACTCCCTACACTTATTCAATAACCCTATTCTATGGCTCTCCCTCAGCAGCATGCCATCATTAATATGCATGATGGACTACTGAGGGGGAACCACGTACATGGACACAGTAACTTCCATGTAGGCTCTACACTATGCCTACACAGAATTTATTAAATCTGGGGTATTGTCATTGTGCACAATCGTCTCCATACTGTTACACTACCCCCAGCTGTACTCCTCTGTAAAATATACCCCAACATCTGTTGCTTTTGCTGTCTATAATGACATATCCCCTACATCACATGTCTCTGGTTATAATCATCTACTTTTGTTTTGTTGTGTAGACAAAGCAAAACGGTAAATGTGTGGGGAGACAATATTATAACCAGTAAAGAAAAAATATGCTTAAAGGTTGTGTTTGTTCACTGTTTAATAACTTAATAAGCTCCTTAAGCTCCACTAGACAGAGCTGTCTGTTTTAATGAAACTATATATAGGAGTCTTCAGCATTTGTTTGCAGGTTAACATACAAGCAAAGATTGAATGAATCAAACACAGAACTATAGAATATGGCTTGTTATTTTACCCACATAAATGCTGCTGCTTAATTTTTGGGATCTGAAATCTACCACATTTTAATGTTTGTAGAAATAATAATTTGCCTTTTCGACTTTCACAGTTCACTGCCTTCAAACTTTACCATTCTAAGGTCTTTCTGGATTTATGAGATTAGTGCTCTAACTTATTTGCCTGAGTCAAAATTATCACCCAGCCATCTTTTCTCCAGCAAATAGTGCTATACTTTAAACTTGCTGCAGTAAATAACTACTTTCTGGTTACCTGACCTTATAACCTATGTGTGTGAGCAATGATTGCCATAATCCAATGATTTATTGCCTTTTCTCTGAACTGTTTGCAAACCTGTTATCATTCTTCCATGTGTTTGGAATCATAGTGTAAAGAGTTATAGTTACAAACTGCTTCCAAGCTACAAACTCTAGTCCTAAGTCTCAGTACATCAACATCACACTACATATTCTATGACTTTGTGCAAAAGACTTAACCAGAAAAAGTTACTAGTTCTCCTCTAAAAACAGAATAATCAGAAGCCCCATAGCAGTTACAAATAGGAACTGAGTGTGATCCTAGAGAAACACAGAAACCTATATCTATCAATTGCATTACTCAACAAATGACAGTAGCTCTTTCCCCAATTTAATTATACCCTCAACTGTATGACACTCTCAGAACATTATCACTGTCTCTAATAGTTTCACCTTTTGCTGTAACTCCATTAGAATCTGTAACATCTAGCATTGCTAGCTTGCTCTTGATGTTAACTAGTAAATCTAGTAAATCATGCCACTACAATATTGATTATATAGTTAGCTGTCTAGTATCCCTTTGTGCTTACTAGTCCTATAGAACATTTTCATTACATTCAAGGTTCTATGTCCCAATGCTATCCTGTGTTCTCAGCTGCACTTTTGTCAGGAGCTGTAATAAATAGGAGCATGTCAGCTCATGCACGGTAGTCTTGGTGAATGCCATTTGGGTGAAAATATTTCGTTGAAAACACTTTCAACAATAGTGGAGAATAGTAGAAGTGTGTGTGGGATGCCCATCCATGGGGGGAGGGTGCTCTTCATACATATAGTGTCAAACAGCAGTGGGATCCTGTAGGAAAACATAGGGCACAAGTCAACACGTACCATAGACTGAGATGTGGGGCAAAGTACTCACTGATATGAGCAATGGGAAGGTTCATAGGTGATTACTTAGCTAATGGCACAAGACACTGTACAAGCCTAGCCAATAATACCCAGGATATGACAATATTATATCTTAATTCCTATGCTGGAGCCCTGAGTCATTTTACAGACTGCCTTTGTCAGTAAGGGACATGGGCAATACCTCGGGAGTAAATTTTAGTTCACCATCCACTTATCCACTTATCTAAATTCTTTTTGAAGACAGTGAGGGACAGGCTTTGTTTTATGAAGATGAAAAGTTTATTCCATGGACAAGGTAGCCTTTGTGATATGAATCTGTCTCTCCAGCAAATTCTGTTAAAGTTACAAATAAGGTTCAGGTCGATGGAACAAGTAACCCTCCTTAATTTTTCTTGCAAATATTTAACATTTTCATCAGGGCTGCATCAGAAAATGCCTTGTAGATCAAGCTGAAGTCCCCTCTCAATAAACAATATGAGATGGAGTAAAGGCATAGGGCCTTTAGTCTGTCTGCATAAAACATGTGTCTTATGTTCTGTATTTTTTAGTGATAAACCTCTGTGGCTGCTCCAATTGGTGTAAGTGTCTGGTTATGTACATGCAGAAGGGAGCATTGTATTCGATTACGAGCATGATGAGGGCCGAGTACAATGGCACTGTGACTTCTTTTGATCTTGATATCATGCCTTTAGATATAAGTTGAGCCACGCAGAAGATTTCATCACTGCCGTAGCTATCTGGTGGTCAAAGTTTAGGTCACTATCTATCTAGGTCCCTCATAGCTGTGTCTAGTTTTACGGGTGTGCTATCAATATTACAATTTGCAGGGATATCTGATTTACCAAAGGGTACAATTACACATTTCTTAGTATTTAGTCTTAGATCATGGTTTTGGCACCAATTGTTTGTCATTTTTAGGCCTGTTTTTTAAGATGTCAACATTGTTTGGGGATTCAATAAATGCTCTCGGCTTACAGTCATTTGTGAACTTGGTGAACTAGAGGCCCTCAACACTGGCCTTCACTTGAGAGAAGTGTATACCAAACAGGAGAGGTCCCAACACTGAGCCCTGTGGTCACCAGAAGTAACAGTTTTTTTACTGAAAAATGGATTCACCTATCTGGAGAACATGTGTCCTGTCAGTGAGCCAACTGGCTATCCATCTGACAATGTAGGGGTTTATGCTTACCTCAGAAAGTTTATCTATTATCCCTTAGTAGGGGATAGTGTAGAAAACTTTGGCCAGGTCTAGATAACCAATGTGTACTGTTCCTCATCCATGGCCCTGGTGACTTTCTCAAAGAAGTCCACCAGACTGAGCAGGCAAGACCTCCTTTTGACAAAGCCAATTTTGTCTGGTCCAGTGTTTGGAGAGTTCATATTTCTGTATTGATCAGGCCCATGATGATTCTTTCCATGGCCTTGCAGATAAGACTGGTCAGGCTTATGGAATTGTTGTTACCTGGGTCAGTTGATGGGCCCCCCTTGTGCAGAGGGATGACTGTTGCAGTCCACTATTCTTCTGGGACAAAGCCAATCAAGAGGCTGTGGTTAAAGATGGCTTCTATTGGCCATGATAGATTCTGTTTTAAGCTATTTAAGAAGCATCCTAGAATGTTGTTGAGACCCATGGTGATTGCATTTTTGGCTTTAGCGAGCGCAGTAAAAACCTGTTCCCTTGTAATGACCTGTAGGGGGATGGTTGTGGGTATTTTTCTGGGTGTGGTAAGAGGTGATAGACGGGAGAAGTTTGAGTTAAACATGTTGGCCAGCAAGTTTGCTATTGTTTCAGGCTGGGTGTAAGTGTCGCTGTTCTTGATTAAGTCAGAACATTGCTGAGCATTTCCCATGAGGTTATGAACATAATTAAAAAAAATTCTGATTGTCTTTCACCTGGGAGGCTATCTTTGCCTCATAGTTTATTTTGGTAGATTTGACTAGCTCTCTAATTTGTTTGTTTAGACTGGTGAGTGTCATTTTGCACTGATTTGTCTGTTCCTTCTTGGCTTTGGAGATGATTTTTTTTCTCCTTTTGTTGAATAGCGTCTTTATGCTAGGGGTCCACCAGGGTGGTTTATTTTTGCCAGTAATCATAGGTTTGACTAGGACAGGTACTGCCTCCTCTATTAAGCTATGAAGGTGGTTGCACACTGCTTTTGTGTACAGCAAAGTAGGCATTACTGTCATCTGGGTTTGAAGGGGCTTGGAAGTTTAATATGTTTCATTTAGTTTGAAGTGATTGGCCTTAGCAAAGCTCTTAACAGGTTTGGAGTTTGATGGGGGTTCTGGGTTAGTTTGATACTAAAGGAAATTATTTTGTGGTCAGATTTTACCAGGTATATATAAGTGGTGTGTACCGTTTTAACATCATCCATGGCCCTGGTTACTTTCTTGAAGTCCACCAGATTAAGAAGGGAAGACCTTCCTTTGACAGAACCAAATTGTGTCTGGCCCCCATGTTCATGAGTACTACATCTAGGATATTTATAGCTCTAGTTGGGGAGCTAACTAGTTGCTCCAGGGTGTTTGTGTTGACAAAGTCCAAAAAAACTTTGAGCAAATTAATTATTGGTTGCATAAGTCTCCCAGTTTATGGAGAATTAGTTAAAGTCACCCATAAGTATGGAGTCAATCTGCATGTTAAGAGATTCCAGTAGGTTTAGGCAGGAGTTGTGGTTTGACTTTGACAGAACCAAATTGTTGTGTGGCCCCCCATGTTCATGAGTACTACATACATCTATATTATTTATCTAGTTGGGGGAGCTACTAAGTGCTCCAGGGTGTTTGTTGTTTGGACAAAAAAAAAAACTTTGAGCAAATTAATTATTGGTTGCTAAGTATGGAGTCAATCTGCATGTTAAGAGATTCCAGTAGGTTTAGGCAGGAGTTGTGGTTTTCCAGACTGATGCTAGGGATCTGTAGCTAGGAAGGATATGATAGGGGGTTGCACCTATGGTTAGTTGAGCATGGAGCAGCTCAAGGAAGTGATGTTGTTGGACAAGTCTAGCAGTGTACTTGTCCTTTATGAACACTGAGACACCTTCTCTGTTTGTGTTATCCTGAGCTGAGAGGGGGGTTGTAATATATGAAAGGCATTGTAGCCTTTGTTAGCCAGGGTGCTTTCCATGGTTCTGAAACATGTTTCCATTACTGCACATATGTCTGCATTCTACTGTGTGAGGAGTGCAGTTTTTTATTTAAACTACTAGTGTTGAGCAGCAGTACCTTTAGATAGTTGTGACTGACAAATAGCCCCTACCACACAGTGACAGATGGCCTCCATCTATAATTAGAAATACAGTTTCTTATCTCTCCCCATTAGCAGTTAGTTCCCTGGCATTATCCCTTATATTAGAGATCTGTGCTCCTGTCCATCATTCCACTGGTCATTGGCTGATGTCCCTTGCTTGCTTCTTTCTCTTCCATACAGTTAGTGATGTGCGTCAGAAATTGACCTGCCTGTAATCCACAAATTCCTCTTGTGATCCAATTTTTCAGTCAGAACATATAGTGCAATGGGTAAATATATTGGAAACTGTTCATTATAGGATTTGTATAATTTCTCCATGCAGTATTTTCTTTTCCAGCAGTTCACATTTCCAACTCTGTCTACAAATTGTATTTTCATGGTATAGGAAGCAACATTCCCATTTCTGCTTGTACAACATTGTGCATAGTATTTTCTTATAAATTAATATTCAAATTCTCATCCATGTTGTGACATTTACAATCTCTTTATTTCTTTCATTTAAAGAGTTTTGCAAAATGTTACTAAAACATTGGTAACACATGTATTTTTCCTCCAACATGCAGTGGTTTTTGTATCCTTCTCCTCTTAATAAAGGTCTATAGCAGTACTTCCTAGACTTACACAGACAGTCTTAGAAAAGAAATTGTCAGATTTTTTTTCTTGATACCAATACTTTTTAATTTCTGGCAGTTTCTGTTTGCTCAGGAACTTGTACATTTTTAATTTCTTTCTTTCTTTTCCTTTATGAAGAAAATGAAGCTATGCAGTACGTCCAGATAGGCTGTGTGGACTGCCTTACCGTGGAAGAGGATAAGGCAGTCCACACAGCCTATCTGGACCTCGCCAAGGCCATTGATACCATCTCCCACTCTGGAATCATAGATAAACTTACTAAGCTGGGCATTAATCCCTACATCACTCGATGGGTTGCCAACTGGCTTACTGACAGAACCCACACTGTAAAAGTAGCAGACTCCAAATCCAGCTCCAGAGAAGTGACAAGTGGAGTACCTCAGGGTTCAGTCCTGGGACCTCTCTTGTTTGGCATCTACTTCTCTGAAGTACAGGCCAACACTAAGGGACTCTGGCTAACAAAGTTTGCAGATGACTGCAAACTGGGAGCCATTATTGAATCCCCAAATTATGTGGATACTCTACAAAAGGACCTTACAGAAACAGATGCTTGGTGCCAGAGCCATGGGCTCAAGCTCAATGCCAATAAATGTATAGTTATCCCCTTTGGGAAAAAACATGTACCTGTGAATTACCATATAGGTGGCAGTACACTAAACACTGAAAGTGTGATACGAGACTTAGAGGCACAGGTGGACAGTGGTCTCACCTTCAGTAACCACATTGCCACAACAGTCAGGAAATCCTTCTATGTGGCACATCTAATCACTAAGGGCTTTTCATCAAGAAAAAAAGGAGGTCATTGTCCCACTCTACTCATCCCTCATTAGACCCATTATAGAATACAACACCCCATTTGGTATGTACCTCTCAAGACATCTGCAACAATTGAAAAGGCCCCAGAAATACCTCACTAAAAGAATCACAGGCCTAAAGCAGATGCCCTATGCTGACCACTTTAAAAAAATCCAGCTGTACTCTGTCGCATATCGTCTACTCCGAGGTGATCTCTGCTTAACATACAAGGCCATGTCAAACCCAGAGCTGTTGGAAATGCTACACTTAAAGAAATCCCAATCCCTCAGAGCCACATGCTCCAGGGATCTAAACCTTGTCATCACAATAAACAAAACATGCTGGAGGGATAGATTCCTGACCCAGAGACTCCCCAGACTCTGGAATAGACTACCCATACATGTCAAGCAGAGCGCCTTTTTGGCCCTCTTCAAAAGGAACCTTGATGACTGGATGGGAGAAAGAAAATTCACCCTGGGGATCATGTCAGTCACCCTGCTAGACAGGGGTCCAGGAAAGTAAATAGTGCGGGAAGAAATAGCCTGGGAATTGTTATGGCTAGGCTTGTATAGGCCCTAGGGTCGATAGTCTAGTACCAACCTATGAACCTTACAAAAACTCAATACAGTAGTCCTAGGTAAATAAATCTCTTTCAAAAGCAATGAAAATCCAATCTCCTAAATAAAATACAAGGTCTCGGGAACTAGACATTCTCTCAGATCAACTGCCCTCTGGTTTTGCTCTATTTATAAACAGTAAACCTAATCCACTCAACATTTACTCATATATCATTCACCTATCTTTATTTTATTACTTTTCACATTTACATTTTACGAATTTTCACTTTAAGAAACACAGTTTATCTTCTTATATTTACAATACACCACAATTTCCTGCCAAACATTTTTAGACCTCCTTGCAGTGCATGGTATATGCTAGGCTTCCCTTAAAGTGACATGGCATTCATTTTTAGCTTGACCCAATTATTTTCACTTTTTGTAAGTTTATTTATTTATTTTTGTGTTTATTTGTTTATTTGTTCATGTATTTATTTCTTTATTAGCTAGATAGTTAATTATTTTAATGAAATGAGACTTCTTCAACTCAAAATTATTTGTACTAGTCTGCTACTGAACACAATATATATAAAAATAGTTTTGTGGTCAAATTTTACAAATAGGAAGTTGTTAGAATCTAATACAGAATAATCATCTGAGTATGTTGAGCCCTCCTTAGCCCAAAATCCAGCCATTAGTTCCCTAGATAAGAAACCTACAATTTATCACATCAAAGCAGGAAGAACGCCTGTTTGTTATTGTCAAAGATTCGATGTATGACACCAGTTAGTTCAGTATTCTGACGAAACCATGGAATTTTCTACAAATACAGGAGCAGGCATTTCCCCTTCGTCTAGTTCAGATTTTTCTCGACCAGTAGTGCTGGCAGTACCCCATTCTCTCTCTTAATAGGCTTTTTACTTGCTTTACCTTAGAGTCCTGCTTTTGTTCCTGACTGGCTTTTTGTTTGGAATAGCATAAAGAAGCTTGAGACTCTGTTCAAGTTTCCCTTTTCCTCTCTCTTCAGCAAGAGACTCATTTCTCTTTTCCAGTTTCAACACCATTTCACTTAGTGTATTCTTAACTATGGAGCACTGTCTGTCATTCCCTGCAATTACTTCATTTATCACCTTTGCTTTTGGAGTTTTGCTCAAAACTCTCCTTCCTTGTGACTTTATACATTGACGCCATCCATTTCATTATTTATCAATAGGTGTCTATCAACAAAACTTCATGTTAGACATATTCAATCCTTCTACCTAAAGCCAGATCTTATCTCATTTTGTGTTTTCTAGTCCTACACTTTTCTCAATACTGGGGCTATGTACTTGGGTACTAGATTTGGTTGAACCCCCAACCCCATAACTTCAATAGTTCTTTAAACTGGAGAAAATATTGCCCAGTTATCATGTCATGTGTCAAATTAGGTATTATACCAATAGGATATAATGTTGTACCTAAGAGAGTCTGTATTTCTACGTGTGTTATCAGTTACATCTGTCTCCATGTGCACACACCATTTAATTTTCTGACTAGTTTTAGGCCTGCAAATGTTGTTGTGTCTTTCGGCTTATCCCGGTTAGGGGTCGCCACAGCAGAACTCTGGTCCGCTAATGTTTGGTAGTGGATTTTTACATGCCGAGTTACCAGCCCTGACGCACAGCCTTCAACGAAGGCACACCCATTCACGCATGCCTCCACACAGAAGACGCACTAGCTGAGAATCAAACACAACAACGTCTTGTTTTATGCCTGCAAATAAATGCTGTAATTTTACTCCCTGAATCCAGCAATCACTGTAGCTCTACTCCCTCAACAACATATTACTTTTGACAAATGACAGGGAGCAGAAGCAAGCAGTACCTACCCTTCTAATAGCTTCAAATTCATCAATAACACATTCTGTAGGCATGTTTTCAGGTATAGTTTGTTGAGTAGTATAAAGCATGTTTACAGCCACAGTGTTGACTGCATTAACTGTGCAGCACATGATTATCTGCCCTTTCCTTTTTAAAGAAGACTATTTCAATCATACCCCTCAACTGCCTTGATTTTTGCAGAAGATACAGATTTTGCTTTACATTTTGGTCCGTTATTCATAAATGTTTTGTTTTTTCACAAATTGCTGAGTATTGAAATTAGAAAATAATGACAGACATTAAAGTTTCAGACTCCATACGCTTCAGAATAATCCTGCTAATGCAAAACATGTTGTTCTATCAGCTTTCTAAGTGTAAAATGGCAGTTTTTTTTCTTTAAATTGTCCCTTTTTGGGCCTTTGTCCCCTATTATTTATGGTTTTGCCCTGGGTTTTATTGCTAAGAGGTTGAGAAGTCTGAGGTCAATTGGTGGCAATTTCTCTTGGTTAGAGACAAAGAAACATGCTTAGATGAATGGTAGTATTAGTACTTTGTATATACTTTGTATATGCATATCTAAGTCAAGGTTTATAAATTCAGCTAATAAATATTCAGTTAGAACATTTAGGTTTTCAGAAGAGTAGGGGCTACTCTGGAATATCCACTGTTTTGTGTTATTGAGTAAGCCCTCTTAAATTTTTCTGCTGCATTTTTTTAAGAACTGTACTTCCATTGTTTACAAAAGGTTCAATCCATAATTTGTTTACAAAATATGCATGAAATCAGCCAGGTGTGAGCTTTCCTATGATGCTGTTTTAGATGTTCTGCTGGTATCCCTCTTTTTTCTTAAGGCATACTCTGCTATACTCTGCCTAACCACAATTCAAATTCCAGATAATCCCTAACCCAGAATCCCTACATTTGCCACCATAATCAGCATCATTCATTTTGTTTGGATCTATACAGAGGCCGGCACTAAACATTTACAGAAATATGAATATTACCATTCATACATGTACCTGATAGCAGCAATTGCATTTTTGTTTGCTTTTCATGTAAATATTTTACTTTTAGGTAAATTGAATCACTAGGGTAATTTTTTAATCAGGACTTTTTTACAATAAATGGATGCCGATACAATAACATAACAGAAATACAAATAATAGTATTGGGAAAAACATTACAACAGAGCAATTAACATTATGCTATCTTATACAAAGTCAGTATGTTGCAGAATAGAGACAGTTCAAAGCAATCAACTATCACAGCAGGGAACAGAATAAGCTTATGATCATGTGATGTTACCAAGATATTATTTTGTAACTTCATCTTTTAGAAGTGCTTTGACTCTATTTTTGAAGGCTATAAGGGGGGGTTAAATCCTTAATTAAGGATAGGGTTAATTAATGATGGGGAAAAAACCAAGTCTATAATGGAGAAGACCAGAGAAATGTATGTTAATGAATTAAATTAGGTATAGCTAACTAGAATGATGAAGAAATACTTGACCAAAATATTGCAGAGCCTATCTAAATCTTGTCTTGATTTGCGATTGACTGTGGAGCTGCCTGGTAAGAGAAGCTTTGTTTGAATTTATATTTAGGAAGGAAGGGATAATTTGTAGACAAGAAGGTTTACTTTGATTTATATTTTGTTATTTTACCTTTTCACTGTTTGTTGTTAGAAATGGATAGGTTTTAGACAGGCAAACTCTAGCCATCCCAAGGGTCCTAGTCAGCTATAAATTCACACAGACTGCAGTGAGGACAATACAGGACAATACAGAGCTTATCTAAACAATCCTATCTTGGTTTGTGATTAACTGTCAAGTTGCCTGACAAGCAAAGTTTTATTTGAATTTATATTTTATTTCTTACCACTGTTTTCACTGTTTGTAGTAAGGAAGGAATAGTTTGTAGAGAAGAAGATTTACTTTGATTTATATTTTTGTTCTTTTGACTTTAATTTTCACTGTTTCTTGTTAAAAAGAGATAGGTTTTAGACAGACAGACTCTATCCATCATAAGGGACCTAGTCAGCTATAAAGTCAGACAGATTGCAGAGACAACAATCTAGAGCTTATCTAAAAATCCCATCTTGGTTTGTGATTTATTGATCTTTACTGTTGAAAAGAGGTATGATTGTGAGTGATAGTGAGCAGAAGCTACTGCCTGTATTTGAGTGTGATGAAAAGGAATTTTAACTTTTGTCTGACTTTCAGAAGTTGTACAGTCAGAACAACAACTTTACTGTACATAATTTAGTATTTAGTTGTACATTGGTTGTGTGATTTTTTTCTCATAGAAGTTGATTTAATTTATTTTTGAATTCTGTGGTAACTGATTTTGTTCATTCTTTTTTTTTAGAATGTTTTATTCATTTGCAGCTGAATATGGATTCCTTAAATGAGTATGCAATTAGTGATTTGCTAAAGTACAAATGTCTTGTACAGTGTAATAAATGCTATGTATATTTCACATATTCACAGGTCACCCACAAAACACTGATCAGTAAAGTAAAATAACTAGGTATTTATGTACTCTTCATAAGATGGATAGCTGCATGGCTTACAAATAGGACATGACTACTATAGGACAGCTACTGTCACCCCTTTGTACAAAGGTGGACTGTCCACTGATCCAGGAAATATAGACCCATCAGCCTAACTAGACTGATCTGCAAGGCCATGCAGTGGATTATCATGGACCTCATTAACAAGGACATTGGGAACCTCCAGACACTTGGTCCCACACAGTTTGGTTTTGTCAAAAGGAGGTCATGCCTGCTAAATTTGCTTGACTTCTTAGAGATAGTCACCAAGGCCATAGGCGAGGGGAAGTTGGTGCATACTGCCTACCTTGACCTGGCCAAAGCCTTCAATACTATTCCTCACTCAGGTATAATAGTTAAACTCTCTCAACTAGGCATCAGTCCATATGTTACCAGATGGGTAGCAAACTGGCTCACTGATAGAATCCACCTAGTCAAAATAGGGGAAGCCACCTCAAGTTGTAGACTCGTAACAAGTGGTATAGCCCAGGGATCGGTCTTGGGGCCTCTGCTATTTGGGATATACTTCTCGGAGGTGCAAGCCAAATTTAGTGGGCTATGGTTGACCAAGTTTGCAGATGACTGCAAGCTGGGTGCTGTCATCAATTCCCCTAGTGATGTGGACATCCTCCAAGAGGGTCTCACCCAAACAAATGACTGGTGCCGAAACATGGCCTCAAACTGAATGCCAAAAAATGCATCATCATCCCTTTTGGGGAGAGTGATGTCCCCAAAAATATCACATTGATAATAAGGTACTAAGCACACAATCAGTCATGAGGGACTTGGGCACCCAAGTTGATAGGAAACTGACTTTTGACCACCATATTGCCTCCTCTGTATGGTAAGCTTTCTACATGGCCCACCTCATAAGTAAGGGTATCTCATCCAGAGACAAGATGGCCTTAATATCCCTGTATTCTTCCCTTATAAGACCCATTATTGAGTACAATGCCACTTTCAGCATGTTCCTCACAAAGCGCACGCAGCAGCTGGAAAGACCACAGAGGTTCCTCACCCGGAGAATCCAGGGCCTCAAACATCTACCCTACACAGATAGGCTAAATGTCCTATCCCTCTACTCAGTCTCCTACAGACTCCTCAGAGGTGATCTCTGTCTGGCATACAAAGCAATCTAAGACCCTTCACTGACAGGACTGCTGCATATCTGCAAGTCAAGCTCCACTCGAGTAACCTGCACCCGCGACCCCAGCCTGGTCTGTGACATCAATAGAACTTGTTGTCAGGACAGATTTGTGTCACAGAGACTCCCCCTTTTGTCGGATAGACTCCTTCTACACATAAACAGAGTGCCTCATTAAACCTTTTTAAGTGCAACCTGGATAACTGGATGGGGAACAGAAAATACACCCCTGGGATTCCACCTGTCTCTCTGATGGACAGTGGCATAGGGTGCTGACTTGTTGGAACATGGGCTAAATTCTTGGCTAGACTTGTAAGGGCCTTAGGGACAATAGTCTAGTAACTTCCTATGAGCCGATGATCCTATGACAAGTATCATACAGCAATTGGACAGGTGAAATTCTTGGTTACACTCAGGGTGTCCTAAAGGGCTTTGTCCTAGGCCCATACTTGTTTGGATTGTATCTTTCATACCTATCTTTTTCAACTAAGGTGTTCTACAGTTTGTATGCAGATGATATGAAATTGGATAAACTGATTACATGTGTTACAGACAGGCCATGTTTGCAAAATAACTTGACTACATTGAACATTTGTGCACAGCAGAAAAATATGCTGAAAAATACATAAAAAAATAAGCTTGTGAGATTTGGGAGACATAAATTGTAAGGTAAATATTTAATACAGCACACAATGATTGTAACTGTAGATTCATTCAAGAACCTGGGTATATGGGTAAGATTCAGCTTTTAAGTTTTTTTAATCATGTCAACAAATTGTTTAATGACAGTTATAAAACTATAGGTTGCATAAAAAGATTTATAAAGACTAGAAAATCAGAAATGATGAAGTCATTGTTTGTTAACTACATTAGACCTGAACTTGAGTATGGAACAACAGTATGGAAATCTTATAGGAAAACAAGCAACAGTAAACGAGAAAGAACACAGTGGAAATATATCAAGGGCATCCATGGATGTGAAAATTTAAGTTATTATGAAAGACTAAAATATCTGAACTTGTACAGTGTCTCATATAGATATTTAAGATTAGATCTTATTCAGGTAAATAGGGCAATTAGAGACAACTACCTCTGGAAATGTTTGGTATTATCAAAAAGTAGTGGAGAATCATCAGTCAACTCAAAGAAAGAAAACTTTATTATCATTTAGAACTACACAGCAGTGTAGCTGAAAGAAGTTACAATGCTTCATTCTCAATGCAGGAAACAGCTGTACATATAGACAGAGAAAAATTAATAAAATATTACCATAAAATTTTAATAAGTAGCAATTTGTAAGTAAAGTAATACAGCAGTGACCCACACTCATCCCAAAACAGGAGACAAGGAACAGTATGAAGGTAATATTGTAAAAGTAAAATTGAAACAATAGCAGCATATCTATGAATTATTGCACAGTTTGCATATTGCACTTTACAGTCCTTCAGTGTTCAGTGTATAGATGAGCTACCTTAGTATTGCACTTAGTCATTGCACATCCATAAAATAAGCCCCTTGATAGGCTAGTTATGTAACAGACATCATGGTTCATTTTTCCCAAGAGTTCAACAGTCTAATGGAGAGCGGAAAGAAACTGTTTTTTAGTCTGGTGGTTTACAATGCATGCTTCTGTATCTCCTACCTGAGGACAGGCAAGTGTACAGACAATTGACAGGATGCATTGAATTGCTGAAAATCATTTTGGCCCTGTCGATGAACCAGCATTTGTGTAGATCCTCTAGAGGTGTAAGGGAGGTGCCAGTGATTCTTTCTGTCATCCTTACAACTCTCTTGAGAGCCTTCCAATCCTGATTGTTACAGCTTCCATAACCAGACTGCAGTGCTGTTGGTCAGGACACTTTCAAAAGGTCTGAAGAATGGAGCTTAGTAATTTTCCCTTCCTATGTTTCCTTAGAAAGTGCAAGCATTGCTGAGCTTTTCTGACTGTGCTGGATACATGGACTGACCAGGATAATTCTCCGTGATATAAACACCCAAGAACTTTGTACTCTTGACCCTTTCCACTGTCATCCCTTTCATCACTAGAGGTTTGTGTGGTACTTGAGATCTTCTGAAATAAACAATCAACTCCTTTGTCTTGCTGACATTCCTTCACTCATCAGACAACCTATGTAAAAGATTCTGTAGGAATGAGAAGTGTTATAATTGGTTTTGTAAGAGAGCAGCTGATACATGGAACAGGCTACCAAATTACATTAAGGCAAGAATTAGTTTAGTTATTTCTAAGAACAGCCTGGACACTTATTATGGGAACAACTGTTTTGGTATATTGGCAAGCTAGAAGGGCATTAATGCCCATGCTTGAAATTTTGTATGTATGTATGTATGTATGTATGTATGTATGTAAATATTCTAGTATTAGATGTTAGTGTAGTTAAGTTTTGCAAAAAGATATTGCTGTCTAAATTATGTAACCTGTATAATAATAAGATATCCAGTTGTTTAATCCAATGAAGGGTGTGCAGCTTGACAGCCTTGGAAAGGGTCAAGTAATTCAAACAATTATATTCTGTCCTAGGACCACCAGTAAAGAGACAACACATTTTATGTTTGAAGTGCTTTGTAGTAGTTGCTTGTTCTTTTGGAGAGGGAGCTTCATTGACCGAAGCATTGTACTCAGAAGTAGGGGTAAGCAGCCTTTTGTTAAATGCCTGCCTTGTCTCACTTTAAGGTCAATGTGCCTCAGACCAAGACATAGTTGTCATAATTGTCCTTAAGCTTTTTCCCAAATCATGTTATGGAAATGATCAGTGACCCAAATAACATCATCTGCAGACAAGAGCTTGTGTATAAGTGACACCTCAAAGGAAAATGCACTGAAAGACCTAAAGCAATGGATTTGTAACACTGATTCATGTAATATCATTATCTTAATGGCCTGAGAGTTGGCCTGTTAAGGTTCTAAGGACCTATAAAGGTTCTAGTACTCAAACTCCTGAACCAGAAGAGCAAAGTAGAAAATATATACATTGTTAGTTCAGAATAAAGCATGAAATGATTCACAGAATCAAATGGCTTTGCCAGATCCATGAATATTCCCCCCTGTGAGTTTATTTTATTCCATGACTTCAAAGATACAGGCAATGAGTGAAAGTAAGAAGTGATGGTACTGTGGCATTTCCAAATCCCACATTTTTGGTAATTGAACAAAGACATGCTCCTTCAAAGCAACAGTCTGTTCCAAGTATTTGGATAATGGCGTGAACTGAAAAAGGAATCTGAAGGACTCATGACTGGATTGGGGACATTGGAATGATGTAGCCTAAATTCAATATTTCAGAACAAATGGAATTGTTAATGGAAGTTTTATAATATGGTGGAGGAGGAGAACAGTAATAAAAGGACAAGGCAGAATGAAAAATGGGGCAAGGACCATCACAGGTTTTGTCACCATGGCTAGAAATATCTGTAAGTAACTTGTTACTTGTTAATCTTATAAAGTCAGACACTGGTAAAATGTAAATACTTTGACATTTTTATGTCATTCTCTTGCCAGTATGGGGAACTGTCTCCAAAGAACAAATAATGAGATACTGAAACATCCACAAAAACATCAGCCTGAAACTTTTATGATCTTCAGAATTTGACTAGCCAAGGATCCACTCAGTTCTTTAGTGATTTCTCTTCTCACACTTAAGGAATGCCTAAGTGCATTGCTGTGTCTGAGACTCTGTACTGAACAATTCAATCAATTGTCCCTTCTATTATGTATGTATGCCTGCCTGTAGTTATTTACCAATCATAACAGATTCTTAGTTGTCTTGGATGTTTGTTCCTTTATCCATAATTGTAAATGATTCAGAAGTAGAACTGTGATATTTTCATACAATAACTCATCTAATATATATTCCTTGGGTACAAGAGTCAACTTTAACCATTTGGTTAGGTAGTCTTTGATCATGGTGATGACACCACAAGACACACTGGCTTCAGACATTCATTGTGTCCTAATCTGCATGCAATGAGTTTCTTAATTAAAGTAACGTAGTTGCAGAATGACAGCTTGATCCTGTGTATAATTGCATGCACTTTCTTCAGGTATTATTATAGGCTATTAGTACTTTGTCTAAATCTATGATAGATTGTATTGTAGCAAATGCCACAAATGATCACAATGTCTGTTTTATCTCACCATTTTTGTTCCACCTTCAATTACTTGATACAAAGCTTGTTTAACAATTCATTGATGTTGGCTGCAGCTGCCACAGGAATGTTTTCCAAGGTCTATGTCCATACTTCCTTTTTGAGGCCTTACTCTAATGCATATTCGCAGGGGTGAAGTATTTATGAATACCTTTGGTTCCTCCTGTTGAGACCTAAGTACTGAGTCTTGAGTTATTCCAGAAGTGACAACAGTGCCTTAAGATAAGCTCAATTATTCAGCTAGACAAGAGAATCCACCTTAAAACCCATGAAGTCTGTGGTGTAGGGTCATGCTAATTATATTGGATGTTTCTTATCCATGCATCATTCTTGTGAACTAAGCTCTCAGTGATCTTTAATGCAAAAGGTGAATATTTTTTTCCACAGAGTAGTTTTGCTTTTATCAATGAGTATTTGCATTTCATTTAACCAGTGCATGTGCACGGCATATTCATATTCTCTCAGCACTCACATTTCAATTTTGTCATCTTCTCAGTTCACATTTTAGTGTAGCCAGCTTACTTCACCTCCTGTCACTTAACATTCACATTTCAATTTGCCCAATATCTACATACAAGATTTTGTATTCTTTTAGTTGACTTTTATATTGCACTTGGTGTTTCATATCTGAATACAGTGTTTTCTTTTTCTATCAGTTTATATTGGAATTCAGCATCTGTTTCCTTTAATAACATTTAAAAAACTTTACCAAAAGACAAGTCGCATATTTGATTTTTTGACAACATGCAATGTTCCAGTTAGTATTCTTCTTTGAAATCATCTTGGGTCTAAGGATATACTTCCAGGACTTGGACAAACTCAAATATCATTTGAAAATGTGTTTTCTGAAACTTAGTTTTTCAACACAAGTGTGTTCACTTGCATCTTCATGCATATGGACATGCTTATTTTGAAAAACAGCACTTTTATGAATTGCTGTATAAAAATACTTTTAAAAACTAACCTCAAATGTGGAAGCATACCTCCTGCTGTCTTGTAAAAATTAAAATGTAGTGGTAGTACCTAATTACAGAATTAGTGGAATAAGTGATAAATGGGGCTAACTGTGGTGCTGACACAGTTGCAAATTAAGTAAATAGTTAACTGCAATACTGCCTTATTAACATTCAGCATGGCCATGGGACCAGCCATACATTGTGCTGCATATCTTTATGCTAGAGCACCATGCAACACCATATTAGGGCAGTTATGGAATGACAAAAGGGTACCACAACGTGTACACTGAGGTGTAAATGTTGTAACACCTTCTTGAATCCATACCATAGTTTTGAAAAAAATGCTCATGAATTTTCAGAATGCAGCATTTATACTGTACCTTGATTTTTTTATTACTTAATCAATTCCCTGTGTTTAGCTTGTTCAAAACATATGTGCATCACCATGTTTGCTTTCTTATTTTGCTCTTTAAAAAGAAAGGTACATGACACCATATAGAAGCTCCGTATGGTAGTCAGTCTCAAAAGGAAACAAATCCCTTCCATAAATAATGAAAATCCAGTCATCTAATTGCAGGGCCTTAGGGCCCTGAAACCCCCTTTACATTTGCCACCCTATGGCTATTATTCTACTGAAACCATTCTCCCTTGTTTAGTTATAGTTCAATCTCCTTTCAAATCACTTCCATGACTTTATAAACTTATATTTTACAAATCTTGACTTCCAGCAAGGCCCACTTATTTTCTTCCTTCATTGTGGCAAACTTGTTTTAGTGAGCTACTGAATTACTCATAAATGCACAAAAAAAATGTCTGTTTTGGGCTCAGATTTTATAAACATAGCTGCTGAAAGATTCTGAAATCAGTCAGTCCTCTGAGACCACTGCTCAACTTGCTTGTGCAAGAATTTTGGACAAAGACAAAAATAATGGGGAGACAAAAGATCCAAAATGAGGGATATTTTTAAATCTTACTCCAGTTCATTTAAAAAATAATAAGCAGCATGCTTTACATCAACATACATTTTCTGAACATTAAGAAGAATAAAACTGTGATGACTGGCATTATTGCATGACTGCAACCCTCAAATTATTTACAGAAAATTGAATTTTTTATGAAAAATATTGCAAAAATATTAGGGAAATAAGGGATATTCTGCAAAATTCTGGAGAATTGAAAGATATGCTCTTGAGTCATTTGATCTGCCTATTACCTCTTTCCCATTTTTACACATGTGGTCAGGGCATCACTTCAATAGTAACAATCATCTAGAACCAAGGTTCACACCACCAGGTGACTAGCCCCACTGTGGTTATTCTTCGATACCGCACACATGCACATAAATACAAGGTTTACTTTGTAGCTAATGAAACTGCTGCAACAATGAGGTAAGCAACCCAGCTGTGGCATGTGCCACTTATGCTGCCCAGCTCAGTCTGCCAAAAACACAAACGTGATTTTAACAATTATGTACTAAGAAGTTTCTTTGCTATTTGCTGAGAAGCCTACAATCCTTTAAAGTTGGACTGAGTCAGTAATGAACTGCCTGGTTAAGTGATTTGGTTAGAGACACACCATAGGTAAATGGAGACAGTGGGTATCAAACCATGGATTACACGATGAAGCTTGTTGGTATCTCATAGCCTTAATGTTTTGCATTAACTATAAAGCTGTCAATCTTATCTTCAAATCAAAATTGCTAGACAGAAACTGTAAGAGGGTCCACTACTAAAACAGAAAGCAATGGGAACATGAAGAACCACTCTGTTTTTTCATTTGTATTTAAAATCCTCACATTACACAACCTGTTGAATGCTGAAATACCTAACAGATTCCCCTAATAATTTTAAGAGGGAGAGCCAAATAATTAATGTTGAATGTAATCTGTCCTAGGTCTCAAAAACCTTCTGATTTTGTATGGCCTCTTCCAGTTGTGTCATAGTTAAGACTCTCTCTTCCTTAGCATGTAACAAAGTAAGTGTGGGTATGTTAACTCTGTCTGGAAATTCTGAATATTATTTATATCTAGGTAAGCAGTTTTCCCTATACTGTCATGAACAAACACAAAGAATGTTTGGACGATTTCAGGAACAGTATATTCAAAATCACACTGGCTGGGATATCAAACCACTTTCCCATTGTTATTAGATCTTGCAGTCTAATTTTATAGTCAAATGCTTAATTCTCTGTGATGAAGCTTTGCAAACTATACACTTTATATGTTCCATGGTAAAAAGAGCTCTATACTCTGAAATTAGGCATACCTTGCCTTTCATGGTTAATAGAAAGTTCTTAATAGTCTATTCATCTTTGTCACTGATAAATTCTGGCAGTGCAAGGATATCCATTATATCCTGATATTTTGACTCCCAACCCTAACTCAGTGTACTAGACCACATCTTGACTTCTCCATTTAATAACATTTATGTAAATTCATTCCACTTTGTTTTATCAACTACATTGTATAATTATTACCCCATAACATTGCAGTCATATCATTAGGTTGGAACTGAAAATATGGCAGGTTTGTATAAAATCCTTGGAGGCACCAAATTCTAGGTTACACAGTAGTTCATCCTGCCTGGATAGAGCATATCAACTGTGAGTGTTCAGATAATGATGCAAAAATGACCATAAAATTAAAGAGGTGTGGGTGTAAGGTATGAATGACAGAAATCTTATTAGTTCTTGTTGAAACTCTATACTAACAAAATGATGAGTACACAACCTGTTATTTTCTCCCTCAGTTGCACATATATCCAGTGGTCCCAGATCACAAAAAAGCTTCAGTAGGTTTAGAGATAGTGGCAACTTTTCTAAGGTTCTGCCTACTAATGTTCTTATGGAAAAGATACAAAGAAAATCTCCCTCCACAATAAAATGACCTTTCATGAAATCAAAACTTTGATTACAGAGACTTCTCAGTCTTTTCTCTCGGAATCATTGATATACAGATAAAAATAGAAATGTGTTCATCATCCCACTTGTACTGAATCCCAAACAAGATCCCCTCTGCAACTGCCACACAAGCATTTACAAAAACGCCAGTTAACTCCCAACTGAACAAGATGTATGGCCACTACGCTTGATGGTCTTACTCATCATCCTAGATGAGGCAGCTTTTGATGCTCTGCTTGAATAATATATGTTTCTTACAACACACGCAATCAGTGGCCATGCTTCTTTCCAAATGCTGAGATAAACATGCCCTGTTAATAGGTGACCAAGTTCATAAAAGTTACATGAAATAATTTTAACTTATAGTTTTACCAGCCATAGTGAAGATGAGCTTGGCATATGAAGTCCAAGCACTATATATCAGTCCTGTACTGTGTCAGTCTTGATTATCAACTAATAATGCCTAACATGCTGGGTGTTACTGGGGAAATAATTCAAGCAGAGATGGAGTTAGACCTCTACACACCTGGATGAGCTTTATTTCCCCAATAACACCCACCTTGGAGAACATTATTCTGCTAAAACAATGACTTATCTGCTAAATTGTTTCATGTTTTCTTTTTTATTAGTATATACATTTTTATATATCTTTGATCTAAAATAGTTACTCTTCCTAACATTTATATATAACAGTTATATTAGTATTTAATGTCAACACACACACACACACACACACACACACACACACACACACACACACACACACACACACACACACGTGCACACACACACACACACACACACACACACACACACACACACACACACACACACACACACATATAAAATCACATAGATACACATGTAAAGGCAGAGACAAACTGACTGACATACATATACACAGAAACACACACACACACACATATATATACATAGAAATACACATGCACAAGCACACACACACAGATATGCATAGAAATATACATACCCACACATACAGACATGCACAGAATATACACAGAAATACATGCACACACACAAACACACACACATATTAGAGACACACACAAATGTGCCCAGTAATTACAGGCACTTTCTTGAATGGATGCACCTCACCTATCATTGTGATCAAATGAAAGAAAAAAATGCAGTGCAAAGCATTGCAAAAACCCCTACTCCACCCCCCACCATACTTTGACCTGGCTAAAGCTTTTGACACAATCCCCCAGTCAGGCATAGTAGAAATGCTAAATAAACTGGGAATAAACCCCTATGTCACCTGTTGGATTGCCAACTGTCTCACAGATATCATGCAGGAAATCAAAATAGGGAAGTTACCTCTAGAAAGAGACCACTCACCACTGTTCTGTGCTTGGCCATCTCCTGTTTGTCATCTACTTCTCTGAAATAAAAGCATAGCACTAATGCCAAACAGCTCTGGTTGACTAAGTTTGCAGATGACTGCAGCCTAGAACAGTCAGTGAATACCCAAATGACTTAGCCATCCCGCAGGAAAGTTTGTCCCAAATAATGGCAAAAAAATGCATTATCATATCCTTTCAGAAGTTACCTACCCCACAGAACTACCACACTGATGATATGCATCTAAGAGTCGACCAAGTTGTTCATGATTTGGGAACTTATGTTGGCTTTGGCATAATTTTCAACCAACATGTGTCCATTGTTGTAAGAAAGTCTTTCTATATTGCACAGCTTACAAACAAAGTGAGCATGTCTGTGTCTATGGATAAGCAGCTCTCATTGGGCCATTCATTGAGTATAATGCCCTGTTTGGAATGAATCTCTCCAGACACATTCAACAACTGGGATACTCACAGAGATACCTTACTAAAAGGATACAAGGCCTAAACAATGCATCCTATACATGCTCTGATTCAAAGCCCTGTCACTATACTTAGTATCCTACAGATTGAAAATAAGTGACCTGTGTTTGGCATACAAGGCATCCCCCCGACCCAATACTGATGGATTTACTGCACATCAGCAAGTCAAATGGCATCAGAAATACTTGGCCCAGTGATCTTCTAACCCTCTTCTGTAGAATCAACAGAAGAATTTGGAGGGACTGGTGTATCTCACAGAAAATACAGCTGATCTGGACCACCCCCATCCATATAAATCAAAGTTCCTTCCTGCCCGTATTCAAAAACAACTTGGTTCTATGAATGGGAAACAGAAAGTTTACACCAGGACTGTCCCGTGTACTACAAACTATCTATGGTATGATCTCAGTTATTCTCACTAGGGGTAATATATAATTATTGCCCATGGGATGAGTAAGACCATTGTAACACCAAATGGGATAGGTTAATCCAGGTACCAAAAGAGAAACTGGCTAAGCTTAAAATGTCCTGCAAGGGCAGCTAGCCTAATACTTAAATATGATCCTATGAACCTATAAGTCCTTGTAACTGCTATTGCAGTTATTATTATTATTATTATTATTATTATTATTATTATTATTATTATTGTTGTTGTTATTTACGTTTTAATGTTTTATACTCTCTTAGCAACCATACAACAAGCTGACCATTTTTTTCTCTCTGAGCTTCATGGCAGTGCAATTTGCTGCCATGAAGCAACAAAAATGTTTTTTACTGGGCATTACATGTACATTAACATCCTATTGGAGAATGTTTGTTCTCCAGTTTAGGGTGAAGATTTATACTTTGCCAGTTGTCTAATTAAAAATATACACAAATTCTAACAAACATTAAGCCTGACAACCCCACCCCTTCCCAAAACAAATTAGAACAAACCCTAGTTAGGACACATCTGGTCTGGAATCTCCTATTAACCACATGCTCAGCCCCAGAAGAATGGCATTTCAAGTACTAGGCAGCTTTTACAGACATAAAAACATAAATCTAACTGGACCCCCCCATATAAAATGTAGGCATAAAATGGAGTGTGTGCTTAAAAGAGGTGACCAATGATGGTATTTCACTTAATTTTCCTAGTCATATCAGTCCTACTACTGCTTTCTGCATCAATCAGTGTTCTGAATTAACCCAATCCCTCTAGTGCTGTGCCACATACATAGACCCTGCCCCCCCCCCACACATTGTATTTGCCTACCTCAAAAAATGTCTTACATTAATAATTCCTACATCCCTCACACCTCTTCTCTGGCAGGTCAAACATTCATTCATCTTTCCATCATTGTCTGATATAGCTCTGGCCCTGCTTGTTTTCTCATTCATCTTTTACTCCACCCCTGTCTCTTCTGAGTTATCGCCATTCCTTCTCCCCCTCCCATATTTGCCTAATTCAAATTTACCTCTTTCCCACCTCTTCCTCATCTTTTTCTTCTTCATTCTGCCTTTTCAATAGTCCTCTACAATCTTCTCCATATTCTCCAAGAAACTTAACCACAATTAGTAAGAGCCTATTCCCACACAATGCCAACTTTTTCTTATTGGTGTCAACAATTAATAGCTTTAGTTATGTAAACCCTGCAACTTGTGTTATATGTTCTCAACTGCAAAACCTCAAAAGCTGACAGATACACATAAAGTAGCAAAAGAGATTGAAATAAGTATATTTTAAAGGCAGACAAGACCCACATCACCCGTGAATGTATATGTACAAACTCCACAATTAGGTAACACTGCAGAAGGGAGATACTCCCTAAAACAGTATAAAACAGTCTTGTGCAATTTCTTGTTTCATTCTAGCATGAGAGAGTGAAGGAGATATCAGAGATCTTGAGCCTTGGGAGTACATGAGGAAGCCACAACTGATATAATTGCACCCAGTGCATCATAACAATTTAGCTCAACTTCTCCACTTGCACATTTGTCTCTAATGTTATTGAAACAAACTGTGTTCCAAGTTCCAACCTTTATCTCAGTCCTGACTAACTCTCTTTTTGTGAACTCCATACCATAAACCTAAATTTCTTTCAAAGAAGTGATAGCCGAAAAATGTGTCAGAGCTGTATTCTTTTGATAAAGAAATAGCAGGTAAAAGTTACATGTTGCAACTTAGCGAAAAATGTCACAATGTAACATTGCAGGATTAGTGTAAGGTCCTCAATGAGCTTTTGTAACAAAGATAAACTGCATTGGCATTGCACATGAAATGCCTAGCTGCCTTTAGCGCTGAGCAGGTTTCTTTAGTAAAATGCAAGGTGCCCAGTTTTCTTTTCTCTGGTCTTATCTCCTTTCATTTGGTGACTGTTTTACCATGCTGCGCTACTACATTATAACACAATCATGCAATGTTTATGTATCCACAGCTATTATTAAGAGGCAGTTTACAATATTTAAAACTTGACTCAACAAGGGCCAAAAGGTGTTGCCAGCATTAGACAACATTTTCAATTTTAGGCTAGTTATGTTAGAAGATATATGATATATTATGATCTGGGGACTGGATTATTTATAGAGTGATTAGTAAACCTGTAAGGAAGAGACGGCTTTATGCTTACTTCAGTAACAAATAACTATCTTATCTATCGATCCATCAATCCCTAACTCACTTCAGTCTGTACATATCACATTAGTGTTGGTTGAGCTCGGGGTCGGGAGGGGCTTAACTTGCTACTGTTTTGAAAAGAACTTGAGAAAATTTACCAGACATTATGGTAAAAATTATGTCCATTTATCAATTGCTACAAAGTTATTGAGGGGTGATGTTTATAACTGTAAGGCTATATGTCAGGCTATATGGTTTTATGGTTAATGTGTTTTTTATATACATATATATATATATATATATATATATATATATATATATATATATATTGTGTTTGTATGTGTGTATGTACATGAGTATGTGTTTGTGTGTGTGTGTGTGTGTGTGTGTGTGTGTGTGTGTGTGTGTGTGTGTGTGTGTGTGTGTGTGTGTGTGTGTATAGCATATGTAGAAAGAATTGCTGTGATTATTTGTATATATAATAGTAATAATAAAATTAAGAAAGAAAAATAAAACATAATCTTTTGACATCCTAAGTCCCTCTTCTAAACTAATGTCTCCTATTAACCGTTACTTCAAACTGTTCATAATGACAGAAAATGTATTAGTTTCTGGAGACAGTTATATCTGCCATAGATATCAGAGCAGCAAACCCAACTGAAAAAAGTGCCATATTAAGGAGAAGTCCCTCTCTACAAGAAAAGAGTATCTTCTGTTGAGCAGATATATTATGGATTCAGCTGTATAATTTCTCATTATGTACCTCTTATGTCATATAATAATTTTACTGTTTTGTAGTATTGTGTATGGTACAACTGTCATCCAAGTTCTTACACTTCAAAGTTTAAGATAAGTCATAATTTTGAAAATTAATTTATATTCCCTGTTTATACCCTGCTATTTCTTGTTTTCTGTGTTATACTTTGTTGAAAGCAGGTCTTAATAAATAAATAAATAAATAAATAAATAAATAAGCCATTTCCATTGTGACCAAGCAACTCAAAGCTGTAACATTATGCATTCTAAACAAGCTCCAATGCTGTTAATTTCCTTCATTTTAGCATGAAACTTTTTTTTTTTTAAATAATTATTTTACAGACTGTAACACGTGTTTCATGATTTAGTTTATTTAAAATTATCCAATGTTTTTCTTCCTCAAACATTTTTTCATAGACTACCATCTTTATTTACTTATCTATCCTGCAGAATTTCATGCAGACTTTCTCCTTAACAGAAAACATCGCCAGCCTTCTGAACTCCATACATGAAGTAAGTTCTTGGTCTGACAAAAATGCTTTCCCAATAAAGCTGCAGAAAAGAGATGAGAAGAGACAAGAAGTCGGTTTCCATGGAAGGTCAGCTCCATAGTTTACTATGTAACAGACATCTTGGTTTCCTATTTGTATTGTTGTAATATAAAGTAACGGATTTCAATGCATAGTTTAGAATTAAAATGGTCTTTTAGAAAGACACCTTAGGGCATAAATATTGTCATTATCTTGTTTTATTGAATGAAGTCAGTTTCCCATTAATTTGTATGTTTGCACCCTTAAAGTACTTATTAAAACTGATTTTTTTTCTCTGATTTGTCAATACTTTTGTATTCCCTACCCCAAAAAAGGAAAGAAAGCTGAGTTAATAGCTGACTAGTCATTGCACCTTTGAAATGGAGGAGTAGAGAGACAGAGAAAGTAAACTGCAGATTTCCTTTCACCGCAGCACTTTCAGGTTCTTAATTTCAGGAGGTATTCTTATGTTTTGAGTCATTTTCACTAGTCTGTATGATACACAATAACAATTGGCTTAATGTCTGGTGTCATTCAAAGGGGATCCAGTGTCTGTCTGCCTGGGATGACATGCTTGACAAGCCACGCTGCTTCGCAAGGGACGGCTTGCACCTGTCACCCCTGGGATTCCGGATATTGGCTAAGGCTCTTGCCACCCCCATAGTGCTTTTTTTAGGCAAGGCTCAAATTCTAAACCTACCACCCTAGAAAACAAAAATGGGAAGAAACTGAGGGTAATGCTGCTCAATGCCAGAAGTCTAAATCTCAAAATGCATGCACTCGAGGCCCTTCTCAGTATGGAGAACATCGATGTCTGTGCTGTAACTGAAACCTGGTTCAAGGCTCCTGAGAGCACCCCGGCACTATTAGGTTTTACCTCATATCATGCATTCCGGCCCCAAAACCCGGACCATACCACAAAAGGAGGGGGTGTATCCATATTCATAAAGGATACCCACACCTCCAGGTTGGTGGCAAAGCACGAAGCTTCGGAAACCATCCAGGTGCAACTAACCATAAGCAAAACTGCTCTACAGATTGTAGCATGCTACAGGCCACCCTCTCAAACTCAGGAACCTCACACAGCCTTCCTGAAGACACTGGAGGGTATAAATGTATCTCCAAACACCATCATATTGGGTGACTTCAACTACCCGAATATAGACTGGGAACATTACTCAAGCCCTAACTTTCTAGCCCAACGGTTCCTGGAGTCCATAAATTCAAAAGCCATTGGACAACTAGTCACTGTTCCCACGAGAGGAGAAAATATACTAGATCTCATTATCACAAACATGGGGACAAAATGCTCCACACCGGAAGTATATCCCTCATTGGTGAGATCTGATCATAAACTAATCTCACTGGAAATCCACATCCCGCCCCCACCCCAAACAAAAAAGACCACAGTGAAGAACTTCTCTAAAGCAAACTTCACACTACTCAAGACTGGTGTGGTATCCTTCAAGGCCCCTGAGCCAGTGGAAACCACAACCCAAGCTGCGGAAGCCCTTACAAATGCCTTCTATGAACACCTCCAGGACTGCATGGATCAGGCAATCCCAAATAAAACCAAGACTCTTTCCACAAAGGGCAAACATCCAGTCTGGTGGACCCCAGCCATTAACAAACTTTACAATAAGAGGAGAAAGCTATTACATGATAGAACAAAATCCATAAAAGGGAAGTCACCCCTGATCATTATTAGTAAAAAATATGAGCACTCATAAAATCAACTAAGGCCAATTTTGAGAGAAAATTGCCATGGATTCAAAGGACAATCATAAGGCCTTTTTCAGCTATGTTAGGAACCTGGGTGGAAACTCCCAGATATGCTCAGAATTAGTCCAAAATGATACAAAAATCACTGAACCCACAGACATTGCCAACATACTGGCAGACAGGTTCAGTGCAAACTTCACCCCCCTCCCCTAAAGGAGAGATAACTATCCCAGAGGAGTGTAGCCTCCCAGACATCTCAAATGCACAGGTGAAAGCTGCTCTCTCTAAAGCTAAAAACACAGCATCAATGGGACTGGATGGTGTCCCCGGCTGTGTGCTACACGAGCTAAATGAGGAATTAAACCCGCACATAAGGCAGCTGTTTAATCTCAGCCTTACCACAGGATATGTGCCCAAGGAGTGGCGTACGGCAACTGTGGTCCCACTCCACAAAGGCGGTGCCTCTACGGACCCTGGTAATTACCGCCCCATAAGCTTAACAAGTCTAGTCTGCAAAGCTATGGAGAGGATCATAATGGAGCTCATAAACAAAGATATAGGGGACTTGCAGACATTGGACCCGACCCAGTTTGGCTTCGTCAAGGGCAGATCATGCCTTTTGAACTTGGTCGACTTCTTCAAAACAGTCACCAAGGCCATTGATGAGGGAAAGGCAGTCCATACAGCCTACCTTGACCTTGCAAAGGCTTTCGACACAATACCCCACTCGGGTATTGTAGAAAAACTTACCAGGTTAAATGTAAACCCATATGTCACAAGATGGGTTGCAAACTGGCTTAAGGACAGAACCCACAGGGTTAGAGTTGCTGGCGCTATGTCAGACTCCAAGCCGGTCACAAGTGGTGTCCCACAGGGTTCGGTCCTTGGCCTCCTATTGTTCGGCATCTACTTCTCAGAAGTACAGGCCAACATGGGAGGACTTTGGCTGACAAAGTTTGCTGACGACTGCAAACTGGGCGCCATAGTGGAAAGTGCATCGGACATGGATATCCTTCAGAAGGGACTCACGGAAACAGATAGCTGGTGCCAGAGCCATGGCCTGAAGTTAAACGCCAAAAAATGTATAGTCATACCCTTTGGGAAAAACAAGGTAACCCCAAGCTACCATATAGGTGGCAATCCACTAAGCACAGAAGAGGTTATCAGGGACCTGGGGACCCAGGTTGACAGTGGCCTTTCTTTTGACACTCACATTGCTAAAGTGGTTAGAAAGACCTTCTACATTGCCCACCTGATCATGAAGGGATTCACATCCAGATCTAGTGAGGTCATTGTTCCCCTGTACTCTTCACTTATCAGACCAATGATCGAGTACAATGCCCCATTCGGGATGTATCTCACCCGACATCTGCAGCAATTGGAGAGACCCCAAAAGTTCCTCACCAAAAGGATAAAGGGACTCCAAAATCTGTCATATGCTGCCAGATTGAAGAAACTCCAGCTCTATTCAGTTGTATACCGTCTGCTCAGAGGTGACATATGCCTGACATACAAGGCCATGTCCAACCCGGAATTAATGAACATGCTCCACCTCAAAAAATCCAAATCCACCAAAACCACTAGAGCAAGCAACTTAAACCTTAGCACGGATATAAATAGGATGTGCTGGAGGGATAGATTTATCACTCAGAGACTCCCTATGCTGTGGAATAAAATCCCGGTCCATGTGAGACAGAGCACCTCGCTGGCTCTGTTCAAGAGAAATCTTGACCTGTGGATGGGAGATCGTAGGTTTATCCCGGGAATCATCTCTGTGTCACTGCTGGACAGAGGCACAACAAACTAATGGGCACAGTATTTTTTCATATAAGGGGTGGCATAAGCCACAAAAATTTGGGCTAGGCTTATAAATACCTTAGGGCAGATAGCCTAGTATAAACCTATGAACCTATGAACCTATAATCAGTCCCAAGAACTGGGGAAGTCAGAGAAGTAAATAAATGCAAGGATTCTTTATTCTAAGAAACACTTTCAAACAGTAGCATTCACAGCATTGTCTGCTTGTTGCCTTTATTCCACAACCTAGTCTCTATTCCAATATTTTGTTTAAATATTCTCCGTAATTAAAGTCTTGCAATAACTTTTAATTAAAATTATTCTTAGCAAGGCAGTCAGTTTTCCTAATATTTAATTGCCTGGCTTTTCTGGCTAAATATTTTATGAAACTGTGTGTTACATCAGTAGTTAATAAAATTGACTTCTATTGTCTCATGGTTTAATGATACAATTATTTCATTGCTTAAAAATTATTGTAATTTATTGTAACCTTCCCAGGTTTGAATCTGAGGTTGAATGAATAAATATTTTTTACCAACTATGTCAACTTTTCAGTTTCTTCAGACATATTTAACACACTAGTTTTAATCTTTACAATCAGTATGTAATACTCCCAGTTACAACAAAATGCATAAAATCCATTCTATATCTATCTATCTATCTATCTATCTATCTATCTATCTATCTATCTATCTATCTATCTACCTATCTATCTATCTACCTACCTACCTACCTACCTATCTATCTACCTATCTATCTATCTATCTATCTATCTATCTATAAACGGGTTCCGTTCAGAAGCTCAAAATACTGAAATCTCGAATTTCAGTATTTCAAGCCCAAGAAGCCAAATCCACATAATAGCGAAAGTTTAGAAGCGCGAAATTCAAAACCTTGTATAAAGGAGGTTTTGAATTCCGCGCTTCTAAAGTTCCGCTATGGTTATGTATTCACGTAAGTGTGCATGTGTGTTAAGGGGTTTGAGTAGGGGCTGTGGTGTGTGTCAGTGTGTTTTGTTGCTGTGATGTGTGTGTGCGAAGAGAACGTAGCTTGTGTGATTTTGTTTTGTGTGTGTTTGTATGTCGTGTGACCTTGGAGTGAGAATATTTAAGTAGGGGGGTGTGGGGGATGCAGCCCCCCACATGAGGAGTGCAGGGGGGCTTGCCCCCCTGCTTTCATGTAGTAGAGTGATTGTGTGTGTTTGTGTGGTGGATGGTGTGTGTGTGTGTGTGTGTGTGTGTGTGTGTGTGTGTGTGTGTGTGTGTGTGTGTGTGTGTGTGTGTGTGTGTGTGTGTGTGTGTGTGTGTGTAGTAAAACCGCAAAATTCAAAACTTCCAGTATTCAAGGTTTTGAATTTTGTGTTTTTTAGCTTTCGTTGTTTTGTGGATTCCACTTCTTGGGCTCAAGATACTGAAATTCGAGTGAATCCATGTACACACACACACACACACACACACACACACACACACACACACACACACACACACACACACACTTAGTGACAGAAATATATAAATATTGAAAAGGTCTCAACCAAATGGTAAAAATGTCACACATCCAAAAGACCCAGCCAAGCTAGAGACATCACTGAATAATACCTTAAACCTGCTGTAGTGGAGGTCCATGAGATTTGTACAAATAACCCCTTAAGGATATACATAGATAATAAAGCATCTTTGCAACTTGAAGATTTTAAGCATGATAACAGTTTCAGGTATCACTGTGAACCTGATTAAACACATTTCCTGTTCAGATACCTGTTTATATGATAAATAAACAATTAAATAAAAGTATCAGTCTATTTCATAATAATAAACTTGAAAATTTCATAAGGCTAACTACTATCATATGAGATATATACTAGTGAAAGGGCTTGGATAGGAAAAGAAGGTAAGAGTATATAAATGAAATGAAAAACTGACAATGTTTGAAGCAGAAAGTGAGTGGTGGAGTGAATAGGAGTTGAATAGTAGGCATGATAATAGTTGGGAGTGAGAGTAAACTGTATGTATTAATGCAAACTAAGCTAGTTGAAGAAGGTATAAACATAACAATACAAGGTGAATATCAAGATCAAATGAAGTATTTTTTTTTTAGCAAATCTGAATTCTATGCGTCATTTCTAGGTTCATATTTTGAGTGGTAAGAAGTACCATGTTTCCTGACCTGCAGTACAGAATAAGATGTCACCGATTATTTGTCTGACCAGTAGACGATTACTAGAAGATCTCAGCATTCTAACTAGTGTGTTCCATAAAGTAAGGTTACTATTGCCAGACAGTTTGATACCAAAGTAACCTGTAGGCCTGTGTTAGCTGGTTATTTATTTATGTTAGTTACTGACATTGTTTGAGCAGGGAAGTCCAACTGGGCAAAAGCGCTTTTTCAGCAGAGGCCCAGTGAGTGAAGCTCCAAATGTACAAATTTGTAAACATATTTTTGTGATAAAAAATACATTAGAAATAACACTGGCAGGTGGCAACATTAGAATAAATATTATTAAACACTGAAAAATGCAATATTCACAACACAGATAGTTTGTGGTAGTAGAATAAATATAATGGATACAAATGTCCTATAATAAATGTAGATTGAAAAAGAATAACAAGAGTTAAACATAGTTACATTACGTAATGCAAGATCAAAAATATTTAGTGAGAACATATCATATGGACTATAATATATCAGGTAGTCATAAGATGTGAGAACACAGAGGTGGTGGGAGAAGAGGAGAAAGAGCATGTTAGTAAAATGCGTTAGGATAGAGTAGTAGAAGGGTGTGTTAGTAAGGGAGATAGGCTTGCTTAGGAGGACAACAGTGGAGGAAGTAGGAGAAATAAAAGATGAAAGGGGGAAGAAAGATTACAGATACTAACAAAGGCATAGTCAAGGGAAAAAATTAGATGACAGGTATAAAAAGTAAGTGATGCTGAACAAATAAGGTCTTAGCCAGGAGTACTACTTGAATAAAACCATGAGTTCTTCATGAAAGTTTTTTAGAGAGGTCTTAAATGTTGTAATATTTGTGGAGTTCCTGATAGATAATGTTGTTTAGTTCTAAGCTTTAGCTCCACCGTTAGAGTAAATACTCTGTGCCATTGTTTTGCATGGTTTGTGGATGGGAAGCATTTTTTTGTAATTACAGGTTTGGCTTAATTCTGCTTTCAAAATCCAGTCAGCAGACAGATCTTAGGCTATAACAGTGAGGTCTCTTGCAAAATGATTTAAAGATAAACTGTGAAAGTCAGTTCTATAAAGCGGTTATTTTATTAGGTACATACACAGAGATATTTGTTAGCAGTATAGAGGCATTGCAGAAGTTTTGGTATGAGTACTGGGGAAACTATCATCTTAGTATGAAAGTACTGAGGAATCTGCTGTCACTGAGGATTTGTGTTAATTATCTTTTTAATCTGTGCATTTTTCCAAACATATGGTTACTTTTGGAAGCTACAGTTTTATCTTATTTTTGGAAATGCAAGCAATTGCCAACTAAGTCCATAAGCAATTTAAAGTTTTTTTGAGACAGCTAAAGTGCTCTTAGTCTTCATGTTGTAAGATAAGGTTACTGCATCTTTGGTTTTACATACATTTAATACTTGTCCTGTAGCCTTGATTTGCTGAACCAAGTCTAAAGGCTGTTGAAAGTTCCTGAAAGACTGGTTGGATGAACTTCCTATGAGGTCCAGAACATAGCAGTACAGAATAATCAGCAGACAAAAGTAATTTAAATTGTCCTTTGTTCTACCTTATGCATTTTGCAAAAAAAGATGAGAAGTGTATCACCTATTGAGTATTGTATTGTATATTTGGTAATAAAAACAACTAAAGTCAAATTTCACAGCTTGTTTTTACTTTGTGTGATATCGCTGAGACTGTACAGTTTATGCCAGCTAATTTCAAGGCATGATTAACCAGGTCAAAGGCTTTAGACAGACCTGAGTATGTGCAATGCCTGCTGCTAGATCATTTTCTGATGTGTTCTTTTAAATAACGCAATGCAGTATCTACTCCATGATGTTATCAAAAAGCATGCAGATAATTGAAAATAATGCATCTGTGATAACTGGTTAGTAGAGAATGTGTGTGTGTGTGTGTGTGTGTGTGTGTGTGTGTGTGTGTGTGTGTGTGTGTGTGTGTGTGTGTGTGTGTGTGTGTGTGTGTGTGTGTGTGTGTGTATGTGTGCTTATGTGTGTGTGTGCGTTTATGTGCACGTATGTGCTTGTGAGCGTGTGTGTGCATGCTACCTTTTCCAGTATCTTAGCCTGGGTGTGGTAATTCCCAAAGACATCCTTTGACTCTGCTTTCTGAGTCTGCAGTAAATGTTTGCATCTTCAACAACTGTGGCACAAATTTCTGTTTTAAACCATACAAGCACATTAAAGGTCCTGTAGATAATCTCAGCTGTAAAACTGAAAATAAGTGTTAAACTATAAGTCCTAGTGGATATGGTAGACTTTATCTTACATTTAGTGGCTGGTAGCTCCTGAAATAAGCTATTGTGTGTGGAAGGACCATCAACTGTAATAAAACAGCAGGTGTGCAGTTTACAGTTAAGGTGCTAAGTTGTTCTCCAGTGTTAGAATGATACCAGTTTTGTCTTGGGACTAAGAAGGTGTGGTTTGAATGACTGAAAAACGTTGCATACATTACATATGTCTTCTGTAGACTACTCTATCTTTGCAGCCAATATCTTTCAGCTACCCCACCTCTGTCCCGTCATGTAACCAAGAGCGTCCAACATCTGCAGCTCATATCTTTTGTTTGCCCCTCGTATGTGCAGCTCATATCTTTTGTTTGCTCCTCGTATGTTCATTGCTACTTGACTATGGCAATGAACATATGAGGGGCAAACAAAAGATATGTGGACACACTTGGTTACATGACAGGACAGAAGTGCAGCTCATATCTTTTCTTTGCCCCTCGTATGTTCATTGCCATCGTCACGTAGCAATCTCAGCCGTTCTTGTGGTGGTCTGCAGCATTACATTCTGCTACCCCTCTGGTAACTGTTCTATTTAACTTCTACTATTTTTATGCAAAGTATTTAATGATGTCTAGGTCATACTTTCTGCCTTCAGTCTAGGAGTCATGACCCTTCCTCCATCATCTGTCCTTCCTCTTAAATATATTGTCTGTTAGAGTCTTCTGAAATCAGATTATGCCAGTTTACAATCAAAAGGTTGAATGTTGGTTCAACAAACACAGAAAGTTGAACGTTAGTTAGTCGACTTCCGTATTGCTGAACATTAGGAGATCGAGAGTACATATCAGCAAATCAAGTGTGCATTCACTGATATGAATTTGATGTTATGAGTAGAGCCATGGTACAGTGTGGATAGGGAAAGGTATCCTTTTCCTTGCTGTAGTGTGATCTCGAAGTTAGAATATTTAATTTGCAGGGGGTGTGGGGGGAATAGCCCCCCACAGGGAGGTGCAGGGAGGTCTTGTCCCCCTGCTAAAATGTGAATGACAGTGTAGGTGTTTAACTTACATTTGCACCTACACTGCCATCACAGTTGATTTTTGAAATAAATGTCGAATCTGTTGAATTTAATCAACAGATTCGACATTTTTACATAATTAGTATGCAGGCAGTATGATGTCTTTTTCGAAGTATCGAACGTTCATTTTTATGAATATCGATATTTTGATAGTAAACCATTATGTCTACTCTTTCTCAGCTATCCTCAGCTGAGAACAGAGTTCACTCCTTTAATGTCTATTCATACTCATGGTCTGCCTTTCTAGTAGCCTTCATTTGTACTATCTCATCTAATCTCAGATCCTTCTTGCTTAGTAGGCGTTAGAAATGGATACTAGAACTTGGTGCAGTACTCTAATAGTACCCTGATGGGAGAGTTGCAAAGGAATAATAAACATCTCTTTTCTTAAAATCAGTTTCTTCAACGATGCATTTTAGTTTATGATTAGAACTTTAGCAACATTTTTTTAGTTTATACTTTGTGGATTATTTCTGCTATGTACTTAATTAACTGTAGTGTTGACTAGGGATATCCAACTTTGAAAAAATTACATTCAATGGAGTACCAGGGAAAAAAGTTCTAAAAATGAGTATTGTAGAAAGAACAAAACGATTGAAAGGTAAGCATTTCCAATTTTACAGGTGAAGTAACAACAAAAGGAGAAAATACAATAACAAGCAAAGATAATAACACTTGATAATGTTACTGTCCTGACTAATAGCAGACATCATATCTGCCAGAAAACAACACTGAAATAGCTGATGAAGCATTAGCTATAAACATGAGCTAATAGTATATATATATATATATATATATATATATATATATATATATATACATCTAAATTTTACTGTAGCTGCAATAAAGTTTGTTTCACATTTAAGTAATAGCACCAATATATGACTAATTAGTTAAGCAATATTTTGTAATAAACATTTAAAACATATTTTTCAGAGATATGTTTGAGTTTAAATGGAAACTTGTTCCACCATTTTACCAACTGAAACAGATTTTTTTTTTAAGATTAGGGATAGCATAGCCTACACTTCAGGGTGCACCATCTAAAGTTATCTGCATAAAACATCAGTTGCTACTTACTCATCCCACAAAATCAGCTTCATCAAACCCTTTGAAGGTTTGAGGCCCATTATCCATTGATCCTTTTAGTTTAGTCTTATCTACACTTAGTCAGATTATCCCCCGGATTCATGAAGCTCGGCGCAAGGCCGGTGTAAGGCCTGCGCCAGCCGTGCGGCGTATATATGGTGTAGTAGCACCATATGCATATTAATGAAGGTGCACTGCCACCACATCCACGTGCATAGGACACATGCACGAGTGCATGGGGCATTACTAAGCTGCGCCCGGAGGCGTGTCAATGTCGGCTGGCGATGAGCAACCTAAACTGCTGAATATTATAGCCTGCCTGCAATAGTAATCGCACCTATCAGTGTCCATGGATAATGAAACGTATGCAAAGCATGCAAGACAGTTCCTGGCCACACAAAATGGAGAACCAAACAGAAATGCACGCAACACAATATGAGTTTCCATCCATGGAACAAATGATATTTAAAATTGTGTGTCCGTAATGTACTGCACTGTCAGTAGTTATACCCAGTGGAAGTGAAGCGCATCATGTCAGCGCGCCGCCAATACACACATCTAGCCCCATGGGCATGGTCACCAGCAGTCCCACAGTGGTAGTGATAGAACACAGCTAGGCAGTTGTGGCTATATAACAACTGTAAAGAAACCTGACAGTCCAAATTGTATAGCAAACACACACACACAAACATATGTATATTAAAATGTGCTATACACATGAACAGGAACGTAACTGGCACATACACATAGGATACTATATGCGGAACCGGGATATCCAAAAGCAGAACCCATGCATGCAAATGCAATACACAACAACCCCTGTATAGCACATAACCCGCACTCATGTCCGAATGTCCACCAAATCCAGCTACCAGCCTTGCGCAGCCGTTCACCTACACATAGCGAGTATTCCCCATATGTAGTAGGAAGTATCGTCCTAGGCAGTGTCAGGATTGCAAATATGTATCCCACATTTGTAAACATCCCATCACAGTTACGTAAATCCAAATGCCCGCTCTTTCATGTTTCGGCAAAATGTGTGTACATCCCGCGTGGGATAAGTAACCTGTTGAAACCTCAGAGTTGTTTACACACCACGGTGTCCAGTACTGTACACATCTGGACAAAACATGTATGTGTAGTCACGGTACTGTTCAGTTTCTACACAGACATACAAAACATACTACGCAGGATGGAACAGCTGTCCACCATGCAGGTCTCCCCACTAGGGTTGCCACCTGTTCAGATGCCCAAGATGGGACATCCCTTGTAGAAATGTGAGAATTTGCAGGATAAAACATACCCCCGGCCAGTGCAAAGGACAGAATTACACTTGTATGCCAAGATAAAAGCTTATTCCATAGCATTTGAATAGCTTATGCTATCCCAAATAATAGTTATGTGTTCCAGATACAAAAGTAAAGAAAATAAGAAATATATTTTTGTCTTAAAATCACAGGACATTTGCCATGTCTTAGGTTTCATCGCAGGACACAACTGTCCAAAGTGGGACTTCCCTTCACAAAGAGGAACAGGTGGTAACCCCACTCCCCACTGAATTATCGACAGTATATATTCAACTCAATCACATACTGACACCACCTCTCAACCTATTACAGCAACAAAATCTGGACAAAGCCTAAAAGGATGGGTGGACAAATAGGAACAGATGTAATTACTGCTCTTACAAACTTCAAAAGTTCACAGAATAATAGTATGTACATAAGCATGAAATGTTGTGAAGGATGTGGGGTAGTCCCCAGTATTACAGAGGTCCTGTACATTTATACTGTAACAAATCCTTCACATATGTTGACTGTACTACTGCATACCTGTAGTTAATTCATAGTTAAGTCATGTGCAAAATAATAATCCTCATAAGAATGAATACAAGAAATAGTCAAATGTGAATGGGAACACCACTCACCGTGGATTATGTATTGTAACCACCCCCACCCATATTATGTATTGCCAGCATTATAAGCTGCTGACAGGTGCCCAAACACCTGTGTCTGTAAACACAGATAAAATGTTTAAAATGGACAAACCCTGTCCATGTGCTTTGTTTGACATTTGAACATGGTCAGGGCAGTTCCGTTCACCAGGCGGACAAGCCTAAACCCAGATCACCACATGAACACCCTGACAATTAAAGACCTGTATGTGTCAGGACTATAAGCCTTGGGGTTCTGAATATCCCTGCAGTGATTAAATATGCAGCTTGGGTCCAGAGCAGTAGGGAATAGGGAATGTGTAACATGTAGTACCGCATTTTTCCCAGCAGGAGAATGGATACCTGTGTCGTAAGTGAAGCAGTGAGGCATATGTTAATGTAGCTATGTACTATGGGTATGCATATAAATGAGTCAGAACACCAAAAGTATAGTGGTTACAGCATCCGGCCAACGTGAATGCAGTCCCGGTTCAACTACGACTACAGCACATATAATGTGAAAGTGTAATGAATGCGTCTGTGCTGTACAGACAGTTAAATATGTAAAGGTGAACGTGTTTCGCATACGTCCTTTAACCGGATTACAGATAATTTACTGGTACTGTCACAAGTAATAAAGCCCACGTAAGCACAAAGACTTAGTAAACATATGTAACCCACAATAAGGATATGCATAGCCTGCGTAACCCACAATAAGGAAATGCAAGTGCGCCTGTGCGTGTGTGATCCGCTCACAGCATAGTAAATGAATGCTGTTTCCTCCACGTTAGATATACATGGCTCAAACCTGTTAACCCCGTAAAGTATGAAACCGGACAAAGGCATGCAAACTACCAGTACAAATAGGGACAAACCCCAGATATGTGCCAGAACAAACAAAGAAAGCGGATAGAATAATGGGTGTGTCAGTAGCATGGATTCTCTGAAGGGTATGCAGTCGTAACCTGAACTGCTTGCCAGTATTCCCCACCATAAGTCTCAAATGAAATGCCACTACATTGCCAGATAGACACAGGTTTATGTAAAACACACCGAAGATAAAGAGGCAACCAGCTGTACACTCTGCGACAATCTGTACAGTGGAAAGGTATGGTATGGAGTGTATAAACATAATCCACAGATGTAAACCAAAGCAAGTTATGAAATGAGGATTGTACATGTATATATGTATACACAACAGACATATGTCCTGTAGATATGACATATGTACATAAATAGGCCACGTTATAGCTAATATGGGTAGACAAACAGACATGCACGAAAGGTGAATAAACTGCTGCATTCCAAACCATTGGCCAGAAAGTGGCAGTCCATCAAGTTCTACACTTTAAACATGCAGATAGGTGTCCATTGCAGGACCCCAAAAATTGATCCATACGTAGTGTTAACCTACATTGACGCAAAATAAGTGACCTCAGCAAATACGATATAGCTGTACATGCAACAGTAGCAGGTGCAAGGGTGATGACACATGTGTCGATAGAATGTATGATGTATGAACTGATATCCGGAGAGTGGGGAGTGCATATAAGTGTCTCCACATTTCAGTACCGCACACATTAAACATGTGTAATGGGTACTGTAGAGGGTTGTCAGGTATGGGAATCATGGGTATGCAGAAATGGGCCTAGGTGTTGTTTGGCAGAGATTTCGTAGGCCAGCCCCATGGGAGTGATGTGGGTATAGCACACGCCTATATTCTCAATAATGGGGCAAACCATCCACTGGATATTGCGTAAACCATTTTGGCAATATGTAGGGCCCTATATCAGTGTCATGTAGGCGATTATCATGGATGGACTTGCGTACGACCAAGATGGTACCCATAACTGGCAAACTGTCAGAATAACACAGCTGCACTAAGGCATAGTACATGAAATACAAATAGGGACTATATTAGATATACCCCAGACAAAGTCAGAACGTTGTGAGAATACTGGCGTAGCCAGGAATACGTATGTTATGAGTGTTACTAATCATGCAATGGAAATGTCAGTCACTATTATCTAACCGCACAGTTCGTAATGCCTTGCAATTTACCAGAAACGCACATTATTATGACAAATGTAACAAGGGCAAAGGTCAAACGTCAGGGCGTTTACCCATACTGTGTACAGGTTAGGGGTATGAAGGTAACCTGTCCAAAATACATGTGCAGAACTAGTGATACTAGGTGGACAGGTGAGAAGAAAGACATCAGGACAAATGAGAAAACATGTACAAGTCATACTCCAACAAATGTGAATGACAACGTATGCCCTGTGAATGTCAATGTGGAAGGTTAATAGACACAAAAGTAATGTGTCCCTCAGGGTGTCATGCAGTGTCACCGTAACAATGTCCAGTCCCCCATACTCATACGTGAGCTCTGCCACTGATGGAAAGCGCAAATACCGGCGCACACATACGGTACATGATAGACCAATTAGTGTGGATAAGCAGCTGTTGGCCTGTGTGAGGAATACAACTGTCTGGGTGGGTGTGTCCTGCAATATAAATGTAATGGCATGTGGCTTGTGATGCCGCCATACAGTGTGTGTATTGGTGTCAGAAAGTTGATATATTGTATCAGACACATACTCCGCAACTGTACAGATTTACGCAGAATGTGCAGAGTTCTGCCTCATATGTTTGGTGTGTTCCACGTAACATCAGTAACATTCTGGCACATTCCTGATAACTGAAGTCATGAAATAATGACAAACATGTGATTAAGACACCAAATCCGACAGAAAAGCCATACTAATGCAAAACCTATTATTGTGTCAACTATCTACGTTTGTAAGAGCAACATGTCAATACTGCCCCTATGTGTCCCACTATCAGATAAGGCCTTGTCCAGAAATTTGCTCTAAGAGGTGGAGTGGTATGATCAGAAACAGATACATGTGTGAGGAAACAGCAATATCGACTGCAAGATAAAGTACAGTTTTGTACCTACCATAAATGTAGATATTCGAGGATCTCCATTGCTGCAGTCGTGACATATGGGGGTATTCTGCTGTCCACCATCGGCCCGAATACCAAAGGGCTAGAACCGGCGTCGGTCATCGGCGCCCGAGACTGACGTCAGTACGTGTCAGTACAAATGCGCATGACCGACGCCATAACCTCAGTCTTTCTTGCCTCAGACGTCAGAATGCAAAAAACACCACCCAAACCCCAACCTAAAAAGAAAAAGGGGGAAGGAGGGAGGGAAAATTGGACTGCAGCAATGGAGATCCTCGAACATCTACATTTATGGTAGGTACAAAACTGTACTATGTTCTTCGTCTTCCATTGCTGCAGTCCTGACATATGGGTAGAATCCCAGAGCAACGGAAAAAGGGAGGCTGGTCAACTAAATAGCATTAGGAGCTGCAGACATGCCCTGTAAGATTGCAGTGGCAAACCCAGCCCTAGACCTAGAATAAAGAGGTAAATGATAATGCTTTGTAAAGGTATGTACAGAACTCCAAGTAGCTGCTTCTAGAATGTCTTTAGTAGCTACCCCTCTCAAAAAAGCAGTAGAAGTGGCCGTAGCCCTAGTAGAATGAGGCCTGATCCCAGCGGAACATCCTCTCCATGATGAGAGTAACAAAAGCAATACAATGGCCAATCCACTTGGAAATAGTTTGTTTGAGACAGCTTTCCCTCGTGAAGTCAAAGCAAAAGAAACAAATAATTGTTGAGATCTTCTGAACTCTCTGGTTCTGCTCAAATAATACCTCAACTGCCTATGTACATCCAAAGAATGCTAAACTTTTTCCCCTTCATTTTGGGGGTTAGCATAAAAAGTAGGCAAATGTATAGATTGGTTCAATGCCACATTAGAAATCACTTTAGGCAGAAAAGTAGGATTAGTACGTAAGGAAACTCTGTCATTGTGAAAAATCAGAAAAGGTTCCACTGCCATGAGGGCCTGTAATTCAGATACCCTTCTAGCAGAAGTAACAGCCAATAAAAAATCAGTCTTCCAGGACAACAACTGCAATTCAGCTGTAGCTGCAGGTTCAAAAGGAGGCAGAGTCAGCTTTTCCAAAACAAAATTAAGATCCCAGGTAGGAGTAGGAGCCCTCTGTGGGGGTCTGATATTCTTTGCCCCTCTAAGAAACTGTTTAACCAATGGATGTGAAAATAAAGGAGGGTCACAATCATAGTGAGCAGAAATAGCTGCAGCATGCACTTTTACAGAAGAGAAGGACAAACCCTTGTCCAATAAAATAGTCAAATATTGCAATGTACAACTCAAATTAGGCAATTGACATCAAAGCCTTTAGCTGAACTCCAAAGAAAAAATCTCTTCCATTTACCAGCATAAACTTTTCGAGTACTAGGATGCCTGGCTTCCAAAATAACATCCAAAACTTGTTGAGGGAGCTGAAGGTCCTCCTTCTCTAAAACAGAATGCCAGGCTGTCAGGTGTAGGGATTGCACCCTGACATTGAGAAAATGATTGTTTTCCTGTGACAATAAGTGAGGAATCTGTGGTAATGGCCAAGGTGGTACCTGAATTAAGCTCCTCAACAGAGGGTACCAATGCTGACGAGGCCAATCCGGTGCTATAAGGATCATGCAAGGTTTGTCCCTCCTGACTTTCAACAGCACCTTCGGAAGAAGAGGCAAAGGAGGAAAAGCATACACGTGAAGGTTGCTCCAACTGAAGGATAGTGCATCTATTTTCCAGGCTTTTGGATGAAATAGCCTTGTGCAAAACAGTGGCAGTTGGAAATTCAGAGGAGAAGCGAACAGATCTATGTCTGGAGTTCCCCAAGTCATTGTCAACTGAAGAAATACCTGAGGGTCCAATTTCCATTCGTGAGGATCCACAATCTGTCTGCTCAAAACATCTGCTAAAGAATTTTGTGCTCCTGGCAGAAACTGTGCTCGAAGAGTGATGTGCAGATTCAAAGCAGTTTCCCATAACAGCATTGCTTGTCTGCAAAGAGGGTAAGAATGAGTTCCCCCTTGCTTGTTGATGTACCACATGACAGTCGTGTTGTCTGTTCGAATCAACACCAGTCCTGGTTGAAGTAGGCTTTTGAATCCTTCCAAAGCAAATTGAACTGCCAGCATCTCTTTCATGTTGATATGCAAGTGAAGTAGCTCTGGGGCCCAAAGGTCTTGAATCCATTTTCCTCTGAAATGAGCTCCCCAGGCTGACTCCGAGGCGTCTGTCGTTAATATCTGACTTGCCTCTGGTTGGGTCACAGAGAGCCCCTTGTTTAGGTGACATTCCTGAGCCCACCACAGAAATTCTCTCTGAATGCAAGGTAGAATCCGAATGACAGTGTCCAAATCGTGGCAGTGTTGAGTCCAAACGCTTTTGAGATAACATTGTAGCTTCCTCATATGCAGTTTGGCATTGAGAAGTACTAGAATGCAAGATGCCATGAACCCCAAGGCTTGAAGGACTGTCCTTGCAGTCAGCCTGGACATTACTGATAGCTGTTGGAAGTATAGGTGAAGATTCCTTTGTTTGTCCGGGGTAAGAAATGCCATCTGAGCAGCTGTATTCAGTTTCACACCCAGAAAACACATCTCTTGTGAGGGTACTAGACTGGACTTTATTTCGTTCACAGAATACCCTAGGCATCTTAAAACTGTCATTACATACTGCAGATGTTGAAGAAGTTCGTGCTTGCCTTGAGCCAGAATCAAACAGTCGTCCAGATAAGGATAAATTTGAATTCCTTGTAGCCTGAGAAAAGCTATCACTGGAGCCAGGACTTTTGTGAATACCCTGGGCGCAGTAGACAAGCCAAAGGGCAATGCAGAGAACTGATAATGCAAATTCCCATTCAAATCTCAGGAATTTCCTGCAACTGGGCCTGATAGGAATGTGAAGATAGGTCTCCTTGAGATCCAGAGTCACCATCCAGTGATCTTTGCCCAGCATAGGTAACAGCTGTTGCAGTGTTAACATCTTGAATTTTGGAATTTCCAGAAAGGTATTTAGAATGGACAAGTCCAGAATTGGTCTCCAAGTATTTCCTTTCTTTGGCACTAAGAAAAGACGGAATAAAACCCTGTGCCTCTTTCTGCAGAAGGTACTGCCTGTATTGCTTCCAACTGAAGCAGAGAAGAAATTTGAGTCTGTGCTTCCAGTCTTTGCTGACGAGGCACATCCGGCATACCTTTGAAAGGAGGGAATGTGTGAAAATAAAATTTGTAGCCTCGATTTATTATGTCCAATACCCATTTGTCTTGGGTAACCAAATGCCAATTCCTTTTGAAAAGTCTCAGTTTTCCTCCTAGAGGGGCTGCCAGCAAGGCAGAGTCTGGCAGCTGAAGACACGGGTAATTGGGTCTGTTTCCGAAAGGACTGACCCCTGCCCTCCCCAGCAGAAGGGGTAGAAGAACTCAAAGACCTAGAAGTAACAGGGCCCTGAGAGGAAGCCCTAACTCTACCTCGCCTCGACCTGCCCCTAGATTGATAATCCAAACAGGGGAAAGACCATCCCTTAGCAGGCCAATTCCTACTGAACTTAGGGGGCTGAACCTGTAAAAAATCCTTAACTGTCTGCATAGACTTAGCTTTTTCCTCCATTTTTTTCAAAACTGATTCTACTGGAGGGCCAAAAAGAACATCAGATTGTAGAGGAGCATCCATAATTCGAGCCTTAACATGCTCTGATAAGGTCTGATCTTTAAGCCAAGCATGCCTACGAATAACTGAACTAGTAGCAGCCACCCTGGAAGAAGCCTGTAAAGCATCAAAACCACACTGCAAAGAATGCTTACCAACTTGGTCTGAAGCATGCACTAAATCCTGAAGCTCCTTACATTCAATACCTTCAGCTAAAGCATCTACTTTACATTTCAATTGGCCCAGCAAATAATTTTGATACCGGAGCATATGAAACTGACAATTTAAAGCTCTCATAGCCAAAGTCGAAGAGGTATACAGTTTTTTACCCCACCTATCCAGAGCCCTAGCATCCTTGTCCAGAGGAACTGGATTCCTAACCACAGAAGCCCTAACCCCTTTGGGGCCTTGAGTAATAGTTTCTGGATCAGCCCTAGGACTCTTATATAAGTACTTGTGAGCTTCGAACCCTGTAGTATCTATCTGGTTTAACGGGGCAGGAGGCAGAGAATCTGGGTTAAGGGCAGCCTCAGAAAACACATCCTGAACAACATCCAGTACAGGGGGAATAGCCAAGGGCCTATGCTGAGGCAAAACAAGAATTCTCTTAGTCTTTTACGAGAATCAGAATAATCCTGGCCTCCCATTTGAAATGTTCCTCATGGAATGCAAAGTCTCAGAGAAAGAAAAATCTTCTGGAGGGGACGAGAGGAGTAGAGTCCTCAGCCTCCGAATCAGAATAAGGAGGGAAATCCTGAAGTTCTTCTACAGAGGAATCTGACTCATTGGAAGACTGAACCAAACCCTCCAACTCTGTCTCTACCCTGGGCCTCTTCACAGGGGGGGGCATAGAACCCCTAATTAAAGTAATCAAATCTTCAGCCATCTTTAACATGTGCTTCCTAGGAGCTGGACCCTGGGGACTAGCACCAGCAGGGGCAGACTTAGACTTAGAATGGGCTCTGCTTTGAGAAGGAGGAGGCCTAACTTCCCTATGAAGGGAGGGAACCACTGACATCAGAGAAGCACCCTCAGCCTGGCCTAACATAGGAGAAGCCATTTCCTGCAGTAACAAAGGGTCCCCTTGAGACTCAGGTAAACTTTCAGTAGGAGCCGCTGAAGAAGCCAGTGGTCCTACAGAACCGGCGTTCGGAGTGGACGCCTCATCCTGTTTGGACCGCAAAGACTTTTCTTTGCGTTTCTTAGAAGAACCAGTCGTTGGAGAATCCGACGGCATGTTATAATTACATGAGAGTCATGGCTTAGTGGTAGGTCATATAGTCTAGTGTTACCTATGAACAACGTTTACCAAACACCAGCCTAGCACAGTCCAACCGACGTTTAATAGTACGCTTGTTAAAAGTAGCACAAAAGCGACACCCAACAACGTCGTGCTCAGGCCCTAAACAAGGAATGCAGAGTGAATGGTAATCCCTATGAGGAATCTGTTTCCCACAAGAAATACAGTTATTAACTTTTTCTGACATCCGTCAATATTGAGGCAAGAAAAAGACAAAAGTGTCTAACGGGTACTTAGCCCAACTTGGTCTCCGGTCTGAAACTCGAAAACCAACAATTCCAGAACGCCGAACGGCACTTGCAAATTCTGCTTCTGCTTAGGACCATGCGGCAAGAAAGACTGAGGTTATGGCGTCGGTCATGCGCATTTGTACTGACACGTACTGACGTCAGTCTCGGGCGCCGATGACCGACGCCGGTTCTAGCCCTTTGGTATTCGGGCCGATGGTGGACAGCGGAATACCCCCATATGTCAGGACTGCAGCAATGGAAGACGAAGAACATTGCAGAAGGTATGAAATGCGCTGCAGTAGGACGTTCAGTACTGTCCGCAGGTATGTGCTGACATGTCAAATGACACAGCAGTCTACATGAAGTACCTATAGGGCTGTCACCTTTACAAATGATGATAGTGGGACATACCCACAGCCATGCACACAGCACAAATAGACATACACACAGCAAAACTAGGCCATGATAGATGAAGCCTCCGGTGTGTACGAGTACAGTGAGAGTACAGCAAGGATAGATGTCTGCCAAGATATACAGCAAACGCCTGTAAGGGCATGTAACACCACCCGTAACACGGATGTTGCATGGAAAATGTTGGGATTTGCAACATACCCCATTGGTATGTGAAAGCTATGCAAATATGCGATACATGAAACAGTCAGCTGTCCATGCAAGAGCAGAGTTATGGGCAGAAAATAGATTATATATATATATATATATATATATATATATATATATAGAGAGAGAGAGAGAGATACAGACATACACACACGTGGCAGGGCTGGTAATCGAACTTACACATTACTACCCTATCACACTACAGCATGACGCATTTACAGAATGCGCTACCGAGATTACTAAACACAGCAGACACACAGGCATTCTACTAGGTGCGTGTCAACATCCACAAAGAGAAAGACGTCAGCAGGATATATCTGTGTTGCGAAGCATCTAAAAGCATAACCTGAGTCCCCAGGCGGACGGGAACATGCACACACACACACACACATCTGGCAGGCCTGGGAATCGAACTTACACCTAACTACCCTATCACATTACAGCATGACGCATTTACAGAACACGCTACCGAGATTACTGAACACAGCACACCCAGAGGCATACTTCTAGGTGGGTGACATCATCCACAAAGGCAAAGACACCGATAGGGAATGTATGTGTTGTGAGGCATCTAAAAGCATTACTGTGTCCCCAGGCAGCTGGAAACATACACACACACACACACGCATGCACACACACACACACACACACACACACACACACACACACTTGGAAGGGCCGGGAGTTGAACATACACCTAACTACTTTAACACACTACAGCATTACGAATTTACAGAACACGCTACCGAGATTACTGAACACAGCACTCCCAGAGGCATACTTCTAGGTGGGTGACATCATCCACAAAGGCAAAGAAGCCGATAGGGAATGTATGTGTTGTGAGGCACCTAAAAGCATTACTGTGTCCCCAGGCAGCTGGAAACACACACACACACACACACACACACACACTTGGCAGGGCCGGGAATTGAACATACACCTAACTACCTTATCACACTACAGCATTATGCATTTACAGAACTCGCTACCGAGATTACTGAACACAGCACTCCCAGAGGCATACTTCTAGGTGGGTGACATCATCCGCAAAGACGCTGATAGGGAATGTATGTGTTGTGAGGCATCTAAAAGCATTACTGTGTCCCCAGGCAGCTGGAAACACACACACACACATACACACACACACACACACTTGGAAGGGCCGGGAGTTGAACATACACCTAACTACTTTAACACACTACAGCATTACGCATTTACAGAACGCTACCAAGATTACTGAACACAGCACTCCCAGAAGCATACTTCTAGGTGGGTGACGTCATCCGTAAAGGCAAAGACGCCGATAGGGAATGTATGTGTTGTGAGGCATGTAAAAGCATTGCTGTGTCCCCAGGCAGCTGGAAACACACACACACACACACTTGGCAGGGCCAGGAGTTGAACATATACCTAACTACCTTATCACACTACAGCATTACGCATTTACAGAATGCGCTACTGAGATTACTGAACACAGCACTCCCAGAGGCATACTTCTAGGTGGGTGACATCATCCGCAAAAGCAAAGACGCCGATAGGGAATGTAAGTGTTGTGAGGCATGTAAAAGCATCACTGTGTCCCCAGGCAGCTGGAAACACACGCACACACACAAACACACACACACGCGCACACACACACACACACACACCCTTGGCAGGGCCGGGAGTTGAACATACATCTAACTACCTTCTCACACTACAGCATTACATATTTACAGAATGCGCTACCGAGATTACTGAACACAGCACTCCCAGAGGCATGCTTCTAGGTGGGTGACATCATCCGCAAAGGCAAAGACGCCGATAGGGAATGTATGTGTTGTGAGGCATCTAAAAGCATTACTGTGTCCCCAGGCAGCTGGAAACACACACACACACACAGTTGGCAAGGCCGGGAGTTGAACATACACCTAACTACCTTATCACACTACAGCATTACGCATTTACAGAATGTGTTACCGAGATTGACGCCGATAGGGAATGTATGTGTTGTGAGGCATCTAAAAGCATTACTGTGTCCCCAGGCAGCTGGAAACACACACACACACACACACACACACACACACACACACACACACACACACACACACACACACACACACACACACACACACTTGGAAGGGCCGGGAGTTGAACATACACCTAACTGCTTTAACACACTACAGCATTACGCATTTACAGAACGCGTTACCGAGATTACTGAACACAGCACTCCCAGAGGCATACTTCTAGGTGGGTGACATCATCCACAAAGGCAAAGATGCCGATAGGGAATGTATGTGTTGTGAGGCATCTAAAAGCATTACTGTGTCCCCAGGCAGCTGGAAACACACACACACACACACACACACACACACACACACACACACTTGGAAGGGCCAGGAGTTGAACATACACCTAACTGCTTTAACACACTACAGCATTACGCATTTACAGAACGCGCTACCGAGTTTACTGAACCAGCACTCCCAGAGGCATACTTCTAGGTGGGTGACATCATCCGCAAAGGCAAAGATGCCGATAGGAAATGTTTAGAGAGTGAGCAGTCTGAAAGCATATTACTGTCCCAAGGTAGACATACACAAACACGGCAGTGCTGTCATCGGGCCAACTAAATATCTACGGAGCACTACAACACTAAATAGATACGGGATGCGCTACAGACAGTACACCCTTCGAGAGAGCAACCAGTGTGTTCAATGTAGGCATCCATCGTGACATTGAAAATGGACATCGGTTGCCTGGATGACCACCATGGCTATACAGGATGTCAATGGCCATGCCCACATGCTTAGTATCACACGTCTGTTTGGAATGTACTGTGTGTCCATTTACACAACGGCGTACTGGGCATGCTCACACACTTAGCAGTTGCAAAGGGCCATTTTGCATGCACACGGAGTCTAATCACGGAAGGGTGCAGTGTGGAATGTACTATGTGTCCATCTACACAATGGCGTACTGGGCATGCTCACACACTTAGCAGTTGCAAAGGGCCAACTTGCATGCACACGGAGTCTAATCACAGAAGGGCACAGTGTGGAATGTACTGTGTGTCCATGTACACAACAGCATACTGGGCATGCTCACACACTTAGCTGTTGCAAAGGGCCGTCTTGCATGCAGATGGAGTGTACACACAGAAGGGCACAGTACAGAAGGGCACAGTAAGGTATAACTGTCCTCATGCACAGGGCGGTCACACATGCAGTGACCTGTACACACACAGCTGCCATCACAGCTGTCACAGGTGCAGGTCACACATGTACACACTGCAGTGTACACTGTAGCTGTCAATTCAGCACCATGTCATCGGTGCAGCACTACACAGCCTTATGGTCCCACAACACCATGTGACACATGACCACTGGGCTGTACAGCAGTGTACACCAGCTGTGCAGAGCACACATGTACCAACAGGGATCCAACAGGTGTTATGCATTGCAATGATACCAGTATACATGAACAGGTCGGCTCAACACATACCACGGCCCTTACACAGCTGTGACACCTGACTGTTGCTGTACACCAATGAACACACATCTGGATATGTCATACATGTGATTGTGTGGATGTGTGCATGGACTGCACACACAACACATACATACATAGCCTTTGATGTACCTCGTGCATAACAGTGGCCTAATCAATGCTACACACGCGAATGGAAGGTGGGCCCATGTCTGTTGAATGCTCACACTAAAGGGGGTAGCAGTGTTGACCGGGACACATACCCTTGTACTGGTCACCTGTGACACCCATGATATCATACCGCAGTCCATGTCTTATGTATGTCAACACACATGTCCAACAATAGCAATGCATACAAACATGGCAACAGGAGACACGTGACATCTGTACTGTGCATGCAGCAACCATGCATGTGCAGTGGCCGATGTCTGTAACATAGTTGCACCTACCTACGACATGCAGACGCAATGCAGACCCATCATTGACACCTGTATACAGTGACATACAAACAGCATGTATGGAGGGATGTGCGTACATAACGTGGTGAACCACCTGTCTAGATGTATGTGTGCAGGGGGTGGCTCACAGTTGTGTCACACACTATCCTATCATGCCATGTGCAAACAGTATGCTATGTTGCTGTTAAGTGACGGTGCCGACATAATGCATACACAGCGGTCAGGTGTTAACAACTATATGTCACATGGCACCTGTAACACCTACAACCTCCCATGTGCATATAGCAGCACATTTGCCAGATATAGCGTTGGTACACATAATGCAATCAATACCGCTGCATGTCTATCAAACGTGTCATCATATGGCAGGTGTATCATTCCCAGCACTGCCATGTGTGTGTCCGAATGTGTGACCAGGGATGCCACATATCGTGGGGAATATGTCCCAGTTGCTACACATCTCTGTACAACATTGTAGAGATCTGTACATACATCAGTGTGAGAAGCATGACGTCAGCCGGTGTGGTGCATCACACACGTCGGCTGTCCATATACACATGTGTGATCACCACAATGTGTGTGTGTCTGTATGTATGTCTGGTGCTTGGTGTGAGGGTGTATGCTAATATACGGTGGGAAATGATCATTAACCCCACGTGGTGACTAACCCGTAATTGTGATGCATTGCACAACCCTGTTGATGCCATAGGTCCCAGCCATACTGGCTATCTGTGCATGTCCCTTCTCTGTGACACGTCATGTGGGTGCATAGTACTGTGAGGGTGATTACCACACAGGCAATGGTCCCCACCTGCACACTATGGGGTGTGCGTTATAGTGGTGTACACCCCGTGAATGCAGCCATGTTCCCGTACTGTTACAGGGTCCTACTGCTGCACAGTGTGGCCTCCAGCTACCAAGTGACACCTCACATCATCATTGGCCAGGCCGCTGTGTACAACCCCTGCACCATGTCACCATACCTGTAATGTGTCCTGCTATGTATGTCACGTCTCTGTCCAGTGTAGCCTGTGGCACTGACCACATGCATCAGGTGCAGTATATGTGCGGACATCTGTGTCATGTTGGTGTGTCCAACAGTCAGGTTGCGGGTACAAGTAGCATGGTGATATTGCCAAACGTGCCTGTGAGTATTCCACAGTTACACGTGGAGGACTGCAAACACTGCTACCTGTAGGCACATGCAAGTACAACATAGGAGGGAACCAGGGTATCACAACCAACATGGTGCTACAGATGTAACCGAGACACATACTGTGAACACATCACAATGCATGCTGCACCTGCACTACATGGTATGACTGGTGCATGTCGACAGTACACAACCTATGTCACATACACATCTCTCAGTATTCACACACAACCACTGCAACATATACATCCCTCACTATGCATACACAGGTAATATTACATGCACCTCTCACTATGCTGTTCACCCTGTGCATCAGAATATTTGTGCATAACCCTGCACCGATGGTGTGGATGTGGCACAGGCTTCATCATATGCACAGGGTGATATATTTGCCAGGGGCATAGGCTGCACCAATGGATAACATCATGTGTGTGTGTAAGGGCCGGTGAGTTGACTGGACATGTCTGTGCAGAATGCATGTGGATGTTGTGGAGCCCTACAGTTGTGTTTGCTATGTGCGTGTATGTGTGTACACAGTTCTGCCATTTGTGAGGCCTACACGGGGTATAATTGACAGCCCCAGATTGTACAGAGCAGGTTGTACAGCTCACTGTGTCCATCCATGGCCACGTGACCTGTGCCTGCCTGGGGTTGCACGGGCACTACCAGGTGGAGGTACAGAGTGGCTACTGTCCGACAACACATATCCGCTGGAACCGTGTCCCCGCTGAGACCATCCAGGGCCATGTCCACATGGCCTTCTTTGTCCTGGTGTTGACAGCGCAGCACCAGCTGCACTGTTACTGCTACCGGCACTATGGGAGTGGGCATGTGAGGTGGCATGCTCACGTCGACCTACACTAGGTGGTGTTGCTGGCCTACGTCCACGTGGCCTATGCCTCACTCCTACCAGGTGTTCCAGTACAGACAGCTCCCACTCACGGATTGTCATGCCTCGGTCAAGGATTCCGACCATTTCACCTAATCGCCTATCCACAACATTAGCAATCTGCTGTTGAGCATTTGCCAATGCCTGGATGTTGTCATTTAGGGTACGGATAGCAGCCCTCTGCAGCCTCTGCCCTTCTCTGTTCTGCCATTCAGCATGTGCCTGTGCCGCCATTACAGTCTGGAACATGCGTCTGGTGATACCAGCTGCTGCACTCTGTCCTGCAGGTGCATGTCTACCAGAGGTCCTCCTACGAGCAGCACCAGCCACATGCCTGTGTGGCACATCTGCAGTCATTACACTGACACCATGGTGTGTAGACACACCTTCTGTAGCCACCACACGTTCCTGTTCCACGCTAACAGACACTGACTGTCCTTCCTCTATGGCCACTGGTGATGCGGTATGTGTTGGCAGCAGAACTGTGTGCGGGGAAGAGGGGGACATAGCTGGGATGGTAACCATTGACACAGATTCAGCCCCTGACAACCCTGCCTGTACCTCATGCATATGTTCATCACCGCTAGTATCTGTGGGGACACTAACATCAGATGGACCGCAGGAGGGTAACGCACCTACATCACCTGTGAAAGCAAAGAAATACTGTAAAGTACAACAGACACACACACAAACACAGGCACACACAGACACACACAGACACACACAAACACAGACACACACACACAAACACAGACACACACAGACACACCATGCATGTGATTTGTCAGATGGCATGCAGCATGCCTGCGATACAGCAGAGGGCATGCAGCTCAGACATTAATAGTGTTAGTAAGCATACCTCCCTGGGGTGCACACTACAGCAAGCAGGTGTCATATCAGTAGCCATGCAGTTCACACAATCATGGTAGTATGCATGCATCCCCGTGATACACCATGTGTCCCAGAACAGGATAACAGTACACATGGCTGACGTGACCTTGACATGTAATATGCAGACATGTGCATTAACATGCATACATGTTTGACACAATGGTGTCCTGACACATGTACAGCATCATAATGGGCTTCACATTGCGGTGTTGTGTGTATGCCCTACAGATAGAATGCATGTTTAGCAAATGTGCATGAGCATGGGAGGGTAGTGTGAGGCATCTACATTGCTATACAGTATGAAGTACAGACACTGTGCCATTGCATGGCAACATGAGGCATCTATGTTGCTGTAGAATGCATAATATGTACACATTGCATAGCCATAACTGCAACACAGTCGTGATGTTCAACAGATCGTATATGGTAGACTTCAGTGACACCTCCAGTAGCTGTGCACAGGCTTTTAGGTTGTCCAGTGTACCACATCAACTGTATAATCGGTCAACTAAGGCTATAATTGGACCATGTGTGGACAATGTGCAACAGGGTGTATACACATCCCAAGTACTGTGTGGCTACATGTCTCTGGCCATCCCCCATGGCCATGTGTGCACATGTGTTGGCCAATTGTGTGTGATTGGCATCTTTTCCACGTCTGTGTTGTCCCATATGACATACACCCATAGATGTCAGATATGTCACAATCCACAGGGCTATGCAGACAACGGGTTGTAGGTTTGGTATGTGGGGTATAGGTCATGCGATAGTGTGACAATATTGCAGACAGAACACTACATGTCTGGGACATGTCAGCTGGCACATCACAATGTGTGCACCCAATACAGGGGCATATTACACAATGGTGACACCTGTGGGCTGCCCATATCACAGCTCACTGTGTGGTACTGTGTGTGTACCACACATGTTGTTCCAATGCATACTACATATGCCTCCATTGTAGAACACCTCCACCGTTGTATGCACAGCTGACCACACATGTCACAATGACAAGTGCTGTGGTTTCAAGTCAATGTATCATTACGTTTGTATATATATTGCACATGGGTGGCGTGTGTGAATGAAGGGTGGTGCGACCTGCATATCATGACTGGAACAAACATCAGGTGTGCAAGTGTTAACTGGCTACATGGCAAATAGATCTACACTGTAACATGCCTGATACTGATGACAGTCTCACCTGCAACAGACCCATGTCTGTGCGGCACGCCAGAGGTACCTGTATAGGGGGGACACACCAGTATGAACATTATCCATGACTGTATGACAGCCACAGGTTGCACTGTGCATGTGAACACATTCACCTGTGTAATAGCATATAGTATGCACATGTGTGCATACACAACGTAGCATACTATAGTATGCAGCATGTGTGTCCACATACCTTGCATATGTTGTTACTTTACATAATGTACAGTGACACATGCAACTACATGGGATATAATAGCCATATGTGCAGTACTGATTTACCAGGCAACTCCAGGCTCATTGGTTGGGAGACACCCACCTCCACAATGGTAGCTAGTGTTTCTGGATGCTGTTCCCTGGGTATCCCCAGACTAGCCAGTAGCTCCTCGGTGTGTGTGAGTGGGGGCTGGGTTGGTGGCCCACCACCTGTTCCACCTTGTTCCCTGGTGATTGCAGTGGCACACTGTTTTGCATGTCATATCAGGTCCATGCAGTGTCTGCGCACCTGCTGGTAGGTGCGGTTATGGCCACCCATATCGTTCACCCTCCTGCATAGATCCTGCCACAGGTCATCCTGCTGCTGGGCATGCTGTGGCACATGGCTGAACAACAAGTCATAGTTGTCATGGAGCTGTGGGATGAGGACATCATCCTCCTGGCAGGTGTATGCTGGGAGGCATGTACAGGGCATTATCTGTAAGACATAATGATGGTGACAGGTCACAGTTTCAGAGATGTACAGAGATACTGCTACACATACATTTCTATGACATCTACTACATCTGCACAGTTATCTTTGCAAAGCATCATGACACTGACACGACTGACGTGTTTGTGTCACACATGTCACACCCATTATGCATTGGATATCATCACCATATATGTGTGTCACCTCATTACAGTGTTCATACTCCATGTAAATGCTGTCTTGCTGTGGGCATGTCTATTTGCCTGCACTTGTGTTCTTACCTATCTGCACATGCCTGGATGTGTCCATGGTACTACTGTTGACCTGGATGCTGTGTATATGTCACATATCAACACAGACACAGCCGTAATGGACTTGAGCAGTGACAATGCACACATACGCATGGACACCTGTACATGCATGTGTTTTGCCATATACATCTACACAGCACTGTACAACTGTTCAACATCCTGCCACGGATCGCCTGTATTGCACATGTGGTAGACATGGGACAATGGCTAGTCAGACGACATTCGCAGGGATGGTTATCAACCATAGCATGTGCAGGCACAGTTTCCAAGCTGTAAAAGATAGCCATTGTGCCACCGCAAGGTGCATCAGTACACATTACTGATCCAGTCAGTTGATAGTACAGCTACCATGTATGACTGGGATGACATGTGCAGCTTTGATGGACAGGGTTGCATGGTATGGCGGGAGTATGTCACATATATGGCACAGGGATCTGTCCAGCCTGTGGCGATCCTAGTATTAGGATGGTGGCTGTCCATGACATATGTCTTATAGATCAGGATATGGACATGTAGCATGTCCATCATCATAGTGTAGCAAATGTCTTTCTGCAAGGTAGACAGCATGCTGCATAGTGGAGGTGAGGATTGTGAAGGCTAGTATCGCACATCCATGCATAGCCATTACCCCTTACAGGTGGTATGTGATCCAATATTGGTCACCACAGTGCTGTGTATGCTGTCCAGTGATCTCCCTGCTCATGGATGGCACCCTGACATGACATGGGTACCTCATATGACTACCTAAGGGGCCTGGAGACATCACCATGTCGGGGGGTGCACTGCACAGCACCATCCCTTACACAGTGTCCATAATGTTGACCACAGCCTAGGTAGTAGTTTATGGGTACAGAGATGTTCACCTAGCAGTGACACTGCTGGTATCATCCATCAGACTGTGCACATATGTCACACACCTCACCCACACAGCCCATTCTGTATGTTGTTCACAACACTGACACAGCTATACTTATAGGTCATGGCCATTCACAGCCTTACATACACAGATGCCTAACATTTGTCTGTGTGGTATGGGCTGCAATGAGGGTGGGGTACAACACATTAACCCTGTTCTACTGTAGCTGGCACTGGTGTGCTGTGCACATGTCACTCTTGCACCTTTTGTAGTTGTGAGTCTGTCAACAGGCCACTGGTGGAACACTCCCGTGACATGCAAAGGTATTTGTAATCAAATATCTGTGCTGTCTTGTACATCTGTACTGCTAACATCTACAGTGCTAATGGTTCATGGACATGCACACCATACTCAGCAGGGTTATAGTGTGGTGCCACCCTAAATGACTGTCATCACCACTTGTGGGTTGATATTATCCAACACCCTATCTGTATTGTATGGTCATGCTAGGCACTTGTTCAGAACTTGTGAGCATGTCATGAGCTACTGATTACTATAGCACCCATTCCACACCATGTCCCACAGGTACACTGGCTGTCCTACACTTCCCAACTTGCTTAAGGCATGACAGCTGTTGTACACACGTAACGCACATATCCTGTGGGACATGGTTGTATATACAGGCATGTCCAACTGTCACGTACCAGTGCTACTGCCTGTCTATATGAGGGATATGTCGCACATGTGGCAATAGAGCAATTGTCTCATGTACACATTCAATGCTCACCTCCCAACATACGGCACTACAGCCTGTGGGGGATGCACTTCTGCAGCCATGCTGGGGGCATAGCTCTCAGGTGTACCTCATTACGAGGAACGTACCTCATTTGGGGTTCTAAAAGGTGCATGTTCCTCAAGGTTCCACATTGGAAGGGTCTGTCACACATTCATTGTTGTAAATTGTTTACCTGCTAGCCATGGCTAAATAGATGGGAATCATATTAATTCATTGGAATATCTTTTTATACGTAAGACCAGCCTATTTTAGCCATCATATGCCCTTCCTAGTTGAAGCTGTTAGTAAGCCAGTTGTAAGTGTTCCACGTTTTGCCCATTTGTCACACAGTATGAGGGCTAATGTTCCTCAGTTTGGGGACAGGAGGTTGACAGCTATGGCTGGGGGTAATGCTGTCACCAACCCTGACTGCACCTGACAGTCATTTGGGGATGTGTAACATTCGCAACACACCCCACCCATCACATAGTCTCACATGATCTACACCACTGGCCACACCTATGAGGACAACTTGTGCAGTACGTCTCCATACTCACTGTAGGCACCAGAGGTAGCCCCCATCATGGAAGACAACATCACCAGCTTATAGCCCACAGACTCATGTGTGACTATCACATACAGCCAATAGTGAGTTATAACATTCACAACACACCAGTCATAGCTGACTCTGTAGGGAGTCACAGTGCAGTTCCACACAGCAGGCTACACAAGGCATTAGTCACTTACATCTTGCTGTGGGGTAACTGCTTCTGCAACATAACCTATGCACCCATGCCACACCTCACCAGGTACGAAATGACTGTCATTCTCCATGTTAGTGTGACTGCCCTGTGATGCCACGTCACAGACTACGTGTGCAGGGACATGCAATAGCTCACCATTGTTATAGCCCTGAGGGTGTGGGCCAAGCCCTGGGGAGCATTTTGCATTTGTCCGGACACGATACCACTGTACAATGACCGACTGTGTCACTTCAACAGTTGCCTATGCTCCTATTGTCATTCCACAGGCATCTGGTATCTGTCCGCTGTGACTGTCCTGGTCAAACACAATGCTGTGGCACAGATGACTTGCACCTGTCAGCCCTGGGAGTACAGCTCACATGTAAGGCTCTTGCTGCTTCTATACTGCCTGTCTTGCACAGCTTCCAATAACTGTCACCGGCAGGGCGGTAACTGGCAGGCACGACATGGGGTCATGTGACACAATGCTTGCATCTTCCTCTGTGATGCACGCAGGCAAGGCACACCTTATAATGCACCACTCAAACATCTCTGCAGTGACTGGGACCTGCCTCTAGGCTCTGCAGAGTACAACCACAATGACAGGTTATAGACAGACCATACCTTTCAGACCCATACCTGGACCGGCACACCCACAGCTGAGGGTTTCCCATATCCCACTATGTTTTACACACATCCTGGCAAGTTCCTTAGCACAATGCATCAGAGGTGCTCCACGTGCAACTAACTGTGTCCAGGACCACTATACACATTGTAACAAGCGGCAGAGTCAACATTATACCCCACGGGTAACATACCTTTTATGTTGGTATATTGGACAGTGGGCCTCAGACAGCTACTACTGATGTGTGACTGACACTACCCCACACTTCACTGGGATAGCCACTCATGTACCGACACATCCATGAGTCATACCGTCCGATCTGCTGGATCAACCCATACACACCACCTCCAAGACCTACATTACCCTTGGCATGAACACTACCACCATGTGACTGGTGTTACACACCTGGAGTTATCCCTTCATTGGTGGATTCCGAACATATGCTAATCGACCTAGTTAGCCACATCCTGGAAACACACCCATCACAGCATACACAGTACATGAGTACTACAACACCTACTACAGACGTCTGCTGACAGCAGTTGTTAACATCATGACACCCGTGCAGATGGACAATGCACATACAAATGCTGACACATACCCCAGTGCACTTCATTAGCATGTACATAACTGCATAGATCATGCTATTCCACACAGAGCCATGATGGTACACACCAGATAACAGACGCCACTCTGGTGGTCATGTTCCATAGACATATGATGTACAACAACAGGTGTAGGCTGTTGCACAGTGGTGTACATTCCCATGTGTGGGGTGGCTCACTGGTCAGCCGTGGTGGGGCCACAAGGTCCCTCATCACATACTCCAAGACTAGCTACGTAAACATGACTGCCACACATTCCGGGGTGTACCACCAGGCATTATGGTGGTATGTCAGTATTCGATGGCAACACCCACATCTGCTGTCACATACAACAGTCACTCAGGAAAATTGCAGACCCAGGTGTTGTTGGCAACATGCTGGAGGATGGATTCAATGCTGACATTAAACCCTCTCACTCACTACAGGGCCTCAATCCATACATGAACATTGTGGTGTCCCTGTGGTCACACCTACACAGTACTGACCTACACTCTATATGTCCTGGGACACTGGCCCCATGTCACCTTCCAACGTCCCAGGCTGTGATGTCCACCAACCTCTGAATTACATGTCTCCCCACTAGGCCACCATATTCAGTAATAGCCTTGTTTCAGACATTGTAGCCCCTGAATGGCACACTGCAGCATTTATCACACTACACACAGGTGGCACCGCATTGCACGAGTAGGACTATAGTCCTACACACCTGGCTGGACTGTTCTGCATGGCTATGGGGCACATCATCAAGGACGTCATTCACAGAGACATTGTTGGGCTCCCGTCCTTCGCTGCCACCTGGGTTGGGCTTGTTAGGGCCAGAGCATGGCCCCTACACATGGTGGACTCCTTTCATACAGTTACCAGGGCAGTTGCTGATGGTTCGGGAGTCCACACATCCTACATTGTCCTCTCATTGCCTTTCAACACCATTCCCCATTCTGGTATTGACAACATACACATACACCTGCACATCGTACCCTGTGTCTCAGGATGTTATGCTATGTGGCTCATGGACAGGACACACAGTGAGGCCAGCATATCATAGTACCTACTACATGTCAGGTACATTTGGCATACCACGGTCCTCAGTCATAGGGCCCCTCATGTTCAGTATATGCTTCCCTGTGGAACAGGCTAGCACAGAGGACTTTCCCTGCCTAGCTTTCAAACCCCTACATACCAAGCGCCATGATTGATCCACCAGCTGATACTGACTCCAACCATACAGGTGTCACTGTGACAGATACATAATATGACTATCATGGCATCAAGCTGCATGACACAAGGTGCATACACATCACCTTTGCATTACACCATTCACCCACTGACTATCACATGGATGGTAGTCCCCTACATACATATCACATTGTACATGTTTGCAGTACACACATATGTCGCACCCACTCCTGTGGTTACCGTATTGCCACTGTGGCGTGGATATCCTTCTACGTGGCCACACCTATCTGTACTGGGTGTGTAGCTGGTACATAGGCACCCATTGTACCTCTGAACTCAAGACATCTACACACATTCAAGGGTACACCACCCCATTTAGGGTGTACCTTACACAACTGCTACAGCTTTACATGCCACAAGATTACCACGCCATGATGTTTACTGAGCTCCGACAGTTTAAATATGCGGCTGCACTACAGACACCACATCTGTACACATTTGCATACTAAATACTCAGGGGTGACCTCTGCTGATCAGACAGGGCCCATGTCCACAACATTATTGATGGATATACTCCTCATACACAACATAAGCAGAGGCCACTGTGAGCAACATGCTCATGGATATGTGCACACATGCCACAATGAGTGGGATGTGCTTGTGGGTTACATTCCCAAACTGGACACTCACCATGCTTTGGAACATAAGTCCTATGTACATCACGCAGGGACACTCAGTATCACTGTTCATGTGATACCTCCCTTGGTGGTTGGGAGACACATGTAGGCCTGGGATCACTGCAGTGGCTGTACTGTGCAGAGGTGCAGGTGACACCTGGCTCTGCTGTTCACAGGGCACTACCCTAGAGAGGTGCCACTAGTGTGAAAACTGTAGTTGTGCTTACACATGGACTTGCCAGACTGCATAGTACCCCACTATGCACCTGTGAAGCTATTACATGTTCTTTGTGCATGGTTACTTGGTAGCCCTTCCATTTAGATTAGCTATCATGCTATTACTATGTCCCATACTTACAGGCCATATGTATCCTGTTATTGTACATACCAATAGTCGATACCTGTGGTATGCATGATATGCCTGTTATGCTGTGTAGAATATCTGTCATATCTACCTATAATACTATACATTACACATATTTCACATAGTATCCCATAATGCAAAGCATACTTGCACAGCGGGACCACCTTACATATGTCATTAACGTTATATGCACATACACATGCGTGCTGTGACAGTATATCAACATATACTATCCCCTGCTATGGCAAGTCCTTGTTGGACATACCCTACCACTGACGGCAGGTTGTATGGAATTGTTCTGTTTAACATCCTCATGTAGCATCCCTTGTGGTGTCTGTGCTGTGTACCTTGTGTCCCACTGCTGGACGCATAGTTTCTACAAGCGTTAGTATGCTCAGCAAAACATCACTACATAAATACCTTTCCCCACTTTATGCATTGCGGACACGTTTAATTAATGCAAACCAGGCTATACATACAGTAAAACTAATTAATACAGATCATGCTATAAATAACCTTACATATCGGGCATTCTACATAATTACGGCATTTCGTTTCTATCTCTCTCACAGTGTTTCAACTGGTATTCATTATGAGCATACGGTTTGAATGTCTGGCAAGTCATCCTTATATACATCGATACCTGAAACATGTGGATTCATCCCGCCAATTGGTGTTCCTGAGTGACTAATTACTTGCATATCAGCTGTGCAGCTACTCCATTCGCCAATTACGTGGCGACAGTGGGGTATAATTCGATTCTCCACTTGGGCGTTGCCTATTTGCCCTACCTTCGGGGAGATGGTCTGTATTGTGTTTTGTTATGTGTACCTGCAACTGCTATGCATGGAGACAAGTATAGTTTGGATTCATGTCCCCCGTGGATTGTGTGTGACAGGTAGAGTATTTGGTTCAACATGTGGGTGTACCTGTCATCCCAACGTCTGCTAACAGAGTATTGCAAACAAAACCTGTAACATGGCTGTTCCATTATACAACGCCTGCAATTTTGCATGATGCCTTTAATTGTGTCTCTCACACGGTATGTTGAGGGTTCTGCAGATGTAATTGACTGACTGGATGTCTGTGCTGCTATTACAGTCTGTATTGCTTTAGTTTCTAGTGTGGGGGATGTCGGTGGGTGTACGTAACATATACAGGTTTGTGGACCTTGCATTTCTACATAATCCATATATATGTGTGTGGGCTCTATCCCTAATTAGAGAGCTAACAGTTAGTAGACTTATGTTATGGGATTGTACATTGGGCCATTGTTAATTGGTTTCTATATCATCTGCAGGTGAGCTTGCTACTTGTATACCTTCGTAATTGTAGCGATATATCAAGGGATATGTGTAAGTGACAGCTATCCCTTGTATTTCTGTCCCAGATATTTGCAGTCATTGTGGTTGTGTTGTTAAAAGAGCCTGTTTGTCATGGGTTGCCACCTTTTCATATGGTCATTCTTGGACACTTGCGGGACACAAAGCGGTGTTTACAGGCCAAGATGTAGCCACGGTCAGTACACAGGTTAGCACATACTTTTATCCTCACTACATACCTATTGTTGTGTGACTTTGGCTACTTATCATATTGCATGTAACATTTATGTTTCTTACATACAGGCATAACTATTAAATACGACTGTTACATTATATATGGGACATATTTATGTCCTACCATCTCGGACATTTGCCCTTTGTACTGTTTTATGTCAGGACACACCTGCCCAGGGTGGGGCTGTCCCTCCTACTGTGGGGCAGGTAGTAACCGTATGCCTACGGCTAGCTATACCCACACCTACTGTACTGATCTGCCTCTGACTTGGCACTAACAAACACATGTTGCAGACACACACACACATTACAGTCACACAGAAATGCACACGGCACCCTCAACGCACACTTACACAGACTACGGCACTCACAGACACAGTTGAACACAGTACCTATGTGGACCACGACACTGGCAGCGGTGACTAACTGTCCCTACATATCATCATACTATTACTCGCGGATATACTGTTCCGGTACTGTGTTCTATCGGTCTTTTAGCCTCGTGGTTACGCATGTCGGTATGTTACATATTCCATGGTTGGCGGTATCCTATTTATTTGTACCTCCAAGATGTTATGAATGTCGTTGAACTATCTATTATATTTGCAGATATCGCTGAATCCATCTATATCACCATATATCCCTCTATTGCCCTTTCTATCTGTATTATATATATGCATATGTGTACATATATATATATATATTTTTTATTTTATTTTATTTTACATTTGTTGACCGGGCTAGTCTAGCTGGATACATGTCCATTTTCAGTAGAGGCCCGGGGAGATAAGCTCCACTTATAAAACTTTACTGATGCTAAGTATAAAAACTGTTAAGAACTACATTCAAATATAAAAAATAATAATAAACAAGTGGTATAAAAAGTAATGGAGTGAAGAAAGTATTGTAGAACAAGATAGCAAGAAGTATCTAATAACATTTACATAGAGAGGGAAAAGGAAATAGCTGAAAAGAAAGTGAATTTAGATCGGGGTGAAGTAAGTCAGATGAACATGAATTAATGTTAGTCAGGGTTGGTACATGGGCACAGCCATTGTGTTTTGAGGTAAAGCTTGAGTTTCTTTTTAAAGAGAGATTTTGAGGGAATAGATGAGAGTTCAGACGGAAGCAGGTTCCAATATTTTCCAACAGTGTTTGAGAAAAGAGAGTCTCCGGCCTTGTTGTTTGATTTGACAGTGTCTATAAGAAGTTTGTGTGCAGATTTAAGGGACTTTAGGTTGTGGTATGGGTGAATCAGGCTTGATAGTATAGGGGTTTTGTCAGGTTGATAAAGAATTTGATGGGCTATGCTAAGCTGGTTAGTTTTTAGTTGCTGTTGATATTCCAGCCAGCCTAGTTGTTTTAGATTATTACAGTGGTGGGTTCTGTAAGGGTTTCCTGTGGCAAATCTGGCTATGTTGTGGTAGGAGTTTTCTAGTTTTGACAGATTTCTTTTGGATAATTTAGTAAAAAATGGGGAGGCATAGAGAAGGGGTGAGATAAGGTGGGAGAGGGCTATAGTTGTTCTAGATTCTGGAGTGAGGAAATGTTTGATTCTGTAGAGAGAGCCTATTTTTTTGTTAATGCTTTTTAGTGTGTTGTTAATATGGGCATCAAAGTTAAGGTTGTTGTCTATGGTAATGCCTAGCAGTTTGGTAGTTGACTCTTGTGATATAGGTGTGCCATTTGTTGACGTTATGGTAAAATCAATGAGGGGAGATTTGCTTGAAGGTGTAAAAAGGAGCAGCTTAGTTTTTTTAGGGTTGAGTAATAGACAATGCTGGGAAAACCAGTCTTCTACAGAGTTAAATATGTGTTGTGTGAGGGAGTGAAGGTGTGACACAGATGTGGCGGAGCAGATAAGTGTTGAATCGTCTGCGTACTGCATGCATGTGGCTTGGGGAGCCACATGGTGTAGGTCATTGATAAATAAAGAAAATAGCAGGGGACCTAGTATAGACCCTTGTGGGACTCCAATGTTGACAGGTAGCTGGGAGGATAGAGTGGAGTTCCAGAGTACTGCTTGATGTCTGTTTTGTAAGTAGGACTTAAACCAGTTAAGAGATTGGGTATCAATTGAAGTGGATTGGAGAATGTGAATGAGTATTTGGTGGTTGACCATGTCAAAGGCTTTGGATAGATCTAAGAAAAGTGCTGAGGAGAGGGTGTTATTGTTGTGATTTTTGTTGATTGTGTCTGTAAAGGAGAGGAGGGCAGTGGTGGTACTGTGGGATGGTCTGAAACCATGCTGGGTGTTAGAGAGTAGGTTATTATGGAGAAGGTGTTGAAGCAATTGTTTGTGTATACACCTTTCCATGATCTTAGATAAGGGTGAAAGAAGGGCTATGGGGCGGTAATTAGATATTTCAGTAGAATTTCCACCCTTATGGAGTGGGATAATGTGGGAGATTTTCCAGAGTTTAGGGACATATCCTTCGGTGATGGTTCTGTTGATCAGAATTGAGATTAGTAAGGCTATTGCTTTAGCTGCTAATTGCAGGTATTCTGCGGGTAATAGGTCAGCAGAGGGAGTACATGGTTTGAGTTTTTTTAGAAGGGAGAGAATATAAGTAGTTGGGACTGGTTGGAAGTGAAAAGTAGGGGGTGGGTTTAGTTTGTTCATTGACATGTTTGCATTTTTGATGGGAAGTTGACTTGCTAAGGTTTGAATAGTTTCTATGAAGAAGGAATTAAAGGAATTTGCTGTTTGGTTGGGGTTATTTATGTCAGAGCCTTGTGGGTTGGGTGTGACAGGTTTACTTGGCTGTAGTAATTGGTTTATGGTTGCCCAGAATTTTTGGGTGTTGTTTTGGGGAGAATGTTGTGGTTTCAGGTAGTAATTTTTTTATCGTTCATTATTAATTTCTTGGTCTCATTTCTTAGTTGCTTAAAGGTTTGGAAGTCTGTGGTGTTTTTAGTTAAGTGAGATTTTTTCCAGGCTTTATTCCTGAGAGTGATTTTTTGTTTGGTTTCTATTGATAGCCAGGGGGCAGGTTTAGTTTTGATTCTGATGGAGCGTGAGGGGGCATGATAGTTGAGGATAGTTAGAAACTTAGCATTAAAGACATCAACAGCTTCATCTAGTTGAAGATGTTTTAAGGGTGTCCAGTTGCATGCTTCTAGTTCATTTTGAAACAACTCCACGTTGAATCTTTTTTGGATCTGATTGTTCTGGTTATTATTTGGGTAGGAGGTTTGGTTTTAAGCCTGATGATGTAGGTTAGTAAGTGGTCACTTATATCATCAGGGAGTGTTCCTGTTTTATAGGTATGGGGTTGGTTGTTGGTGAGTATCCAGTCTATGGTACTTTCTTTTTTGTTAGCTTTATTTATTCTAGTGGGGGAGGTGATGGTCTGAGAGAATCCATAAAGGTTAATATGGCTAGTAGGTTGTTTGTTGTTACAAGATTCTCAATCGATGTTTACATCACCTAAGATGATTATCTCTTGGGGTAAGTTTAGTGATAGCCAACATAGGATCTTTTCGATGGTGGAAATGTTATTACCTGGGGGTAGATAGATGCAGATAATATAGATTGATTTGACTGGGTTTATTTCTAGTCTGGTAATAAGAATTTCAGCATTTGAGTCCTGGGGAGGTTTTTGGTGGTATGTGGTTATTTGAAGGTTAGATTTAAATAATATGGCAATACCTCCGCCTTTTTTTGATAGTCTGTCGAGACGTAAGATGTTATAGCTAGGTGGAATGATTTCACTGTCTTTTGTTGAGGGTTTTAACCAGGTTTCTGTTAGGCAAATAATATCAAAGGAGTACAGCTGTAGGAGAGCATGTAGTTAAGTTGTTTTATTATTAATGCTACGTATGTTAAGGTGGGCTACTGAGAGTGAGTTTTTGGGTTGTCTAAGCAGAGGGTTAACTATGGGGTCTAGTTTACTGGATTGATTTAAGGAGGTGTCAGTTGGGCCTGGGTTTGGGTGAATATCTCCATTCTTAAGTAGGAGGAGTAGGGTTAGGTAGGTATTTTTTGTATATTTACTATGTGGGAGGGGTATCCTTATGGGATTAGGGTAAACAAGTTTGATGTGAGTAATTCTATGATATTTGGGTAATAGATAGCTAGGTACTGAAGTTATGTTGATGTGATGGTTGGGGTAGATGGGAACTAAGGAGGCAGTTTGTTTGTGTGGTGTGTTAAGGTGTGAGAGTAGTGGTTGTTCATAGGAGGTAGTAAGGTGTGCTAATAATAGAGTGATAGTAAGAGAACAAGATTATGGTATGTTTGAGTGCTAGGGTGGGATGTTTAAACATTGTAAAGGTAGATATTAATTGTAGTTACTAGTACAAGTGTTGTGGGTGTGGTATTGCTAGAGTAATTAAGTGGTATATGTGAAAGGGTGTGGTTATGGGAAGAGGTAAAGGGAGAAGAGAGAGCGGGTTGGATAGTTGTAGTTGGGCTGTAATTGGAGGAACAGGAGGGGGGGTGTCTAGGTAGGTATATCTGTAGATGCACTGGGGGTGGGTGGAATTTGGGGGTAGGGTAGGGGAGTGGAGTGAGCCCGCACTCTGGCGGGGAATGTGACAGGCACACTGGCTGTTGTGTTTACAATGTTTGAGGGCTGCCTATGTAGGAGTCACACATTGGGCCACCTATACATTACAATTTACAGGTGGTCATGTTTGTGTGCCATCCATTTTACTGTGTGTGCAGGTGGAGAGGCGTCAGTCCGTAGGGGCCTACACTGTCAGAGTATGTGCTATACATTCCCTCTTTGCCAAGGCGTGGGCATATTGGGCACGCCTCCGTCTGCCTACTGGGGCTGGCACAGTGTGTTCATGGTCTGAATCCCTCTGTGCCTGTAATGGCCTTGGCAATTGTGGTGGGCTATGAGGGCCTTCACCATTTTGTCCCTGCTGCAGCTGCTTCCGCAGAATCATATAATGTAGCATGGCACATACTATGACGATGTGGGCACACGTGCCTGGAGAGTACTGCAAGGCTCCACTAGATGTATCCAAGCACCGGAACCGTGATTTCAGCATCCTGAACACACGCTCTATGATGATTCTGGTTTGTATGTGTGCCTCATTATGGCGTTCTTGCATGGGTGTGTGTGCATTTCTGATGGGAGTCATCATCCATGGCTCCAGTGCATAGCCAGCATTCCCCACGAGATGGCCATGTGGGATGTCCCGCCTGACAAATACCTGATACAGCTGTGAGGCATGCCAGATATGGGAGTCGTAGTAGCTTCCAGGGCTGCCAGCACACACATCCATGATAATGCCCTGGGCATTGCACACGACCTGGCAGTTGATTGAGTGGAATCCCTTGTGGTTTATGTAGCGCCTAGCCTGCTCACCGGGTGGTGACTTGATTTGTATGCGCGTGCAGTCTATCGCACCCAGTACCTCCGGGTATTGTGCCACACGGTGGAAGTGGCGCATATTGTTGGCCAACTCCTCTTGAGTTCTGGGGAAGTATATCTGCTCATTGGCATGTGGTAACATGGCATCCAGGAACTGGTGTAGCACCCTGGATGCTGATGCCTGTGAGATACCCATTATATCTCCAGTTGGCCTTTGAAAGGTACCTGTGGCCAGTATTCGCAGGCTTACACATACCTTCGTGTCCACTGGGATGGGTTCCCCTCTGTTGTTTCTGGTTCTCAGGCGTGGCCGGCACAGCTCCACTATTTGCTGTAAGATGTCCCTGTCCACCCTGTAATGCTCTACTATCTCCAGGTCATGTAGCTCCTGGTAGGTTACCCTTAGTCTGAACACTCTCCTTCTCCTCTGAGGCCTGCGTGGTTGTCGGCATCATCCTCCACAACACCGTCAGTCTCTAACACATGCTGATGAATCACAGCTATGGCAGCTCCCAACATGTACATTTTAAAAGTTCCCCGTGTGTTTACACCTATGGTGTGGTGTTTGGGAATACACAGGTGTGTGTTGGGTACTTTCACACTTTATACTATTGTGCTGTGAACACCGATGATGTCATAGGGTGTGTATGTACGATCATAGCTACAGGTTATCTTATGTGTTTTACTGCCGGAACTACTATTGTGGTGCTTTTGGTGTTGAATTACATTTGCCTGCCATGGATTACCTCTTGACCTTCCCTTTACATTTCTGCACGTTGCACCTACCATTTTCTGGCGTGCATCTTTCAGCCTACTTTCATTTGTACTTTCCTGGACCTGGCGTATCTTGCGTTATGTGTGCTACTGCCGGTCTGCTGTCGGTTTTCTTTGCTCTGCTGTGTCAGGTCTCCTATCTTTGCAATCCAATATCTCCCCTCCTTTCTTTGCATTCAAATGCCTCCCCTATCCTGTTTTGCAGGTTTCTGCAAGCAGACTTGTCAGCTGCCGTCGATTGGGCTTCGTGGGTTGATTGGTGTTGATTGCTCATTAGTACTCCAATTACCCTACTTCCGCATTTCCTTCTTTTCTTCCCCTGACCTTCCTGTTTCTGCTATTGTTTGTGGCGTGTGCGTCCGATTTCTGGGTTTCAGGCACGTTTTCATCCTCGTACACATGCGCTTTTGGGCACCATGTATGCTCTCAGCTAAACGATTCCTCCCCACCCCTGTCCTGCAGCTTTGCTTAGCAACGGACAGGCCAGATTTGCAATGCTCCAATGTGCTTACTGCTACAGTGGCACACCCCTCTGCTGATGTCATGTATCTCCTCTGAGCCACTCCTCAGTGTTATACCGCTGCGCCGTATGGTACAACCTTCATCCGGTGGGACATTTGCGATTCAGTATTATCTGCCTCATTTGCATGGCATTGACTACTAATTCATAGTTACCACGCCGAACACTATCGCAAGCCCTTAGCAACCCTTGCACCTTGGTTGTGATGTTCCATGCCTACCATTGTGTATTATGCTGTAAACCTGATTTCTATTACGTTGCGATTTTATGACATTTTTATATTATTTCTTTATGTTACAGCTTCCGCACACATGCCCTGCGGTTGTGCTGTGCGCTACTGTGGACATGACATTAAATGTTGTTATTTATGTGTTGTGCATCGTTTCTTATGCCATTGGCTGTGTATTTCGCCATTGGCATATGTTAATGTTGTGATACCTGGGTCTGGCCCTCTTCCATAGCTCCGATGTTCTGTTTGGGAAAATGTAAACCATGTTTTTTGGTTTACATTTCCGTGGGCTTACGCTACGCCTGCACCACTTCATGAATTGCTATATGCCTTCATTTGCATGGTGCGACACTGCACATGGGGTGATTAGCATACCTACGCCGGGGGCTGTGCAGTTCTGGCGTATGCCGGTAGTGTACGTGGAATTGGATTGTACCTGAATCGCTCGACGGCCATATTTGGCGTTATAACGCCTACGCTATGCATGCGCCTGGCGCAAGCTTCATGAATCCCAGGGTATATTTTCTTTGCCCCTTATATCAATGATAAAGCTGTGAAAATGAAAATGAGTCTGAAGAATGACACCTGTGGAACCAATGAGTCATATCTATTTTCATTGAAAGGGCTTCCCCCAAACTACTGTCCTTTGTTTCCTGACATCCATCCCTTCTGCAAATTTAATTAAACTCATCTCCTTCTCAAAATCCATTCAGTTTACTTATTAGTGGGACTCAGTCAAAGGCTTTCATAAAGTTAAGGTAAACAAGCCTTTCTAGGTTTCTTTTGTCCAAGTTCCATCATAACCCTATTTGGACCTGTTTGTCACAGGCTCATGCTGGTACTCATCTTGCAGGCTGTAGTTCTGCAGGAAATCACTCAGCCTTTCCCTCAACATCTTCTCCATGACTTTCCTAGCTACTGGCATTAGACATATGGGTCTTCAGTTTCCTGAATAAGTTCTATCTTTTTCTTATGCCTTATTGAATGTAAAAAACATAGCTTCCTTTCAGTGCACTGGAATATCAGCAGCTGTTGGAAGAGATATTTTATGGGATCTGTAAGTACAATCATCAGATTCTTTAGGATCTTAAGATGTATGATTTCAGGACCTTGCACCTTGTCTTACCTTACCTTCCTGAGTTTCCTTTCTTCGTATAGCAATGTTAGTGGTGTAAGATATAGCACACTCACCTTTGGGAAAGAAGACTATGAATTTCTTTTCCTCACACCAAATAGATTGATTGCTGACACTGCAGTGCAAAATATGGATGTGCTGTACTGCTGAGTGTGACATCCCATGGGTGAGATGTTAAACTGAGGAACTACCTACTTAAGTCTGAGGTAGCTCGGGTGGATGTAAAAGACCCCACATCACCTAACAATACAAAAAGAACTCTTATTTGCAACATATTTACAAATATTTACAAATATATAAATCTATGTAGATATACAAATCTATTTATACATATTCATAATTTTTTCCAAACATACTAAATTTTCATCCTTATTAACCCCCACTCCTTTTTCCATAACCGCCATCTGATTATACTTAATATTGTTACTAAAATCCATTAGCCAATGAACATAATTTCATTTATTCTTTCATTTAATATAACACATATAACATAATATTTTATCTATCTTTTAACATATTCTTTACTTCTATTCTTATACTATCTATATTTAATCATATTGATGTTTATTTTATCCACTTCATTTATATCTTTAAAAAATCTTTACATAATTTTTACCACTACTTTTTTACTCCTTTACATTCCAGAAACAAATGTTGTGTAATTTCTTCTTCTTGACAATGTAAACATATTCTATCACTTTTTATGTAGCATATTCCCTTTTACTGGCAATTGATCTATTATGAGCCTCCACATAAAATCTTAACATTCTACTTCCTGATTACACCATTTGCTTCTTATTTTTTATAGCTTTAATTTTTTTTTATTTTAGATTTTTCTCATGGTTTCACATCATTACATTTTATAACCTACTTTTCTTTTTCTATATCATCAATTTTTCATTTTCCACAAAAAATATTTTTTCTTTGTAGTCTTCATTTATACACTATTTTCTATTTTACTCTTTTTTACTATACCCCAAAATTTATTACACGTATATTTACACAATTTTACTACTAATCTTATATGTTTTTCATTTATCCTCTTTAACACTTTGTACAGATTTAATGAAGCAGCATATGCCACTGGGTAAGTTAACCTTAAACCCATTCCTCTTTACATAACCTACAAAATCCTCTTTTTTTCTGGGTTTAATATAGAACCCCATAAAAATGCAAAAATTATTTGCAATAATTCTTTTTCAAATACTGTTGGCAACATAAATACACTTGTGACGTGTTATTTTTCCCATCAGTACTGAATTTATCAAATAAGTCTTTTTTCTGAATGATATTATACATTCTCCAGTAATGCTAAATCTGTTTTATTTCTTATATTGTTTTTCCCCATTGAATTCTACTTCTCCATTTATTCCTCAGTTTTATACCTAACACAGAAATTTCATTCATTGTAAAATATAGACCCTCTATCTTTATTATGTCACCTAAACCTTTACTTTTTTCTTTAAAGCCACCTCTATGAGCTCTAGACCCTCATTTGTGCAAATTATTTCATCTTTTATCCAAGTTTTTTTTTTTTGCAATTATTATGTCATCTGGATATTTTAACAGAACTAGAATTCTTAAACCTTTAGGTGTTATATACCTGCCTCCTTCATTTTGTAATTTATTTCACATAGTATCACATTCATACATTCATAACTAATGCAAAGAGTATACAACTCATTGAGCATCCATGCCTTACACCACTCATCATATGTGCCTCTTGGTTTAAACAGCCATTTACAAGTATTTTTATATTTTAGTATTACTATATGATGACATACATAATTTCCTAATTTTCTCACTTATATTATATTCTTACATTATTACCCGTAAGATTTCACATCCAATTGTATCAAATGCCTTATTAAGGTCTCCTATCATGGTTTTCTCTTCTTCATTTCTATTCAGAATATCATCCACAATTGAGCTAACTATCATTAATACTTCTTGACATCCCTTCCTCTTTATACTATATATACTATCTTCCATAATATTTTCCATTTTACTTTCAAAATTCTTTTGGATTTGTTACATTATAATCATTATTATTCTAATCACACTATTGGTCTCCATTTTTTAAATGTCTTCTAACTTTCTTCTTCCATATGAAATTAAGTATTCCACTACATATTTTTTATACATAAAAACCTTCATTTAACCATTCATTCAAAATCTTTAAAATATTTTTTGCCAGTCCCTTAAATTTTTATATAGTTCATACCCTATTCCAGCTTGTCCTGCAGCTGAATCTACATTTATTCATCCTAATACTTTATCTGGCTCATTTAACAAAAATCTCCTTTTCCAACTCTTTATTCTCTTTTTCTGTTAACTTTTTTACTTTCCATGTTTTTAAGACCTTCATTTTTCTTTTAACATTTCATGCACATATTTACTGCACATTTATAAACTTTTTCCCGAGTTCTTTATGTTTCTCCTATTACATTTTTATTTCCCTCACTACCCTACTATCTTCCCTGCTAATCCACTTAAGTAATGCAATACATCTTCTCTTTTACCATGCAAAAACAACTTTGCTTATATAACAATTTTTGTGTTTTTTCTTGATTTCTTTCATATATTTTTTCTTTGTCAAAGCACTTTCTATCATTATGTTTTAAAATCTTCCAATGCACCATTATATGGTCTTTCATATTTTTCTCACATCATATTGCTACTGTAAAAATAATTTCCTTAAATATTATCCACCATTCAGACCAATTTTTATAAAATATTCCCATAATAATATGATCTTTCCATAACTGTATTACTAATCTCTTTTTTTTCTTCATTCTATACTTTCTCTTTTATTGTTTTTATTCCTTTGCCTATTTTTATATATTCCTTAGTTTCCTTTATCTCTAGCCATATTGAAAGATGATCAGAAAATCCTGTTTAATCTACTTCCCTTTCTCCTTTTAACTAAAACTTCTGATACTATAAAATAATCTATTTCAGTTCTATACATACCCCTTTTGTATGCCCATGAATTTTTGTCAGAAAATTTTAACTTACCATGTCTTATAACTTAAAATATTATTTAATATAATTTCCTTTCATTTTATGCTTGCCTCTAAAATCACAATTAAAGACTCCTGTTGTTATGATATTCATAAGTATTGGATGGGATTTGGTATAATAGCAATGTTGTTTACCTCACAGACAGAGTGTTCAGGGTTTGATTCTCACCTCTGAAAGAAATGGTCTTGGCTTAAAATGGTCTGCAACGGCAGCTAGCCAAGTAATTACCTATGAACTACTCAGTCTAAAATATGATAAAATATGTATTTTCTTTCTTAATTAGTATAAGCATATAATGCTATAATTCTATATACTTGTTCTTTCCATTTTTAATCTACAATGGTTAATCTTCCCATTTTTGCTAAAGTTACATCTAATATCTTTTTATATTTCTACAGAATATGGTTATTCCAGAACATCTCTCGTCTCCCAAACTCCAGATTATCTTTCTCCACATAGTTTCTGCTTGCAATCTTTCTTGATTTGTTAAAAATCTTTCAGTTACTAATATAATTGCATCTGCATCATATGTATTACACCACTCCAAAATCTCTATTCTTCTCACTATATGCGTAATACTTTTAACATTTACAGGAAGCACTCTAAAATTTTCATTTTCCCTTTTCCTTAGATTCATAGCTAATTACTATGCAAGCTTTCTTAATAGGCCATTCTAAGCATAGCCAAGCTCCCTTCCAAAGGTGAGAATCAAGCACTGTAACTTTTGTCTGTGAGTCAAACACCATAACTATAATACCAACCCCAGTCATTAGATGTATATATTCTTTTTCATCTATTCCCTTTCTTTTTCTTGTGTACTTATCCCTTTAAATTTTCTTTTTTCTGTATGTTACCCATTTACCAATAGATTTTTTTTACTACCTTCCAATTTATGTCTTCTTCATCACTTGTTTCAAAAACCTTCTTCTGTATCTTCTTTATTATTTTTTCTCATCTTAATTTTCTTCTATTTCTACTAATTCTAAAATGTCATTCTTTGTTCATTTTCTTCTCTTTGTTTTTCTTTTTCCTTACTCTTATTTTCATTTTTACAATCTATATATAAATGTCCACTTTTTTTTTTACATTTATAGCATTTCAATTCACATTTTTTGCATCGTGTCCTATTTCCCTACAAATGTAACATTTTATTTTGTCATAGTTCCTTATCAAATGTTCTTCTTTTCCACAAAAAAAAAAAAAAAAAAACATGATTTGCGTTATCCGCAGTATTTACAACATTCTTTTTTCCCTCCACATTTATCATGCTTGGTATATGCATATTTTTTCTCTTTCTATTTTAACACAATATTACAATCTCAGCCACTGGTACATAAACGCTTTTTGTCATAAAATTTTGCAATGTCTAGTAGTTTTTTGCATGAAGATTTCAAATTTCCTTTCTCCCTCTGTTTGAAATTGTACATGAATCTTCTTTTATGTTTCTTTGTTAAATATCTTTATCACATAAGGATTCCATGGATTACAATCTTTCTGTTTAGCATATTCTCCAAGAAAAGTTTCCATTGAAAAAATCAATCTCAAATATAATGTCACAAAGTGTCTGTTAATAAGAATAAATATTCTTACCTCATATGCTTTTACACCCAAAGGAGCTACTAAATTGTTGCACACTTCATGCCTGTCCATTTCTTTGACTTCTGTCTTTTTCATTTTCTTCTGCCTTATTTTCTGCTACTCACCTTTTACCTTCTGTTACTTTATCTTTATGTTTTCTTTTCCATCTCACCACTATTCTTCAGGATTGTCTTTGCATCCTTCTTTTGTATTTTTTCTACAATACCCTCCAAGGAAACATCTCCTTCAGTTTCTGGCTCAATCTGTATCACAATTTCCTTAAATAAATTATCCTGTAAGCCTCCTGATTGGGGGTTGTAATTATACATCCATCGTTTTCTGACTCATCACCATACAACAGATTTCTTTAAAACATCTCCTCAGAATCTTGCACACATTCTCTAGTCCTGATATTTGATTTTTCCTCCATTTCTCTCACCACTACATCATCTCTTTCTCTCTACATCTGCCTCCTTATTTTGCTGTGCCATCTCAATACCTGGAATTGAAACAGAAAGTGCTCCTGCAAATGGGTCATACTCAGAATAATGATGACCAGGGAAAGTTCCTTGATGTCTTAGCCAAATGACCCTATTTTAGGGGTTCATAGATTGTACTAGGCTGATGACGACTAGGGCCCTTACAAGCTTAGCCACTCACCCCAAGCCATTTGGATCCCATGTATTTTAAGGGAAGGTAGCATGTTATTGGCAGGTAGCTAAGGATTTGTAGAGGGGGTGTTAGTTAGGATAATACTTTTCTTATTGATTGCCTTGTCCATAAGGGACATGAAGGCCAGACCAGGGATACATTTACCATCCAATTGTCAAGGTTTTGTTTGAATACGGTCAAGGATAAACTCTGTTTTACATGGATGGGGAGCCTATTCAATGGTGTGGGGATCATTTAGGAGCATACCTGTCCCTCCAGCACATTATGTTTATGTCAGAAGTGAATTTCAGATCCCTGGATCTAGTAAGTCTGGTGATGTTTGTTTTGCACATGTGCAACAGATGCATCAGGACAGGGTATGAGGAAACCCTGTAAGTCAGGCAAAGATCCTCTCTTGGCAGCCTATAGGGAATTAATACAGAACAAGAGCCTTTAGGAGATCAGTGCAGGACAAGCAGATAGACTATCTGGTTTGAATGACAGGGTGTCCATGAAACCGTTCTTGATAGCAAGGGACAACAAGCGTTAACATTGTTTATAAGCTATTATTCTAGCGTTTTTCAGGATGGCTCACAAATCTATTAATAAAATACATACATATACATTCGATATAGTTTATATTTTTATAGTATACATTTATACATAAGCACATGTTTTTTTAAATAGTGGAACATATCGTTTGAGATATGTATACATGTTTTTAAGCTGTATGAGGTTGAAGCATCTATTATAAATTAAATATTTGTTTTTAATATAAAGAATCACAGAGGTTTTGAACATGAATTTCAGCCAGCAATTTTTTAGTAAAATTTTTTAATCAATTAAGCACTGATGTCATCAAGTAAGGAACAGTAATGATTGGTTGATGAAGTAACAGCAAAGGTATTTAAATGTAGAAATGGCTTAGCTTTTTTAACAGTCTGATGAAGCATTCGAGAGAATGTGAAAGCGCTTACTGGATGTTTTATTGTTTTTGTTCTTTAGTTCAGTGTGTTTAATAAAAGGTCAAGCTTCTTTATTGTCATGTTGTGCCTCAAGAAAAGGTTATTTGGATTTTGAAACTACATTTTGCTCAAGGCACTTTACCCTTTGTGGTTGATTCATTTTGTTTAACTCCGTTTTTATCAGTGAAGCAAGGGACATGACGGAAGTGACCAGTGAAAAGGACATGGTGAATTCAGCTTTTTCTTTTAATGACACTGTGACTGATTCCAATGAAACTTTGTTTAAGAAACTGTTATTATCTGACAGTAATCCTTTACTGAAATTATCAAGGATTGATTTAACAAGTAATGAGAGGGGGACCAGCGATATTGACAGAAATATTAATGTTATACAACTAACGAGGAAAATAGAACAAACTCTAGAGAAACTGAAATATACACAATGGCAACATAGGCATATGGAAGCCTGCATTCATTTTAAAGTAGTTCCATGTGGTTTATGTATACTTAAGATGCCAAATTTCAGCAACACTTACCCTGAACTACTTAGTAAATGGCAACAACTCAACCTTGAGACCAGCTGTGGCTATATGAATTTACTAGTAGGGCAGTAGATGTCAATAGAAAAAGACTTAATGTTTGAACTTACTAGATTATGTGAAGAATTGGCTCGTTTTATGACACAGGGAGAGATGAGTGATTTTTTGGCAAGCGCTAGTGCTAATGTCTCATTACTTGAGAACAAATTGATGCAGGGAAAGAAAAAGAAACTTAAAAGAGACTTCCTCGATTTCCAGAAGGGGAATGTATTCACTTGGTCTCGCAAACCAATGAGAGGGAGAGGCAATAATCAGCAACAGACTGCGCACCAATCCATAGATGGAAGAAGAGACACATCAATTCCGATAGCTCAACCAATCAGGGAGCCTGACATGTCGAACAAGAAGGGAGTAGAGCCGCCCACCAGGAAGGAAGTGATGACAAACAATAATACCACGTGTAACAACGATGCAATGGATATCAATAGAGAACCACCAGCTTTAGCGGGAATGAATAATGTAAGAATTCTGAATCAAGATGTACGCAGGAAAGAAACAAATGTTGTTAGTGCATCTCCTACTACTTCTACAGAGGGTTTTTTTTCCTCTTTCCCCTTACCCATACGACTGAACATGAAAACGCCATGGTCACCATTACAGGGATCCAAGAAACACAAATTTCCCGAAGAGAAACTGGAGTTTCAGAAAAAAGTGCTGAAACCTCTAAGTCAGACTTAGTTATTAACATTTCTAGTTATCATTTAACATTGTCAGAAATACACCTTTTAAACAGATGATTATCTTTTATTCCAGCAAAAGATGTTGACTTTACTGATATGCTAATTGATTTAAAAATGTTTACTAGAAATATAAATCTTAAAATGTTATATGGAGACAACATATGTGAGAATGTTAACAGAATTTTCAAGAAGCCATCAACTTTTATTCCTCAGATGCACCCTTTAGTAGAGTTGTTTGAGAAAGCATGTGAGAGAGACCTATTGAAGTTATATGATAATAAAGAAGCTAAAGTCAAACATGATTTTTATAATCTGAATAGTGATAAACACAAAGCCTTAAAGAACTTACAGGAAAACAAGGCGATTGTCATTAGAAATGCTGACAAAGGGGGTGCAGTAGTAGTATTAGATACTGAGATGTATAAATCCAAGATTCAGATTTTTTTGAATGATAGACATACACGGATATTGATGATGTGAAGCTTAACAAAGTTATTAATGGAGTACATGATGAACTATATGACTTGTTGTTATGTGCAGTGATAGATTCAGATCTTTATAAATATCTTTTAATAGAGAAACCGACTATACCGACTTTTAGGGGATTACCTAAAGTCCATAAGAACATTGAAAGTCCATCCTTGTGACCTATAGTTTCGAGCAAGGGATGGTTAACAGAAACAATATCTATATATTTGGAGAAACAACTAAGAAGCATAGTGGAACAAACTCCTACAGTAGTAAGGGACACACAACAATTTCTGGAAAGCCATACAGACTATATACCTAATGATATAGAGACAGAATACATGGTGACGTTGAATGTAACATCATTATTTACATTTATTTCTAATGATACAGGGGTGGACAACATGAGGCTGTTCTTGATTGAGAAAGATATGCCAAGAGAACGAATAATAAGATGTGCTTTACTAATGGATTTGGTTTTAAAAAATAATGTGTTTGCATATGAAAACCAATATTTTATCCAACAGAAAGGAGTGGCAATGGGCACTCCTTGTGCGAATTCATACGCAAACATAGTTATGGCATATTGGGAATACACCTATATTATGCGTAATCCATATTATGAGATGAATATATTATTATATAAAAGGTTTGTTGATGATGTTTATTTAATATGGAAAGGTGATGAGCAGACACTAAAAGAGTTCATTCAATATATAAACGGCACCACAAGTTTCCTGTCTTTCACAGGGAAATGGTCACTACACAAAATTGAATTTTTGGATGTCATACTACTGAAAGAAGGCAACACTGCACAAACACAGTTATTCAGAAAAGACTGTAGAAGAAATTCTTTGCTACATCGCACTAGTATGCACCTCCCACATATCTATCGCAATATAGTATAGGGTCAAGCACTTAGGGTCTCTAGACTCACCACAGATGAGACTAGGTTTCAGGGAACTACAGAGACCTTATTTAATGAATTAAAAGAGAGAGGGTATGTGTCAGAAGAAAGAAGGAGTTTGCATCAGGAAGAGGTTGTAGATAGGAGAGTAAGTGGAAAACCTTTATACAGAGGTAGACAGATAGATCATCAAAATGAAAGAAGAGCCTTGTTCAGACCACAACAGCCAGTAATACCGTATACAAATAATAAGAAGAAGATCAGGGAGATCTTCCACAGAAACTGGAATATTCTCACAATAGATGATGACATACAGCGACTTGTGGGTGATAAACCTACATTTACTTACAAGAATACAAAATCACTCAAACGACTATTATGTTATGAGAGAAATAATAAATTGGTGTTAACATCTGATAGAAAAGGGACCTATGCTTGTAGGACATGTAACAAGTGCAGTTACAGGTCTAATAGCAATAGTTTTGTCCATCCTGACAGTGGAAGATCATATAATTTTTCAATTTATGCAGACTGCAAGTCACGGGATTTAATATACCTAGCAGTCTGCACAAAATGTAGTCATTTTTATATAGGAAAGACAAATAGGACCCTTCGAGAAAGAGTTAGAGAACATGTCTATGTTATAAACAGAGAAGATGACATCAATGCCCTAGCCAGACATGTTATAAATGAAGGGAGTACACATGGTTTTAAATTTACTGTGATTGAGTTTGCATATAAGAACATTAGGCTAGGTGATCATAGAAACTACACTGAACAAAGAGAGACAAGGTGGATCATGAGGCTACAAGCAGCTAGACTATCTGGTTTGAATGACAGGGTGTCCATGAAACCGTTCTTGATAGCAAGGGACAACAAGCATTAACATTGTTTATAAGCTATTAGTCTGGCGTTTTTCAGGATGGCTGACAAATCTATTAATAAACAACATATATATTTGATATATTTTATATTTTTATAGTATACATTTATACATAAGCCATGTTTTTTTTAAATAGTGGAACATATAGTTTGAGATATGTATATATGTTTTTAAGCTGTATGAGGTTGAAGCATCTATTATAAATTAAATATTTGTTTTTAATATAAAGAATCACAGAGAATTTAAACATGAATTTCAGCCAGCAATTTTTTAGTTAAATTTTTTAATCAATTAAGCACTGATGTCATCAATTAAGGAACAATAATGGTTGGTTGATGAAATAACAGCAAAGGTATTTAAATGTAGAAATGGCTTAGCTTTTTTAACAGTCTGATGAAGCATCCAAGAGAATGTGAAAGCGCTTACTGGATGTTTTATTGTTTTTGTTCTTTAGTTCATTGTGTTTAATAAAATGTAATTTGGACATTCTGTTTATGTCAGAAGTGAATTTCAGATCCCTGGATCTAGTATGTCTGGTGATGTTTGTTTTGCACATGTGCAACAGATGCATCAGACAGGGTATGAGGAAACCCTGTAAGTCAGGCAAAGATCCCCTCTTGGCAGCCTATAGCGAATTAATACAGAACAAGAGCCTTTAGGAGATCAGTGCAGGACAGGGTATTCTTGCCTTGAATTCTCCTGGTGAGAAATCATTGAGGGCATTCCAACTATTGCAAGTGTCTGGTTAGATACATGCTAAAGGGGGCACTATATTCAATAATAGGTCTAATAACGGCCAAGTAGAGTAGGACATTAACTTCCTTGGACCAGGATGCCAGGATGCCATACCCTGGTTGACATGGAATGATTTTTTTTATCTTAGCCACATATTGATCAAAGGCTTGATTACTGTCTACAGATGTTCCCAGATCCCTTACTACTGGGTCAACTCTTAGGGGAATTTTATTGTTGGAGTAATTAACTTGAGTTGACAATTGCCCAAAGGGCATTATAGTGCATTTTTTGCCATTGAGGTTTAGATCATGTCTTTGACACCAGTCATTTGTCTGTGTTAATCCCGCTTGCAAGATGTTTGTGTCTCAGGGAGAATCTATACTAGCTCTCAGTTTACAGTCATCTGCAAACCTGGTCAGCCAGAAGACTTTAACATTAGCCTTTACTTCCAAGAAATAGATGTGAAACAAGAGTGGGTCTGGCACAGAACTCTGGTGTACTGTAGTGATGACAAGTCTCTTGGTGGAGGTGGTCTCACTGATCTTGACTTCTTGGGTTCTATCTGTGAGCCAGCGAGCTATCCAGTTTGTTAAGTAATGGTTTATGCCTAATTCGGAGAGCTTCTCAACAATGCCTGAGTTGGTATTGTATCAACTGCCTTTGCCTGGTCAAGATATGCTGCATGAACTGTTTTAACCTCTTCCATTGCCTTGGTGGACCCCCTCAAAGAGTTCTACCAGGTTAAGTAGGCATGATTTTCCCTTAACAAAGCCAAATTGGGATGGGACCAGTGTCTATAGGTTGCCAGTTTCCTTGTTTATCATTTGCATGACAATGTGTTCCATGATTTTGCATATTAGTCTTATTATACTTACAGGTCAATAGTCCCCAGGATCAGCTGATGGTCTGCTCTTCTGGAGAGGAATGGCTGTTGCAGTCCTCCATTCACTTTGGATGTAGCCTGTTTCAAGTCTGTAGTTAAAGAGTGCTTCAAGTGGTCCTAAAAAGTCATATTTTAAACTGTTCAAGAGGTAACCTGAGATGTTGTCAGGACCCATGGAGGTGGTGTTCTTGGCTTTAGTGAGTGCTACCAGCATCTGGTCCCTGCTGATAGCTGGGAGAAGTATGTTGGAGGATTTCACCAGGTGGAGCTGAAGGGATGTGGGGATGAAGTTTGAGCTGCCATATATAGCAACTAGAGTGAACTCAGAGGCTTCTTACAAAGAGAATGCAAGGCATAGCAAACCTGCCTTATGCAGAGCACCTTAAAGACCTTTCCTTCTATTCAGTGTCTTATAGAGTGCTGAGGGGTCATCTATGCCTAGCTTACAAGGCATCAGTAAACCCCACACTTATGAATCTCCTGCATATTTGTCAGTCACACAGAACCAGAAATACAAGTTCTAAGGACCTGAATTTTGTCTGTGACTTAAACAGAACATGCTGGAAAGACAGATATATGTCCCAGAGACTGCCCTTCATATGGAACAAACTTCCCATCCACATGAAACTGAGTTTGTTTATTATTCAATTTAAGTACAAGTTCTACCAGTGGATGGAAAATCAGAAATTTACACCAGGCTTAGCATGCATGTCCTTCGTAGCTTAGAAAGGCCTGTCTGTAAATGTCCTATTTGGATACAGAAAGTCATTGTTCTTTCAGAAAAACTTAGCTAGGCTTAGGAAGCCCCCCTGGGTCAGTAACCTAGTAACAATCTATGAATCCATGAATCTATGATTTATCTGCCTGTAGAATTGCTATGTCACCCTGATCGGTGTAGGTGGTATCATTCACCACACCACCTGATCAGCGCACTGTTGTGTGTTACCTCTAAGTGTCAGGATATAGTTGAAGAAGGCCTTCTGATTGTGCCTAGCCTGGGAGGCTATCTTGCCCTCATAGATGGCCTTGTTGGACTTAATTAGACCCCTTAGTTTCTTGTTTAGTTGTATAAGAGAGCACTTGTGTTTAAAGAAGTTGCTTATCCTGACATTGGCCATGAGTTTTCTTCTTTTAATATATACCTTGTTTAGGTGAAGATTCCACCAGTGGGGTTTGTTTTTAGTGTTTGTTTTGAGACTATTTCTGGTAGGGGGGTCAGCCTCTATGCCGCTATTCACATGCTTGTATAGTAACTCTGTGAACAATTCTGCACAGGTAGCTGTGGTCTCGGGGTTGGGGAACCTTGAATTTTGGTACTTAATATGTTATAGTGTGCCTTTGAATAGTTCCTAACTGTTACTGGCTTGGCTGGATTTCCTAAGTTGATTTTTTTCTTCAAATGAGACAGCTTTGTGATACAACCTCACTAGTTAGGACATGAAAAGGAGGATGCCTGCAATAATCTCCCGTGTTAGTGAGTACCAGATCCAGTATGCTTGATCTTCTGTTTTGAGTGTGCACTATCTGTTCCAGGGTGTTTGTGTTAATAAAGTCCAGGAAGCATTGTACCGGTGAGTTTGAGGCAGTGTATGTTTCCAAGTCTATAGAGAGGAAGTTAAAGTCACCCATGAATATGTTGTTTGGATGGATGGTGAGTGCCTCTAATAGGTTTAAGTAAGAGTTGTGAAACTCTATGGGCATAGATGGTGACCTGTAGTGAGCCATGATATGGTGAGGGACCTTACCTATGGTGACCTGCACATGAATGAGCTCCATGATATCATCCTGGTTACCTGTGGTGACATGCACATGAATGAGCTCCATGATATCATCCTGGTTACCTATGGTGACATGCACATGAATGAGCTCCATGATATCATCCTGGTTACCTATGGTGACATGCACATGAGTGAGCTCTATGATATCATCCTAGTTACCTATGGTGACATGCACATGAATGAGCTCCATGATATCATCCTGGTTACCTATGGTGACATGCACATGAATGAGCTCCATGATATCATCCTGGTTACCTATGGTGACATGCATATGAGTGAGCTCTATGATATCATCCTAGTTACCTATGGTGACATGCACATGAATGAGCTCCATGATATCATCCTGGTTACCTATGGTGACATGCACATGAATGAGTTCCATGATATCATCCTAGTTACCTATGGTGACATGCACATGAATGAGCTCCATGATATCATCCTGGTTACCTATGGTGACATGCACATGAATGAGCTCCATGATATCATCCTGGTTACCTATGGTGACATGCACATGAGTGAGCTCTATGATATCATCCTAGTTACCTATGGTGACATGCACATGAATGAGCTCCATGATATCATCCTAGTTACCTATGGTGACATGCACATGAATGAGCTCCATGATATCATCCTGGTTACCTATGGTGACATGCACATGAATGTAAAAACAAAGCAAAAGCAGCTCTCAAGAACAAATTAAATAGCAAACAACAACCAAAAAACTAAGTCCCTGGTTAATTCGCCTTTCTTCAAAGAGATTTGGAGGCATGCAGACTAAAACGCCACCAAAACATCCATCATTTGCTGACACAAAATTCGATAAATGCTTTAGAATGCCCCAGAACAGCAGTGATCACAGTATAAAGCAAGTACAACTGCAGTTAATCTAGAAAATATTCTTAGCTTAGCGTGGATGGCTCTGGAGGTAGTTGAAACACCAGAAAAACATTGCAGGGTACTCTGTAAGTGAATTATTTATTTATTGATTAATTGAATGATTGATTATTTGTTTATAAAGAAAGTCTGACATGGCAAAGGTGCCCATTTTCAGCTGAGCCCCAGGGAGAAAAGCTCCAAGGTATCATATTTAATGCAATCAATATTTGCAATAACAAATTTTATAATGCAATTTCAGTGAATACATAGCATAATAATAGGTTTACTATCAAAATTTCGAATGGAAAAATAATTTCCGTTCGAAACACGGAATACAAAAACAAAAAATCAAAATGTTGAACAAGTCACCATGTCGAACAGATCACGTGACGTCCATATAGAAGCTCAGGTAAAGGAAGCTCCTACACTTAACATCGCATTTTTGCAGGGGTGCAAGCCCCCCTGCACCCATCTGTGGGAGGAGGCTACCACACACACACACACACACACACACACACACACACACACACACACACACACACACTCACCCTGCTAACTATATATTCCAACTCTGAGATCCCACTACAATGAGGAAAGGGACGAATTTCCCAAACCGGTTTATAGTAGCAAATGCACAGTGCATTCGCTAATATAAACTTTCGAACATTGAGATGTTCGGCCAGATGGAAATTCGAATATCTGTGTTTCAAGTTTTCCATCTGCGGGCATCTCAACTCAACATTCTGATATTAAACCTAATAATCAGTATAATAATTTTTGTATTGATATTCACAAACATGAAATTTACAAGCCTTGTACTGAGACCTTCCAGATAGAAGAGAGTTATATAATACAGACAGGAGTAATTTAAAAAATAAAATAGAGTGGTTTAAAAAACTGAAGGTGTATAATAGCCCTGACTGATATAGAAATTTTATTCCAAGTTCTAGCTGCACTATTGAAATAGAGGGTTGTCCCCAGTAGTCCCATGTGGTTTGTAGATAGTAAGCAATTGCTTATTATTTGACCAAAGGGGATAATTTGGAAGATAGTATTAGAGTAGGGGTCTAATTGCTGGGCAAGCGGATGTGGTATGGATAATTTTATGGGATAAGTTGAGCTGAATATAAAATAGGTGTTGAGGAAGCTCGAGCCAGTAAAGTGTTTTTAGTGTTAAACTTTGATGGGTCCAGTAAGGTTTGTTGCAAGCAAATATGTAAATCTAATTAAAAATTGTCATTGATTGTCATGCCAAGTAGCTTTAATAAGTGGAAACTTCATCATGATATTATTTAAGGAAGAAGTTTTAAAGTTGTTTTCATGGAAATGTGATTTTGGAAAAAAGTGAGATAATTTAACTTTGGGGGGATTTAGTTGCAGGTGATTATCCTGAACCCAACTTTCAACAAGAGTTAAAAACTTCTTGAGTAATTCTCTGAAGATGTTCTAGGTTGTCAGAAATACATATTAGGGTACAATCATCAGTGTATTGTATGTGGAAAGACTGCAGACAGGATAACAATGTTAATGAATAAATTACAGAGTTGAGGGCCAAGAATGGAGCCCTGTGGCACACCAGTATTGACAGGAAGGAAGGGAGAAAATGTTGAGAACCATTTAACAGACTGGCATCTATTGGTTAAGTAGTTAACAAAGAACAAAGTTAACAGAAAAGTAAGAAAAATTTAAGAACAATGTTCAAAATAGTAAACAAAGAGCCTTGCAGCTTGCCTGATTTATAGTAGTAAAAAAAGCTTGTAAACTGACTCATGCACTCAGCAAGCAACCACACTTCGAGCTTCCCCCCACTGTTTCCTAACTCAGAGAGCCCAGGTAACTACCTTCTGCCACAAGATGTCTGTCCCTGGAATCTGTCAATGCAAAAGCACAGAAAAAAAAAACAGCTCTCAAGTGCACTTTAAACAACAAAACTAACAGTGCTTTTCAGCTCAGACAGACCAGGATAACACCATCTGACATAAGACGTCTGACCCTGGAATCTGTTAAGGTAATAGCCCTCTTAGTATAAATACCACCTTTGGTATCCACCGAAAAGAGACTACTAGCCTAGTGGGACTAACCCAGTCAATTATTCTCTTAACTCCTTGTGTTTCCTTTCCTTCAAATTCTAGACCATAGTGACTAACTGGGTATTATTTTATCAATACCTTATGAGTTCTAATCCATCTGCTGAAAAATCAAATAATTTCCACATCAAACACTCTTAAAGCACAACCTCAAAACAGTAGATAAGAACACAAAGTCACAGAGCTTTTTGGTAGGAGGTGCAAGCCTTGTAACCCCCACCCTCCTACCCCCCACGAACAGGCTGGATTCAGTCCCACATTCCTGATTTCTAGAAATGCTAGATCAGAAGTTATACAACATAAAAGTAAAGAGGAAAGATTGTTTTAATTAACAAATTACTTTTTCTCATTACTCTAAGTTGACTGACCCTGCAATCAGTATATGCAGTACCTTCAACAAACAGAAGCGCTAAATAAATAATTCACCAGTCATTTTCCTGTTTGTTAAGGCAGGAATGATGAATCATGGAGTCTTGCAAAATGAGAACAGACGAGGCATAATGAATCATTATTTAATCATATAAATGCCCAATGTGTAGCGCAGGAGAGCGACACTGATGTTCTGATAAGTGATGTGCTTTTTGCTTAATTCTGAATCATAGACACACCTGCATATTTTCAAGAAATTCTATTTATTGACTGCGCATTTTTGTGTTGATTTACTTCTTGAAACATAGAAATATGACTATTTGCTTGGACTGGGTTTTATTCATATTGAAGTATTGACCGCATGAAATACTAGCAAAACACATATACTCATCTCTGTCTATATATATTATAAAGATAGATATTGATACAGATCCACAGACACACACACACAAACACACACACACACACACACACACACACACACACACACACACACACACACACACACACACACACACACACACACACACACCATTAGTGCATATTTATAATAAATATTATTATAATATGCACAAAATATACACTTGTAGATATATACAGTTATTCGTGGTGCAGGTAGGCTTTGCAGCGGAGAGCATTTATTTATAAACAGTTTGTTGTAAAGCAGAGTACAATGACAGGAATATTATATGCTGCCTGTTCAATGGCTTGTACCCTCATAACCTTATCTAGGACAGTTGGCACCATGGGGAGTCTTCACTGGCTTGTACCCTCAAACCTTAGGTAGGCCAGTTTGCATCATAGGGAGTCCTCACTGGCTTATACTCTCAGAGCCTTAACTAGGTCAGTTGGTACCATGGGGAGTCCTCACTGGCTTGTACCCTCACAGCCTTAGCTAGGTCAATTGGTACCACAGAGAGTCCTCATAGTGCTGCCCCCCCCCCAACTTGAAAGTCCTCTACAGTTAAAGACAAAAAAGGTCCTCAGAGTTTGGAGAACAAAACAATAAATAAAAAATAAAGGTCCTTCTGTTACTCTTGCAAAGAGCTTATATAAGCTCTTTGCTAGAGTTACAAACACACACTCATACTACAAACAACATTTTTATTTAAGCCGATGTGATATCAGCTGAATCTCCTAAAATGAAGGCTGTTAATGCAGTCTTGCATAATCAGCCACTCTTCTGAGGTGCTGATCATCCTCTAACAGCTTTCACCCCTTTAGCCTGCCCATCCTGTGCTTCTGTGTGCTCTCTCCATGTACCCCTACACAATCACCATTATCACATTTAGCCTAACCTGAAAGCTAGTGTAATGCTCTAAAACACTCTTGAAAGACATTCTTCCCTCATCCCATGTTACTTTGGCTACATCCAGTAGTTACTCGCAATATCTACCATATAAAATGTCAAAGCAGTAAACCTTGTGAAGGCCTGCAGAACCTTTGAAAGAACAAACATTATGCATGGTAAAAGTTACTGCCAGTCCTTTTTGTCTTTCTCTATGACTTTCTTTAGCATTACTTTAAACATTGAGTTAAAGCATTCTAGAAGGCCATTAGCCTATGAGTATTAGATGGAGAAACACTGGAAACACTGTCAGAGATTATGTATGATCTTAGACATAAAGGAACTATCCTGGTCTCTCCTCTCCACTAGAGAACAATAACATGAGTTCCTTCTCTAAGGCTATAGAGTTTGTCCTTATAAGAGGAACCAACTCTTGGAATTTATTAGCATAAAGTACTACTACTAAAACCATTGCTGGACTAAGGTCCATCAATGTCCATAGCAGTTCTTTCAAAAGGCAATTTGATTATAGGCATTTGGTATAAATGTGTTTGATACTCTGGACATCCTGTGCAAAAGTCTCAGTTTCCTTCAGGGTACCTATCTTTGCCAAAAGCATGGGGCAACCTGTGGTACTGGCTACTGTGCTGCAGCCCTCCAATTACAAGAAAAAAGAAAGAAAGAAACATAAAGTGTTTTAAATTTGAAAAGATGACTACTATTTTTAAATTAAAAATAATACTCAACTTTCCAAGTTTTTTCTTTGTTGTGGTTACAAAGAACTCTGCACTTGTGCATATGTAGAATTCCGAGGTGACCTGAATAAAAAAAAAAAAAAAAATGTCTCAATCCATTGAGCTGGTTTGAAAACAGGTAAGATTTGGGATTGCTAAACTTACTCTGGTCAATCCATGCCACTATTGAAGATGACCAAACATCTCTCAATAAGTGTGTCAATAGGCTCCTTCCTGATGCAGCCAGGTGACTGAGGCAGCATAGAACTGAAAGTGAAACAAAATGTTAGTGCATCGAAGCAAAGGCAGGAAGATTAAAGTTATTTTTTTTCTTTTTGTAAGCTATTATGCCAGCCTGCAGTAAGGTAAGTACTTAATTTAAGTGTGTGTGTGTGTGTGTGTGTGTGTGTGTGTGTGTGTGTGTGTGTGTGTGTGTGTGTGTGTGTGTGTGTGTGTGTGTGCGCGTGTGCATGTGTGTGAATGCATTATATATTTGATTTATTTAAGTGTGAGCAAGTGTGTTTGTGTGCATGTGTCAGTATATCTGTCCCTGATTTTGCCACTTCTTTTGCCCCTCAAAAAGTGGTTGATGTTTTAGTAAATCACTGAGCTTTACAGGCAGTCAGTAAAGCCAGTTGTTATAATTCCATACTTCATATCATTCAGGAAATGCATCTTGATGGAACACGTCTGTCTCTACTAATGTTTTAGTGAATTATAGCTATATTTAATAACTGACTCTGATTTGGGGTCTTTATGCCTTCATTATTGTTGTCTTTGTCTAGAATTCTTGAGCAAAGAAGTTGTGAGGTGTAGTTGGGTGAGAGAAGTGGAAACTCATAACTCTCCCTGATTTTGCCTCATATTTTGGTCTATTTTCTTATCCCATTTGTCATGTTCTGGCAAATCAGTGAGAACTACAATTACCAAATAATGACAGACATCTGAGGTTCAAACTTAATAGCCTTCAGTAAAAAAGCATGTTGGTGTAAAATATGAATTCTTCCAGTTTTCTAAGTATATAAAGGCAATATCTGAGCCTAAATTTGGTTTTGTGTTCCTCAGTATTTTTTAGCTTTCTCCTTGATTCATGTTGATAGGTATTTTGTTGCAGTGGGTCATGCATTATACTCTGACAGTAGTCAGCTGGGAAGGTAAATTCATATGTGCCAGTTGTTTATGTAAGTGTGTAGCCATTCATTTGATTGCAATCAAATATCTGAAGTCTACATCCAGCCACATAACTAATGGGTATGTGGATTGCTTGTGAGGAAAATAACTGTTTAGGTAGAGTGGACAGGCTGCAGTATTTCTAAAACACTTTGGCCATAATTTCACTTCCTATCACAGTCAGACATCAGCGTTATACTTGGTAACTGGCTGTATGTGGCTGTCTGAGCAGGTTATGTGTGACAGTAATAGATTATTGGCAAAGTATAGCACTGAGTAGTGTTACCATCTAACAGTTTGGCTGTGATGCATTTTTTTTTCTTTTTTTGTTCAGGCAATCGTTAAAATAAAACGTTGCTAAAAAAGGGCTGTAAGAAGTGCCTCAGAGTATCTAGAATCATAATATTTTCTGGGAGCTTAGTGGCCCCCAGATCCCAGACTTAATTTGATGACTTCTTCCAAACTTATTATAGTGGAATCTTGATCAGTTAGGCTGTATTAAAATTATGAGGGAGAGCTAAGAATTAAGACAAAAAAACACAAGAAAGAAGTAATTTATCTGGATGGTATGGGACTAGGGAAAAACAGGGAAAGGCATAGTAGAGGTGCAGGCAGATTAGTGAGCAACAGAAGGCATGTATGGAGTCCTTTGTCTAAGTCTCCATTTCACCTAAGGCTGGCCTTGTTGATTGCAGTCAGATATCTGAGGTGTACACATTCAGTAAAGTGGCTATAATAAGTAGGTACATATTGAGGCAGTCTGTAGATGAAAGTGAGTTACTCCATGTATTCCAAGATCACAGACAGTGGTCATTGACCTGCTTTAGTACAGCCCCAACATTTTCAGGTCTTTCAGGTTAGCCCTATCCATTCACTTGTTTCCTGCAGTCCCTCCTATTTGCTTTGCAGTCACCAGCTGCCACTGGCCAAAATCCAAGCCTTAGTTTTATCCATGGCAAGCTGCCACCTAATACATCATTGCATGCCAGCTTCATCAGTAAGTTCCTGAATGATTTTGCAACTAATATATGCTGTATAAATGTGTTCCTTTCTTTTATTGCCATGTATTCCAGGTCATTCTGCAATTTAAATAAGAACAGGTTGTGAGGGGAGGGGGTCTCTGCAGTGGGTCTTTCAACTTGTGGCCCAGATCAGAATTTTGTATTCCCATTGTCCCTTCCTGAGGGTTCAGTTGTCCTACTTGGAGATGATCAGGACTGACCCTCCTTTTTGATTTTGTTTATTTATTTATATTTGTTTACCAGGGTATTGCACTGAACTTAATAGACCGTTTGCAGGCACAGCCCTGGTGAAGAGGATCACATAAGAAATGGACAAACATATTTACAGTACAAGGATAGGCTATAAAACACATATTTATACATGCAACAATATGTTACAACATATAGTTCAGGAAGCAGTTTACAAAGTCAAAATTTACATGTAAAAATGGAATTATGCTTAGGAAAGCTTTTTGGATAAGATGTAGCTATAATGATTGAGCTATATCTCCTACCATTCCAATGTAGATATTGGGATGTAGTATCCCAATCCTCCCCCCAGAGGGAGGACTTCATAACAGTGGTCTGTGGGACCCTCCTTATACTTTCTATGTCCTGGATCCCCTGCCTTCTCTGCAGTTTCTCCCTTTTCCTTACTCTTCTTTAGGCATCCTTGTCAGTTATGTCATTCTCTGTTCTCTTTTGGGCAGTTTGATACCTTTCCTTGGGATTATTGGCCTTCCTTACTCAGGGCCTCCTCCTATACACATATTCATATGTTTGTTCTCCTATGGCCTTCTATCATTATCCCTGGTCCTTTACAACCCTTTGCCTTCTGTATCACTAAAGGTCTGGGTAATTCTCCATCTCATATCCCAGAGGACAGAAGGTCAACACTAACTAACCTGGTACTATGTCTGTGACCTGGGAATCACATTTTTAATAGTGTTCACATTTTCCTGTTGGTTGGATAAATGTTTAAAAAAATGGAAAATCCTTCCTGATTTACAAGCCATGAGTAAGGTAGGGCACCACAGCTATTACATGCAGTACCTTTCTAAAACTAGTCTGTATTTCAACCTGAACTGTGAGGTAACATCTTTTCTCCCCTCCACAGATCTTTGCAAACAAGTCTTTTTCCTACAAACATATTCCGCACTTATAAGTGTAATCATAGTATTGTGATGCATTTCATTAGTGTAGGAGAAGCACAATAACAGAATGTTGTCCTGACTAGCCTACCTGAAACTATATGACATTCAATTGTTACCTTGTTAATTATTATTTTTTAGAATATTTTATTAAATTGTTATACAAAGGTAACAAAATTATTTATTTATTTATTAATTATTTATTAATTTGATATTTATTAACCAGGTTAGTCCAAAATGAGCCAGAGGCCCATTTTCAGTTGAGTCCCGTGGAGAAAAGCTCCAGATAATTTATGATCTTATAAACGTTAATAACATAGCATGAGGTATATTAGCTACAGTTCACAACACTAAGTACTGAAATAGAAATAAGTAAAATTACAAAAAAGTACAGTATATGAGATGCACTCATAGTTTTTGACAAAAGGAGACATGGTATTGACATAACTATTATGTTTTTAAATCCAGGAAGAATAATGTTGAATTACATGACAGAGAGAAGAGGAGAAAAACAGGAGTGATACATTATAGTTGAGTAAAAGATAAGTGATATAGTTGTCATGTGGGGGGTTGACATGGGCAGAACCAGGTCTTTTGTAGATAGTGTTTATGTATACATTTAAACAAGTGTTTTGGGTAGATTTGTCTTATATTAAGGAGAAGTGTGTTCCAGGTGTGGGCTACTGAGAACTTATAAAGGGACTTTCCAATATTCTTGTTAGGGTTGTAAATGTCAAGGCGGAGTTTGTCAGCTGTGCGAAGGTGACGATGGGGGAGTGTAGTAAGATACTAGGTTAGAGATGGAGGGGCAGGAAGAGGGATCATTCAGAATGGCGTGGGTAATATGTGGTTGATGAAGTAACAGTTGGTTAGAGAATTCGGGCCATTTAAGTGCTTTAAGGGCAAGACAGTGATGAGAACTGTAAGGGATATTAGTGTCAAATCTGGCTATTTTATTGTAAGTTTTTTTTTAATTTGGAGAGTAGTGTAATTTGAATATTTGCAAGGATAAGAGCTTCATACAATAGACAGAGTAACAGAAGAGACTGGTTTAGGGAGAGTTTGGAGGAAGATGTAAGGAATTTCTGACTACCATAGAGTAGACCAAGTATCTGGTGGGTTTTCTTTATACATTGTTGGATGTGTACATCATATTTTAGTTCATCGTCAATAGTGGTGCCAAGTAGTTTGGTATGGGGGTTGTGTTTAAAGATGGTATTGTTGAGGGAGGTGATGGAAAAGGAGAATGTGTAATGAGCTAGTGTTCTAGGAAAGAAGAGAAGGAGTTTAGTTTTTTTAGGGTTAAGTACCACTTTTATTGTCTGAGAGCCATACTTCAGCTGAAGAAAAGGTATCCTGAGTTAGAGCTAAGAGACTGGGGATGCTATGGGCAGTGGTAATAAGAGTAGAATCATCAGCATATTGAAGGAGTGTTGAGAGATTACAGACAGAATGTAGATTGTTAGTGAAAATATTGAGCAAGAGGTGGCTTAAGATAGATCCTTGTGGAACACCAGTGTTGACTGGAAGGAAAGGTGAGAAGACAGTTTGCCAGTGAATGGATTGTTGCCTATTGGTGAGGTAACTGAGAACCAGTTTATAGAGGAACTAGAGAGATGGTGGTTGGAAAGTTTACTTAGAAGTTTAGAGTGAGAGATAGTGTCAAAGGCCCTAGAGAGATCGAGGAATAAACCGGAGACTAACATGTTGTTGTCCTGGGCCTCAGCTACTGTTTGAGTGAAGGAAAGTAGTGCAGTGAAAGTGCTTTGGTGGGGTCTAAAGCCATTTTGGGTGGAAGTAACCAGGTTATCAAGCAGGTGTTTGAGTAACTGGGTATGAATACACTTTTACAGGATTTTGAAGATAGGGAACAGGATGGCAATTGGCCTATAATTAGATGGATGGGTAGAGTTTCTGCCCTTATGAAAAAGGATACTGTAGAAGGAATTCCAATTATCAGGGACACAGGCTTCAGTAATGGAATGATTTATGAGTATGGAGATGGGGTAGACAATGGATTCTGCAGCAATTTTAAGAAAATAGGAAGGCAGTTTATCAGCAGAGAGGGAGCAAGGTTTGAGTTTGGAAAGGAGAGATTTGATGGTGGAGGTAGGGACAGGTTTGAAACAGAAGGTATTAAAAGGTGTTATGTTGGGGGATGAAGGATGGGTAGAGAAGTATTACTATTTTGTGTAAGTTTTTGGATGGTTTATATGAAATAGTTGTGAAGGAGAGTAGCAGTTTCAATAGCTGTATTATGTGGGAAGGGGTTGGGAGTTGAAGGTTTGCCAGTTTAAAGAAGATGATTAATGGAAGCCCACAATTTTTTTAGATTTTTATGTGGGCTACATTGGTTGGAACAGAAGAAAATGTTCTTATTGTTGTTAACAAATTTTTTGGACAAGTTTCTAAGCTCTTTACATCTTTGAAGTAGAATAGGGGACTTATTTTTGACACAGGCATTCCAGATACTGTCTCTTTTATGCATAATGGAGCAGGTATGTTTTGTGAACCAAAGGGCAGAGTTAGGTTTTATTCTGATTTTTCTGATAGGTGCCATGAAGTTAAGTATGTCCAGGAATATATTTTTGAAAGATGTTATGGCCTTGTTGAGAGGGAGGTTTTGAAGGAAGGACCATTTTATATTAGACAACATGGAGTTAAAAGTATCTGGATTGAATTGGGTGAGTTTGCGACATTCCATGTAGAGGTGGCCTTTGGGAGTATGTTTGGAGAATCTATGGGTATAGGTAGGGGTGTGGTCACTAAGAGAGTTAGGAAGTGTGCCACCATAACAAAACAAATAATGATTTACACACGAGTGTTTACATCAATTCTTATTATATGTATTACTATGATTCATTAAGTAGTCAAACAGTATAAACAAGTCATAGAACATAGATTAATATTTCTCTAGAAATTAGTTCAGTTTTATCCAGCAATTATGCTCTGTGTTTATTATGTTTTCTTCTTAATAGCAGACATTTTTTGACACACAACAGTGACAGTAATTATAAATATTGTAGATTCCACATTAATTGTCTGTTCTTCAGGTGTTTGCACATTTACATCTGGTCTACTTTCCCCACTAGCAGCTTTTGCAGTATGTCCCCTTTTAAATGAAGTATATGTGGAAAAGCCCCTTTCAGTTGCTACAGGCATTCTCTGTTACTTCAGATAATGCCTTCTTAAATAAATTCTCTCATCTAATATAATGAAGCATCTGTCATCACAAGAGTCTGTTTGGCACACACACTTCATAACAGCTGCTGATAAAGCTTGTTTAAATCAAATTTAGCCAATATTTTCCATTGTAGAATGTTTACTGTTAAGACCTGCAGGGTTTAACCACAAATATCCAATGTGCTTCAGTTTAGATAAATATGCCCTTATTGTTTTATTTCTAACAAAAGTCCAGTCATGAAATCTATGAGCTTGCGTTTTTGGCATGACTCCTATTCTAGCAGAAACACCAAAAAAGCCAGCAAGGTAGTTTCACTGTTTATTGTGAGGCGAAAAAAACGGACATAAATGTCCTGCTTCAAATAATACTCATACTAGTTTCGGCACCAGCCTTCATCAGTGAGTAAAAAACAGTTCAAAATCCAAAAACAACGTCAGTATATATACTATTGTGCACCAATAGGAAAACAGACATTCTCATCAGGCTCCTGGAATAGATTTAAAATAACACAGCAGAATGTATATGGACACAAATAAATAAAAAATAATGCTTAAACCAAATAGTTATACCTAATACCAAATAACCTAGACAAATCCATAAATAATGTTTGCCTGTATGATAGAAAATATTGGTTAATAATGGTATTATCATAGGTATTAGAAAAGATGGCATAAATACAATGTATATGGCTGCATGGTGGAACATGACTGTCATAATAACATGATTAGTGATTTACAAATGGTCATTGAGACCCGGAAGAAATAGGGCTCCAAGATGTGTTATCCAATATCTTTCTTTGTGGCTTAAGATACCTTGCCATCCAGTTTGATTTTGCCTGTTCCCCGTAATTTTATCTATGATAGTAAACATAAACTTAGCACTAGGATGTTTCACCGTATGCAAATATAATGCATTGGATGTTTTGTGATTACGAATATCACTACGGTGTTCCCCAATTCTGATTCGTAATGAACGTGATGTTTTGCCAACGTAAAATGACTTACATTGGCAAGTGGCCAGATAAATAACCCAGCTAGTGGAACAATTGCCAAAAACCCTAATGTCATATACTTTGCTTGTATTGGAACTAGTAAATTGTTTAAGCTGATTAACTTGAGCACAAGATATACAATGTCCACATCTGAATGTTCCCAATAGCTCATCCCCCATAATGGTAAGTTGTTTATATTTAGCTGCACCACTTTCTCTGTGCTTATAATGAGAAAACAAAGTGCCCAACGTTTTGCCACGTCTGAATGAAAATGAGCACTGATTATCCAGAATACCCTTCAGATAGTCATTCGCTAATAAGATGTTCCAATTATTATTAACAGCTTGCCTAACTGTTTGATGGTTTTTACCTAAGGTGGTAATTAATCTGATATTTGGACTATTAGGATTTTTACTCTTGTCCCTGTATTCTAACAAAGTATTTCTTTCCTGCTTATCTGACCAAATGCTAGCAGATTCAATGTCAGAAATACAATAACCCCTATCCAAAAATCTAGATTTTAGATCCGCTTTGGCAGCTGTGTAATCCTCTTGACAAGAATTAATTCTCCGAATTCTCAGGTATTGAGATTTGGGGATGTTCCGGATGGTGTGGCGTGGATGCATACTCTTGGCATGTAACAGGGTGTTAAACTGGGGGTATTTCCGATGGATTTTGGTATTTAGTGTATGGTCACTGTTACGATACACAGTGACATCCAAAAACGTTATCATCTCCCTATGAAATGTAACAGAAAATTCAATCCCCCAAATGTTATTATTGAGATGTTCCAAGAATTCCAAAAGATAGTCAGCATCCGCACGCCACACCATCCAACAATCATCTAAATATCTCCTCCATATGTCTATTTCTACAAGATATATGTTGTGTAGGGGATTGTAAATCAGGCATTCCTCAAGGTAGGCCATAAAAAGATCTGCATAAATGGGGGCAAAGGAAGCCCCCATGGCCGTACCTTGTAGTTGCCAATAGCAATCACCCTGGAAATAGAACACATTTTTTGTCAAGACATGTTCCGTTAAGCAGATAAGCAAGGTGTTAAAACCCGGAGAATACAATTCTGCTTTGACCAGCCAATATTCTACAGCTTGAAGCCCAGCCCAATGTGGAATACTGGTATAGAGGGATTTTACATCCAAAGTACACATTATCCAGTTGGGCTCTAACTGACTGTCCTGAATAATTTGCAAAAATTGTGTGGTATCCTGGATTCTTGCTCGAACTTGTGGCAACAAGGGTTTTAGATATTGGGTTAAAAATGCGGACAATGGTTCAGTAAGGGAACCATGGCCAGAAACAATAGGCCTGCCTGGTGGATGTCTGATTGATTTGTGTATTTTCGGAAGTAAATACAAAATTTGTCTAGCTGGATCTTTGACCTGTAAGTGTTGAACAATTTTAGACGTGATGATACCCTCCTCCAATGCAGATTGTAAAAATAGATCAATCTCTTTCTTAAATTGCATAGTGGGATCAATCCCCATCTTCATATAGCAATGTCTGTCAGATAGTTGTCGTAAACCCTCATTCACATAGTAGTCCATATTCAAAATCACTACTGCACCCCCCTTATCAGCTTGGAGAATTGCTATATTCTTGTTGCCTCTAAGTTCTGATAAAGCTACCCTTTCCGAAGAGGTGACATTATCCCTACTGGTAGCCGCTTCAAAAAGGGGAAAATGTAAATCTTTTAACACCGCTTGTTGAAAAATAGCTACATTTTTATTCATGGGCGGCTGAAAGGTGGATTTATAAAATGTGAAATCAGTAGATCTTTGAGTGTTAGAACTATCCTGTTCAGAAAAAAACAGTTTAAGATTAAGTCTACGACAAAAATCAATGACATCTAGTGAAGTTTGATATTCATCAGAAAAAAAGCTGGGAACAAAGTTTAACCCTTTATTTAGAACTTGTTCTTGTTCATATGTGAGTACATGGTCTGATAGATTCAAAACATTTTTAAAAACTTGTGTAGTTACTTCAGTAATGCCTGTATAAGTCCCGTCATGGAGTCCGTGGATATGTTTGTTTCTATGTTTCCTCCCCCCTCTGGATTTCCTGCCATGTCTAAAGGGTATTGAGTGTTGGTTTTCTTTTTGAGTGGAGAATTGACCGTGTTGGCATATTCATTATCAGTGTTGGATGACTCCTCCCCTGAGGTACTGGTGTGAAATTGGTCACTGTTTTTTAGTATAGATCTGGGCCTTTTTCTGGTCCTGCCCCTATTGACATTAGGGACATTATCCTGGAACCTCACAGTTCTTTGTACCTGGAAAGGATGTCCCTTTTCATAATCATTGATATCTCAATTAAATTTCTTTATTTTCCTATCTCTAATGGTTTTGTCATAAGAAGTCAACTCCTTGGATAATCTCTCTAAAAATTCCAAATATTTGGGACTGGATTCATACTTCTTGCACTCCTTTGCTAAATCCTTAACTTCTGAAAGACACAAATCAATTGTTCTTTCATAATATGAAGTTAGGATTTTTACAAAAACCATGGAACCCTCTTTAAGTGCTGCATCACATTCATCAGTAAGCCTCTGTTCAGATCTGCCTACAAGTGGGTGCAATTTTATCTGTAGACCTCTTGGTGCCATGTTTTTGTGAAGATAGGCTTTGAATAGCCTTAAATGCCAAATATTGACTCTCAATCCCTTAAGTCCTTTTTCCAAATTACGAAAAGAGACTTCACAATTATCTATTGGATTAATAATAGGTTGGGTGGGGTTGCTGCTTGGGACTTGATTAAGGCCAAAAATGGCTAGATCCTCCCTGTCAGCACACAACCCCTCCAAGATTTTATCCAAATCCATCATGTCAAAAAAAGTAGTTATTCAAGGAGCCGACTATGAAAAAAATCCAATAAGAAATATAAAAAATGGAAACAGGGGCAGGACCAGAAGGCCTCCAAATTATTATACCAAAAACCCACCAATATTGAGATGCTATCAGGGCCAGTTTCAAATCAATAGTCACCCAGTACACAGTATGAGGGTTCAAAAATAATATGCTTTCTAATGTCTAATATGCAAAGTAATAAACACAGATATAATATTGTTAATATCCACATCTATGCAGAGACATAGCAATAAACCTGAATAATATACTGTCATAAGCACATAAATATAGGTCCATGCAATCCACTTAAATAGTGTTGTAAATATACAATGTGACAATTGACTGACCTAAACAAATCAATCATCTAACTGAGATATGTAGATCAATAATGTCAATAACCTTTATACAAAGAAGGGATACAGAGAATTGGAACCCTATAAATGAATGGACTTATGAAATATGTGTAAGGCAGGAACAATTATTATACAGCCAAGTAAAGAAACCAGTCCCCCAATATAATAAAATATATATGCCCCTGATCAGCCTCTTGACAACACAAAATAATGTGATTATATATATATATATCAATGTTCAAAAAGACCAACTGAATGGAGTATTGCAAGCCCATCAAGTATATATAAACAGTGGTACCCCAAGTAGTTATGTCACAAGCAAAATAATTATAGCATGAATCATGTTCAAAATCTTAAACCAAAAAGAGGTAAATCATATAAAAACAGCAACTTCTATTAGTATATATGCGCTATTTTCACATATAACCAATTAGTGTAAACTTTTAATTGTGTGTAAGAACTTCAAAGCCTGAAGGCAGCTGTCATAAAAATTTACAATAAATCCTAGTGCAGATTTAGTTTCTATACAAAATAGCAGGATAAATAGGTGTATGTCATTCCTGGAATATCTACATAATGCATATCACGGCTGGATGGCAAATCCAATCATAATAGAAAATGTTAATGCCGTGTCAAAAATATTTCAAGCAAAATGTAGTTCAAAAAAGAAATGATGTATGTAACACTAATCATATTATAGAAAAATATGAATTATGAATCCCGCATCTTTGAAAACCAGGCAACAAAACAATATGACCCTAACCTCAAGGTAAAGATGACCAAAGCATAATGTCAACACATGAAGTATACTGAACATATATAAAGGGTCCTCATGTGGACAAATAGCTGTTGTTGCTTAGTATTCCAAATGGTTAGTAAACAGAAAAATTATTACAAAAGGAATAAAAGGTTTTATATACATCAAGGTAGTCCTATATGTGAAAAGTCATCCGAGTAACAAACTGTGTTAAGTAAGTCCAAGACTATCCGCAAAATAAGTTCAATATGCGAAACGATGCCTTCTCAACCTGTTCTCGTGTATACACATCCACCGGGTACGACAAAGGCCTTTAAAGTCAGTCCTGAAATGTTATTTCAAAATGGCGAGGCATAAAGTTCACAACTACAGTGTACATAGCCCAATCCCAAAATAGGGCCCAAAGATAAGCAACATGTAGTAACAATTGCCAATTCGTCTTGAACGTGGACTAAATACTTATAACCACTTGTAAATCACAGTACCTGTTAAGCGGTTGATTCCGACCCTTAAATAAGAGACACGATATATCCAAAATGTAATCCAATGCACCATATGTCCAAAAAGTGTCATATAGGAATGTCCAAATGGTTTAAAACACTCAAGATAACCGCACCGCCGTATGCAAACTGGCGTTGATAGGATCCAAAAAGCAGCCTCAGGGAAGGAGCCCTCTCCCACCGACGGTGAAACAAACGCCAACAGCGAAGAAAACACACTCAATCAAACACAAGCCCTCGCTCGTACGACTGCTCGGCCAACCAACCTTGGAACAAACACCAAAAAAGCCAGCAAGGTAGTTTTACCGTTTATTGTGAGGCGAAAAAAAACGGACATAAATGTCCTGCTTCAAATAATACTCATACTAGTTTCGGCACCAGCCTTCATCAGTGAGTAAAAAACAGTTCAAAATCCAGAAACAACGTCAGTATATATACTATTGTGCACCAATAGGAAAACAGACATTCTCATCAGGCTCCTGGAATAGATTTAAAATAACACAGCAGAATGTATATGGACACAAATAAATAAAAAATAATGCTTAAACCAAATAGTTATACCTAATACCAAATAACCTAGACAAATCCATAAATAATGTTTGCCTGTATGATAGAAAATATTGGTTAATAATGGTATTATCATAGGTATTAGAAAAGATGGCATAAATACAATGTATATGGCTGCATGGTGGAAAATGACTGTCATAATAACATGATTAGTGATTTACAAATGGTCATTGAGACCCGGAGGAAATAGGGCTCCAAGATGTGTTATCCAATATCTTTAATAACCATCAAACAGTTAGGCAAGCTGTTAATAATAATTGGAACATCTTATTAGCGAATGACTATCTGAAGGGTATTCTGGATAATCAGTGCTCATTTTCATTCAGACGTGGCAAAACGTTGGGCACTTTGTTTTCTCATTATAAGCACAGAGAAAGTGGTGCAGCTAAATATAAACAACTTACCATTATGGGGGATGAGCTATTGGGAACATTCAGATGTGGACATTGTATATCTTGTGCTCAAGTTAATCAGCTTAAACAATTTACTAGTTCCAATACAAGCAAAGTATATGACATTAGGGTTTTTGGCAATTGTTCCACTAGCTGGGTTATTTATCTGGCCACTTGCCAATGTAAGTCATTTTACGTTGGCAAAACATCACGTTCATTACGAATCAGAATTGGGGAACACCGTAGTGATATTCGTAATCACAAAACATCCAATGCATTATATTTGCATACGGTGAAACATCCTAGTGCTAAGTTTATGTTTACTATCATAGATAAAATTACGGGGAACAGGCAAAATCAAACTGGATGGCAAGGTATCTTAAGCCACAAAGAAAGATATTGGATAACACATCTTGGAGCCCTATTTCCTCCGGGTCTCAATGACCATTTGTAAATCACTAATCATGTTATTATGACAGTCATTTTCCACCATGCAGCCATATACATTGTATTTATGCCATCTTTTCTAATACCTATGATAATACCATTATTAACCAATATTTTCTATCATACAGGCAAACATTATTTATGGATTTGTCTAGGTTATTTGGTATTAGGTATAACTATTTGGTTTAAGCATTATTTTTTATTTATTTGTAACAAAAAAGTCATAAAGTTCAGGTGTGGTCCCCAAATGGCATATAACTCACTTAAAAAACTCCAAACGAAGATCCAGCATCCAAAGTCGATAAGAAACAAGTTTATTCCAGTAGTTTTCACTTCTTCAGCCTTTACTTGGTAAAGTCTGAAGAAGCCTAAGGGTGAAAGCGCTTACTGGAATAAACTTGTTTCTTATCAACTTTGGATGCTGGATCTTCGTTTGGAGTTTTTTAAGTGAGTTATATGCCATTTGGGGACCACACCTGAACTTTATGACTTTTTTGTTACCTACTCTTTTATCTTGTGTGGTTTCCGTACTCCGTTTGCTGTGTGTGCTGTTCCTGTTTTTTTATTTATTTGTGTCCATATACATTCTGCTGTGTTATTTTAAATCTATTCCAGGAGCCTGATGAGAATGTCTGTTTTCCTATTGGTGCACAATAGTATATATACTGACGTTGTTTTTGGATTTTGAACTGTTTTTTACTCACTGATGAAGGCTGGTGCCGAAACTAGTATGAGTATTATTTGAAGCAGGACATTTATGTCCGTTTTTTTCGCCTCACAATAAACGGCGAAACTACCATGCTGGCTTTTTTGGTGTTTGTTCCAAGGTTGGTTGGCCGAGCAGTTGTACGAGCGAGGGCTTGTGTTTGATCCTATTCTAGCAGGCCAGCACTTCTTTGCCTTATTGGTCTCATTGCCGTCTTAGTTTGGTATGTCCATATATTCATGAAGGTGGTTCCCCAGTGAGTTAACTTAGCCCAGCTGACTCAGTCCTGTCCCTATTGGTTGGCTATATGCTGAAAGGTAAACAAATAGGCCAAGTCTTTTTCCTCAGCTAAGGGTTCACATAGAAGGACATATCATGGATGAGTCATTGATATGGCCACTACCATACCCTCAGCAGAGATGGCTGTTGTATGTAATAGCTGTTCTACAGTAGTTATCTTATAAATGTCTGTCTTCTCTCCTTGAGACCTTAGCCAGGACTCTTGTCACACATCTCCGAACCTCAGCTTGACCCAGAAAATTTTACCACAGCACCACAGTACCACAGCAACAGCAGGTAAAAAGTAAAAATGTTTTTCACTTGTTGTGGAAAATTGTTACAACTACACTTAACCATAACAGCTGCAATCAGAACTTCAGGAAATCGCATGTCAGAATTTTCAAGTCCCCACTGCACCCACCAGTGTGGAATTTAAACAGCAGACCCTTACAGTCCCTTAGATAAAACATGCATTTTTTGTCTGCCCAAAATGTGAAATTGTAGAATGACTTTGCCAAAGAGAAAATAAAATTTACCAGCTGGTGCAATTTTGATAGTCATTCTTTCTGGTGGAAGCAATTATTACACAGAATTTGGATGCTGATAAATATGAAACAAAAGTTGGTGTTAACAGTCATAAACAGAACTTTGGCAGTGACAAATTTATAAAACAAAACACAAAATCTGTCACAAGCAGTCTTTGCCCAAAATGTTTACACAGCTTTACTGTTACCAGGACTTTCACTGGCATATCAACTTTGTTGTGCTGACCCCCCCCCCCCCATCTTATAGCTGATGCTGTGACCTTGGTTCATCAGTACATCACTCAGGAATGCTCAAGACTATTCTAGAAGTTCTTTACAAACAACATTTCTCTCTGTCTGATACTTTGCCTTTGCCCTCAACCTAAATAGGTACAGGTCCACACCTGGACCCACTCTCATTCACTCTTGATACAAGCATTTCCTTTAAAGGAGCCGTGTGTTCCTGCAGTCTGCACTATGGTGAGTTACATTCAAGAAATACAAACATCTCATCTTTACAACACAAACAGTAAGTAAATTCCATATTAAACACAGAGTACATACTGGTGCATCTGTACACACACATACTCACACACACACACACACACACACACACACACACACACACACACACACACACACACACACACACACACACACTCGCACACACTTGCACACACACACACACACACACACACACACACACACACACACGCACACGCACACACATACACGCACACACATATATTTAGGTGTTTCTATGTTTTATATAAAAGCAATATAAATTACATTGAGTTGGGATTCTATAATTGTTTTTTGAAATGTTGTTTTTATTGGTTGGCTGTGTCACATGATTGATTGTTTTTTAATATATAATCGATTCATGAAATGTTTTTGTTGTAGCACTGAGGAAGGGGAAACCCGAAAGCTTTGCTTTTTGGACATACTTTGGTTTTTATTATTGAACACAGCTTACCACAGTGATTTTCTTTGTGTTTGCTGGAATTTTGGTGTGTTTCTCACTGTGGGCATTACTCACTAACTATATACACAGCCAACATTTAGTTTATTATATTGAAATGTTGCCTGTAGCCTCAGTTTGTCTGACTAATGAACAGTCAGTCTGTGGCCCTGAAACTTCGTTGAGAAATATTTTGCTGAAAATTGACAACCCACTGTTAAATCTTGTGGATATACCAGCATATAATAATATATCTAATGATGCATGAGGAATGGAAGAGCTGGGGAAAAGCATAGCAATATTGGAGAAGAAAGTGCAAACATACAAGCGCTTTCAATGGCAACGTTTGAGTTTTGCTGCATACCTAGAATTAGGTGTAGTTCCACAGGGGTTGCATGTCCTGAAAATGCCCAGCTACGGGAACACGTACCCTGAATTGCTAATGAAGTGGCAACAACTGAACCTAAAAATTGGAGCGGACTACATGAGTCTGATGAACGAGTATTTCATGGATCTGGAAGGTGAGCTTTTAAGTGAAATTAACACTCTAGAAGATAGAATCATCTGACATTTCATTCAGTCATGTTATTATGAACTATCAGCAAATGGTTGAGAGACTGTCATTATTTGATAAAAATCAAGAAATGCAAAAGAGATTGAAACTTATAAGGGATATGAATGATTATAAGTTGGGGCAGATTTTTGTCTGGCCCAAATTTAAAACCCACCCTAATAATAATATTAATAAACAAAGGAATAATGGTAATTTGGATCAACTAGATACATTTGAGACCGTTGATACTCCTCGTTCCAGCACCATGGTAACGAAAACTACTAGAATTGATGGGCGGGGTAGTAGTGGATCGTTTATTGCAGGAAGCTCAAATGAGGTAGCGGTTATGCAAAGCACTAATCCGAATGCTGCTAGCTTACAAACAGGAAGTGATATAGCGTTGTCAGAGTCGATAACTGAGAATGGTGGTTGTACATCTGATGTAGGACAAACAAACTGTCCAGCCACTTTTTTAAAGTTATTCAAACCAGTGCAGTTAAAATTGTCAGTCAAAATAAATTTAGAAGAGAAACTGACAATGAGAGGGAGGTCGAGACAGCGTTTGGATGTAAGGAAGAGGAAGAACGAGAGCCCATTACAGAAGAACAAAATGTTATGCAAATAAATGACAACTGTAATGTTATTAATTTCTCCAGTTATATTTTGACTGATACAGACAGAGCTATTTTAAACAAAGGTTTACAATTTATACCTAGCTGTACAGGCAACATTGTTGATGCGGTTACTGATTTGAAATTATTTGTTAGTAATTTAAGTTTGAAATTGTTATTTAAAGAAATCATTTTGTTGCAAATAATGTGTGTAAAAAAAGTAGCACTTTTATTCCATATAATTGCCATATTCTGTCAGCTTTTCAAGAATTATGTGAAATTGAGATAAGGGGCTTATTTAATGGTAAAAATGAATGGAAATATTACAATTTAAACAAAAAGGAAATTGAAGCCATAGAAAGGCTTGACAATTATAAAAACTTGATTATCAAACAAGCTGACAAGGGTGGGGCAATTGTGCTATTTGATAAAAGTCATGTGAGTTTAATGGAACAATTTTTGAATGATGAAAATACTTTTAAGATTGTAGATTTTAATTAAACAAAAAATGTATTTCTAGTGTAAATATGTTCATTTGCGATTTGCAATTACAGGGTGACATATCCCTGGAAGAATTTACATACTTTACTGTTTCATGTCCTAAGTTACCTATTATTTATGGTCTGCCAAAGATACATAAATCCTTAATAGATCCCCCAATGGGACCAATAGTGTCAGGAAGGGGATTGATTACGGAGCCCTTATCAATATATGTACAAGACCTTTTAAGCAAATATATGGATAGATGTAAGAGTGTAATAAAAGATTCAGGTGATTTTTTGAAACAACTATTTAACTGGACTGAAAATAATAAGGATGAGAAATTTATTATGGCAACATTGGACATAAACTCATTATTCACAGTTATAGCGAATGATTATAGGTTAGAAAATATTCATGATTTCTTGAATAGTAATACGGATATCACGGCTAAGAAAATAGCTACGATTTGTGAAATAATAGATATTATTCTTTCAAATAATATCTTTTTGTTTAATGATAAACCCTACTTGCAGACTTCTGGGATGGCCATGGGTACTCCAATGGCCAATGTTTATGCAAACCTTGTATTAAATCAATGGGAAACTAAACATGTTTACAAAGGAGATGAATTTTATGACTCACATTTAATATTTTATAAGAAATTTGTTGATGACTGTTTTCTTTTATGGAAAGGTACTTTAGAAAGTTTAACAAGTTTTGTTTAATGCTTGGAAGCAACCACACATTTTTTATGTTTCAAATTGAATGTCTCAGATATTAGTATTGCATTTTTAGAAATTAATTTGTAGATAGCTGATGGAAAGCTTCAACCATCTGTGCATAGGAAATTAGTCCATGCCAATAGGTATACACATAGATGCAGTATGCATGCCCCCCACACATTTAAAGGAATTGTGAAAAGTCAGTTTTGTAGTGCTAGCAGGCTAAATACTGATGTGGACAATTGTCTTGAACAAATGGAAGAGATTAAACAAGAATTTTTAGATAGGGGCTATGACATGGGAATTATGAACACCTCTGTACAGAATGTTATGGAAGAGAGATTGGATATAACAGCTCCGTTTTTTAGTAATAGAAGACAAGTAGTAACATATAGTAATACTAGGAACTGAAGACTTAGATATGTCACTACTTATAATACTAGATCTAGAGGAATAGAAAACATAGTATGAAAGAATTGGAATATACTATTGTCAATGCCTGAGCTTAAAAATATTCTAACTGAAAGACCATATTTTGCATATAAAAATGAAAGAAGCCTCAAGCCGAAATTATGCTACAAAGATTTTGGACCCATTGAGAATAATAGCAGTATTATAACTAATAGGAAAGATACAATTCCCTGTCATAATTGTAGTTGTTGCAAAGATGTGATATCAGATACTAAATTTATCCATTCAGTCACTAGATATAACTATAATGTTGATTGCTATGCTAACTGCAATACAACTTATATAGTATATTTGGCCACTTGCACTAAATGTCTCTCATTTTATGTAGGTAATAGCAGTAAAAAAACTAAAGGACCATATCAGAACACAAATCAGAAATTAGAAGGGATGTATCCACCAATGCATTGGCAAAACATATAAATAAAAATACTAATAACCATACTTTTAAATTTAGAGTAATAAAGACAATAAAGAAGAACATGAGAGAGGGTGACATTAATAACATACTGGAGAATATAGAGTATTGTTGGATAACAAGATTACAAGCAGATGTTTACCCAGGAATTAATAGCACAGTAAGTTTGAAGCCTATTTTAACTAAAAAGCAACATAAATTACATTGGATTGGGATTCTATAATTGTTTATTGAAATTTTGTTTTTATTGGTTGGCTGTGTCACATGATTAATTGTTTTTTAATATATAATTGATTCATGAAATATTTTAGCACTGAGGAAGGGGAAACCCGAAAGCATTGCTGTAAATAAATTTTGTGATTATACGTAACTGTTTTCTTTTTGGACATACTTTGGTTTTTATTATTGAACACAGCTTACCACAGTGATTTTCTTTGTGTTTTCTATGTTTATATACCAGCTCAATTCTTTTGATCTCTTGCACCTCTCAGGTCCTGATCTCTGGTCAGTGTCTGTCTGGAGCTGGACATTCACACCATGTCCAAGTGATTTTTCTTTGAGTATTATGGCTTCCTGTCAAATGGTTTAGTTGATACTCCTAATTATCTAGATATGTTTTTTACCCTTGTCTTAAAACTCATGTCATGGCTGAAAAAGTTCTATGATGAACAGGTCACTTATATGGTTAACAAACAGATAAATTAAATTATAATACTATGTTTTACTTCATTAATATGTCACTGTATAATAATCTCCTTTTACATCATTTTTATGTCACCACTCAGCTCTCCCTTCCATACACAGTACTTCTGAGAATATTAATACAAGTTTCTTTTGCTTGGTCTCCTGTATGTATTCAGATGTTACACCTTATGTGTTACACAGATCTTTAATTACTTTAGTTTTCACCCAAGACTAACCATAATAATATGCATTATGCAGGATTTTAGTGCATTGCTACATATACCAAATTTCTTGTAAATAAAACCTAATCATAATGTAGGCAGTTTCACTTATCCGATGATAACAGATTCATGGTATGACTTTAATGAATCCCATCTACCAAAATCCAAGTGCAGAATGTTTGTAAACAGACTCTTTGACTGAATCTACTAATTTATTCCAAAATATATTATATAGATGACTGGCAGAAATAATGGTGTTTTTTCCTTCTAATAGCATGTTTCTGCCATTTACTCTTTTGTAAATTTGATCTATTTGTAACATGCACATTTTGTTCCCATTAATTTGCGATTGCTTTCAGAGTTTTAACCAGATCATATCTCACAATTTGCCTCAGTGTCCTATTATTAGTTAAACAATCCTGTGTTTCTTTGCTATTTTGTTTTGTATTTGAATAGATATGCCCAGCTGCATGATTCATTTCTGGTATTTGTATATAGTCATTTTGAAGTTGGATGTTTTTCAGTATTTGAAAATTATAATTGACCATATCGGTTGTATTCAGTACTTCCCTTTTCACTCCATTACTGACCTACAAACATTGATAACTACACTAACAACCTAATATGCAGTTCATTAGAATATATACACACAGCATCCTTGTGTAATATCCAGGGGGCAGTATTTCTGTATTTTTTTTTTTTAGTATCAGTGTTCACTTAAGTGCACATATTCAAAGCTGCCTTTGCACTTTGACACTGTGTAACTCTTTCATATGAATAGTGAGTCAGACACAGTTTTCTACATTCACAGTCAGACAGTATGGTAGCTTAGAGGAAACACTGCAGGTGTTTGTGTCCCAAGCCCTTGAAAACCACTGTCTAGAAGCTGCAGAGTTAAGTGTCTTGAAACTTGTGTGGACTGTTGCTTATGCTCACACTCAAATATGAATTTAGGCCAGCTCCACGTAGAGGGAGCAGAAAGGGAATTTAACGCTTAGGGAATGGGAGGGGGGTTTTAGGATTAAGGAGCAGGATGGGAGTTTTAGGGTTTCAGAGTGGAAATGGAGTTTTAGGTTTAGGGTGAGAGGTGAGATTGGGGAATTTAGGTTTGGGGGGTTGGAGTTTTAGGTTTAGGAAGTGATAGGGACTTTAGGGTTAGGGAGGGAGAGTGGAGGTTTATGGTAAGGGAGCAAGGGCTCAGGATGAGAACTAGATAAATGGACACACACACAGACACACACACACACACACACACACACACACACACACACACAAAAACACATACAACTAAAACATCACACACAATTAGGATTGCCACTTACATTGTGGCTGAAACTAAACCAAAGTCACACACCCTCACACCTCCCTAACCTTGTCCAAATCCACCCCTCTCTCCACACTCTTTCTGCCCATTTTATGTCATCATTGGGATGTTGGGGGAGGAAAAGCATCCTCTTTTCTTGGACTGTTGTGCAGCTGCATCACATTAGTTATGCATTTGTTAAATAAAAGCAGAGATTTTACAAACTCCGATAGTCTGTTTAAATACTGGAATTTGTACTGTGTTTTCTGAACTACCAGACCATCTATTTGATTTTTGGATAAGCTGAAAAAAATGGATAGTTGGAAACCCAACATAAAATAACAAAAAAAAAACTAAACAAATAGTTGACCAAAGTATATTATCATAGGATCCTAGCAGGTTACTAGGCTAATGACCCTAGGGCCCTTTCAAGCCAAGCCAAGTTTTACCCTTATTTCTACGATCAGCAACTATCTCCTCTGTCCAAGATGGAAACAGGTGGAACCCCCAGGGGTAAAATTATGGTTACCCATCCAGTCGTCCAGATTGCATTTGAAGAAGGCCAATGAGGTGCTCTGCTTGACATGAAGCAGGAGTCTGTTCATAAGGTGTGATAACTTCTAGAAGACAAATCTGACCCTCTAGCAGGTTCTATTAATGTCACATACCAGGTTAAGGTCTTTAGAGTGAGTAACCCGTGTACCATTTGACTTACGGATATGCAGCATTTCCAATAAAGAAGGGTCAAATATTGCCTTATATGCAAGGCAGAGATCACCTCTGAGTAGTCTGTATGATACAGAATAAAATGACAGTGATTTCAAATGATCCACATAGGACAGATGCTGAAGACCTTGAATTTTCCTTGTAAGGAACCTTTGTGGTCTCACCAATTGCTACAGGTGCTTGGAAAGGTACATACCAAAAGGGGCATCGTACTCAGTTATTGGTTTGATGAGGGAAGAGTACAGGGAGTTTATAACCTCTTTTTTTCTGGAGGCAATGCCCTTACTTATGAGATGAGCAGTATAGAATGCCCTTCTTACCACTGTGGAGACATGGTGGTCAAAAGTAAGGTTGCTGTCAACAAGTGTGCCCAGGTTTCTCACCACTGAGTGCATACTTAGGGTGTTGTTATTGATGTGGTAGTTAATAGGAACATCGCTCTTACTGAAAGGGATGATAATACATTTTTTTTTTGCACTGAGTTTAAGGCATTGACTTTGGCACCAGTCATTTGTTTGTGCAAGACTATCTTGTAGGATGTTGACATTGCTTGGAGATTCTATGACCGCTCCAGTTTGCAGTTATCAGCAAACTTTGTTAGCCACAGACCTTTAGTTTTAGCTTGTACTTTGTAGAAATAAATTCCAAACAATAGATGTCCCAGGACTGATCCCTGTGAAACACCACTGGTTACTGGTCTGCTGTTGGAGGTGGATGTAATATGAGATTGACATTCCACACATTTAACATTGCTTACCTTAAAAAATGCAGTATTCTTCCTTTTCAGCATTAGCCATTGAATGCACATGCACACATGCACACACACATACACACAGACACACACACACACACACACACACACACACACACACACACACACACACACACACACACACACACACACACATTTACACTTACTCTTGCCCTTGTGACCAGAGTCTAGGCTGAAAAGTGTGTGAGAAGAATCTGTTCACTTAAGTGATTAATTGACTCAGTTAACAAATTGATTAATCCAAAACGTTTTGGGCAGAAAGATCACTCAGTGACTAAGATTTGTTCCTCACTTGACCAGGATCTAGGTTTCAGCCCTGACTTCTGATAGCTGCTTCCTTGAAATCTGCTACATTTTTCCCATATCTGTATGAAGTTTCAGCAGATATTTTAGTATCTTTCCACTCCCAAAACATGCTGTCAGTTGGCTACTTTGAAACTTTTGTTTGCATGTATTGCAAATACCCTTGAACACTATTTATTCAAATGGAATAATGAACACTGCATTAACAGCATATGGTGCTTGGAGGTGGAGATAAAGCATAACAGGTACTTTACACAGATGAGCAGTTTTCATATGATAATTTAGTCAGAAAGGTTAGCTGTACAGAATTAAGTCAGAAAACAATCCAGCATTGCACACCCTATATGAAAAGAGCCACAAACGAGATCCCAGGGATGGTCTGTTCATGTAGTAGTAATATAGCACTACAGACTGTAAAGTAAATATTACAGAAAAGTGTAATATACTAATGCTAGAATGCACAGAGAAGAAACACAGGAAAATGGGCATTCAGGAGACAAGCAAGCACCTATTTCCTCAAGAATCAGAGGCAAAGACAGAGATAATTGGGGAGGGGGAAAAATAGGGCAAATTTTAAATATTACTCTACTTGAGTGTGAAAGTGAATAGAACAATTGGTTTTATATCAACATGCATTTTCTGAACAATATCACGTATGAAACTCTAATGCCTGATATTGTTGACTACTATAAATCTCCATCATTTACCAGAAAATCAAAGATTTTGCAAGGTACCGACCCAAAAATGTGAAGGACAGCTAATAGGTATGCATGGAATGCACTAACTAGCAACATCGTTTGCTATACATCTGAATGCCACTCACCAGGGATTAGGAGATGTGCTTACTACTGTTATGGTACTCAGCAATGGTCAGACATGCATACTATCATTACACAATTCACCATTATTTATGAGACGTGCTTACTACTGTTATGGTACTCAGCAATGGTCAGACATGCATACTATCATTACAGAATTCACCAGTGTTTATGAGACATGCTTACTACTGTTATGGTACTCAGCAATGGTCAGACATGCATACTATCATTACACAATTCACCAGTGTTTATGAGACGTGCTTACTACAGTTATGGTACTCAGCAATGCTGAGACATGCATACTATCATTACACAATTCACCAGTGTTTATGAGACGTGCTTACTACTGTTATGGTACTCAGTAATGGTCAGACATGCATACTATCATTACACAATTCACCAGTGTTTATGAGACATGCTTACTACTGTTATGGTACTCAGCAATGGTCAGACATGCATACTATCATTACACAATTCACCAGTGTTTATGAGATGTGCTTACTACAGTTATGGTACTCAGCAATGCTGAGACATGCATACTATCATTACACAATTCACCAGTGTTTATGAGACGCGCTTACTACTGTTATGGTACTCAGCAATGGTCAGACATGCATACTATCATTACACAATTCACCAGTGTTTATGAGACATGCTTATTACTGTTATGGTACTCAGCAATGCTGAGACATGCAAACTATCATTACACAATTCAACAGTGTTTATGAGACATGCTTACTACTGTTATAGTACTCAGCAATGCTGAGACGTGCAAACTACCATTACACAATTCACCAGTGTTTATGAGACATGCTTACTACTGTTATGGTACTCAGCAATGGGCAGACATGCATGCTATCATTACACAATTCACCAGTGTTTATGAGATGTGCTTGCTACTGTTATGGTACTCAGCAATGGTCAGACATGCATACTATCATTACACAATTCACCAGTGTTTATGAGACGTGATTACTACTGTTATGGTGCTCAGCAATGGTCAGACATGCATAATATCATTACACAATTCACCAGTGTTTATGAGACATGCTTACTACTGTTATGGTACTCAGCAATGCTGAGACGTGCATACTATCATTACACAATTCACCAGTGTTTATGAGACATGCTTACTACTGTTATGGTACTCAGCAATGGTCAGACATGCATACTATCATTACACAATTCACCAGTGTTTATGAGACGTGATTACTACTGTTATGGTGCTCAGCAATGGTCAGACATGCATACTATCATTACACAATTCACCAGTGTTTATGAGACATGCTTACTACTGTTATGGTACTCAGCAATGGTCAAACATGCATACTATCATTACACAATTCACCAGTGTTTATGAGACATGCTTACTACTGTTATGGCACTCAGCAATGGTCAGACATGCATACTATCATTACACAATTCACCAGTGTTTATGAGACATCGTTACTACTGTTATGGTACTCAGCAATGGTCAGACATGCATACTATCATTACACAATTCACCAGTGTTTATGAGACATGCTTACTACTGTTATGGCACTCAGCAATGGTCAGACATGCATACTATCATTACACAATTCACCAGTGTTTATGAGACATCGTTACTACTGTTATGGTACTCAGCAATGGTCAGACATGCATACTATCATTACACAATTCACCAGTGTTTATGAGACGTGCTTACTACAGTTATGGTACTCAGCAATGCTGAGACATGCATACTATCATTACACAATTCACCAGTGTTTATGAGATGTGCTTACTACTGTTATGGTACTCAGCAATGGTCAGACATGCATACTATCATTACACAATTCACCAGTGTTTATGAGACATGCTTATTACTGCTATGGTACTCAGCAATGCTGAGACATGCAAACTATCATTACACAATTCAACAGTGTTTATGAGACATGCTTACTACTGTTATAGTACGCAGCAATGCTGAGACGTGCAAACTACCATTACACAATTCACCAGTGTTTATGAGACATGCTTACTACTGTTATGGTACTCAGCAATGGGCAGACATGCATGCTATCATTACACAATTCACCAGTGTTTATGAGATGTGCTTACTACTGTTATGGTACTCAGCAATGGTCAGACATGCATACTATCATTACACAATTCACCAGTGTTTATGAGACATGATTACTACTGTTATGGTGCTCAGCAATGGTCAGACATGCATAATATCATTACACAATTCACCAGTGTTTATGAGACATGCTTACTACTGTTATGGTACTCAGCAATGCTGAGACGTGCATACTATCATTACACAATTCACCAATGTTTATGAGACATGCTTACTAATGTTATGGTACTCAGCAATGGTCAGACATGCATACTATCATTACACAATTCACCAGTGTTTATGAGACATCGTTACTACTGTTATGGTACTCAGCAATGGTCAGACATGCATACTATCATTACACAATTCACCAGTGTTTATGAGACATGCTTACTACTGTTATGGCACTCAGCAATGGTCAGACATGCATACTATCATTACACAATTCACCAGTGTTTATGAGACATCGTTACTACTGTTATGGTACTCAGCAATGGTCAGACATGCATACTATCATTACACAATTCACCAGTGTTTATGAGACATGCTTACTACTGTTATGGCACTCAGCAATGGTCAGACATGCATACTATCATTACACAATTCACCAGTGTTTATGAGACATCGTTACTACTGTTATGGTACTCAGCAATGGTCAGACATGCATACTATCATTACACAATTCACCAGTGTTTATGAGACGCGCTTACTACTGTTATGGTACTCAGCAATGGTCAGACATGCATACTATCATTACACAATTCACCAGTGTTTATGAGACACGCTTACTACTGTTATGGTACTCAGCAATGGTCAGACATGCATACTATCATTACACAATTCACCAGTGTTTATGAGACATGCTTATTACTGTTATGGTACTCAGCAATGCTGAGACATGCAAATTATCATTACACAATTCAACAGTGTTTATGAGACATGCTTACTACTGTTATAGTACTCAGCAATGCTGAGACGTGCAAACTACCATTACACAATTCACCAGTGTTTATGAGACATGCTTACTACTGTTATGGTACTCAGCAATGGGCAGACATGCATGCTATCATTACACAATTCACCAGTGTTTATGAGATGTGCTTACTACTGTTATGGTACTCAGCAATGGTCAGACATGCATACTATAATTACACAATTCACCAGTGTTTATGAGACGTGCTTACTACTGTTATGGTACTCAGCAATGGTCAGACATGCATAATATCATTACACAATTCACCAGTGTTTATGAGGCATGCTTACTACTGTTATGGTACTCAGCAATGCTGAGACGTGCATACTATCATTACACAATTCACCAGTGTTTATCAGACATGCTTACTAATGTTATGGTACTCAGCAATGGTCAGACATGCATACTATCATTACACAATTCACCAGTGTTTATGAGACATGCTTACTACTGTTATGGCACTCAGCAATGGTCAGACATGCATACTATCATTACACAATTCACCAGTGTTTATGAGACATCGTTACTACTGTTATGGTACTCAGCAATGGTCAGACATGCATACTATCATTACACAATTCACCAGTGTTTATGAAACATGCTTACTACTGTTATGGTACTCAGCAATGGTCAGACATGCATACTATCATTACACAATTCACCAGTGTTTATGAGACATGCTTACTACTGTTATGGTACTCAGCAATGGTCAGACATACATACTATCATTACACAATCCACCAGTGTTTATGAGACATGCTTACTACTGTTATGGAACTCAGCAATGGTCAGACATGCATACTATCATTACACAATTCACCAGTGTTTATGAGACATGCTTACTACTGTTATGGTACTCAGCAATGGTCAGACATACATACTATCATTACACAATTCACCAGTGTTTATGAGACATGCTTACTACTGTTATGGTACTCAGCAATGGTCAGACATGCATACTATCATTACACAATTCACCAGTGTTTATGAGACTTGCTTACTACTGTTATGGTACTCAGTAGTGCTCAGACATGTATGCTATCATCACACAATTCAGCAGGGCTTCAAGAAAGTGCTTACCACTGTTATGGTACTCATCAGTGCTCAGACATGTGTAGTATCATTACACAATTTAACAGTGTTTAGCAGATGTGCGCACAACTGTTATGGTCCTCTGTAGTGTTCAGAAGAGCATGCTACCATTAACAGTACTCAGCAGTGCTGAGGAGAAGGGTGTACTCCTGTTATGGTATTCAAAAGTGCAAAGTATATTTACAGTACTCAGTTGTGCTTAGCAGAATTGCATATCACATTTATGGTACTCAGCAGTTCTCGAGAGATGTGCATACTCCTGTTACTGACTCAGCCATGTACAGAAGTGCATATGACTGTTGTAATGCTCAGCAGTGTCTGGGATAAGTGGATGTAATTGTTATGGTACTCAGCAGTGCACAGAAATCTTTACTACTGTTATGGTAATTAGCATTGTTCTAAAAAAGGGCATGCTGCTGTCATTGTATACAGCAGGGTGCACAATTATGTACAACTGTTACAGCACTCTGCTATGCTAAGAAGAATTTCTTACTACTGTTTTGGTGCTCAGTTAAGGCAGTCAAGTTCATACTAGTGTTATAGTTTTGAGAAAAATGCTTAGTACTGTAACAGTACTCAACAGTATTTACTATTGTTATGGCACTCACTGGTGCCCAGAAGTATGTACTACTGTTATGGTGCTCAGCAGTGCTCAGAAGTGTTTAATACTATTATTGTACTCAACAGTGCTAAACAGAAGTGCATGTTACTGTTATGGTACTCATTAGTGCTCAGGGGAAGTGCAGTTTTCTTTTATGGTACTCAGCAGTTCTTGGGAGAAGTTTTCGTTACTGTTATCAAACTCAGAAATACTCAGAAGTGCTTACTACTGGCGTGGTAGTCAGCAGTGCTTGGGAGAAGTTTGTATTACTGTTATAGATTTCAGAAATATTCAGAAGTGCTCATTACTGGCGTAGTACTCAGCAGTGCTTGGGAGAAGTTCTTACTACTGTTATGGTACTCAGCGGTGCTTGGGAAAGAGCTCACTAATGGCATGGTACTCAACAGTGCTTGGGAGAAGTTCTGATTACTGTTATGGAATTCTACAGTGCTTGGAAGTGCTTATTACTTTTGTGGCACTCAACAGTGCTCTGGAGATATGCTTTCTGCTTTTATGGTACTCCACAGTGCTCTGGAGAAGTGTTTACTGCTTTTATGGTAATCCACAGTACTCATGAAAAGGGTTTTCTACTGTGATGGGACTCAGTAGTGCTCTGTTGTGCACCCTGCTTTTTCATATATGGGCACATGACACAACGCAGGATACTAGAAATGCACCACTACATAATGGATTCCATGGCATTTCATTTATTTGTTTTGGACAACGAGATGGAAGCAACGCCAACAAGGAGACAGTACAGCTTAACAAGACAAACCTTCACTAAAAGGCGATACTGCTGTAACTTGCTGTAACTTGCTGAAACACCACCACAACGTACCAAACGACAAATCCTTTATTTACCTAGGTTTCGTTCGTTCCTACGAACTTCATCAGAATACAATCAACAGTTTATCCACCACAGTTTTATACTGTTTTACATTTACTAAATTGATTAATTAATATCAATTCCCTTCATTCATTATATAATGACTTTGTTGCTTAAAGGGATATCACATTAAACATATAAAATAGTGGTTTACAATAAAATCTGCTCCATACATCCAGTGTATATAACTATTTACATTTAAAAACTGTAACAACCTTAAAACATTGCAAAAATGTATATATATATGTAGCTGCACATAACCTATGTGTAATAATTATGTAACTTATAAATACAAATTAAAATTATAACTATATAATAATAAATAACCAATCATAATATTACTATACTGTGTATTTAAAAAAACTATAATTAACTAATTATATATACCCAAATACTAAATATATAACTATCAATTACTAATCAATTGTAATCCTAATAACTTTATTATAAATATTATAAATTTAATATATTGTGTATACATAAGTATTTACACATATTGTGGTCATATACAATACTAACAATAATGAGTGTTGTTATGATATCTTATGTACATATAACCATATGACTACAAGACATATAATTAACACATGTCAATAATAATTTACTTCAATAAACCCTCATATATTTACTACATACCATTTATTTTATTTTATTTTATTAATCCTTAATAAATTTCATTTATTTGTATTTGCCTTGCTAAGCCGAGTACGTTTTCATGAGGAACCTAAGGAAAAAAGTTTCAGTATAGGTATGGTAGTCAGGATAAGAAATAAATATGTTGGAATCTGAAGTATATCTCAAGATTTGTATTGATAAATATAGGTCTACCTTAATTTGTCGACTAGACAAATAGGTGACATGTACAATGTCAAACCAGAAACATTGAAACTTCTTGACTGGATCACAGACGGGAAATGGGGTTTGCCCTTTCCCCACTATAGAGCAATATCAGTGTTAGTATATATAATTCACAGAGCGTGTGGTGGGCACAGCCCCCCACATACACATGGGGGGATACAGGGGAACTTGCCCCCTGGAGATTTAAAAAAAAAAATATATATATATATATATATATATATATATATATATATATATATATATAATTATAAACATTTTTATATTCATCAATATTCTTCAATTTTGATGTTTCAGATTTGACTATTTGTCCAGTTGACAATTTAATATAGATCCAATATATACAAGCTATACAGAACAGTAAAATGGGTGAGTAAATAGTGATGCAACATACATCAATGGAATGCCAGTTCTATAAAGCAAGGCATATTTCAACAGCAATGTACATAGACAAAAGTACTTCTTATGAAAAAGAAAATGTTGGCTGTTTCTATACCCCTGACACTCAGACTACCGAGGTAAAATTGTTTAATATTGCTCTTAGGCTCATCAAGAGAAGTAATCCTTCAGAGATTTAGGCATAAGATTGTTCCATAGGTATAATTCGTTGTGTCTAGGTGACCTTTCACCTGTCTTAGTGGCTATTTTTGGAACATTCAGCACATACTGTGATGCTGATACTGAATGTCTTATTGAGTGGTGCAGGCTCAGTAGACCTGTTATATCAATGCATGGTCAAATCTTATCAGGTTGAGGGCAATACCTGATTGGCTGTAAAGAACTTTGATCCCTGAGACTGATGAAGTGTTTCTTCACTAACACTTCATACTGATATGTAGCTGGCAGTATATTAGTGACACGTAGCTGTCCTATCGTGTGTCATGTCTACTTTAGTGAGAGCAGGCTTAGATAGGTCATCAAAAGTATGAATTCATAAACCAGATTTTTGACAGGGAATGTAGTTTGTGTCTCTGATATTTAGGTTCAGGTGTCTGTTTTTTTTTTAACAACATATCTTCCTTGCTTCAGAAAAGAAAACATGCTTAGTCATTAAGCTTTGAATCTTCCCACTAAGGGGAAGAGGAACAGCTGTGTAAGTGCTACTGTATGATAGCTGGATATCTAGCTGAAAAACTAGTCACCTAGGCCAATGTTCCCTCATATGCTGGGTAATTGTGAGTGTGCAAACATGTAATGGTCATCACAAAGGAGGAGCATTCTACCTCTGTGGTAATGCACACAACTATAAAGCTGCTGCCTATCCATAACAACTGTTTTTGCCATCCCTGGTCTCCATTAAGACAGGCAGTTAGGCTACTAATGTAAACTGAACTGCACGAGTCACATCCAAGGCCTCATCCTTCTATGTCATGGAGACAACAAAAATGTCAGATTTTTTGGCTTTGATATAACATTCCTAGAGTCTAGTTAATGTGCTTTACCATAGAGTTTATGCATGCTTCAAAGCTTAGTTTGTAATCGAATAACCTTCAATATTGCCTGATGGTTATTACTGTCATGCATTCAAAATCTTATAGTGTAGAATTACTATTTTTATGGTTGTGTCACATACCTAACAACCTCTTAGAACAAAAAATTCTCGACAAAGCCAAAAATAATGGGGGGCAAAGGTCCAAAACCAAGGATAACTTTTAAATATTGCTCTTATAAACTTAGACATTTGTTTTGCTTTACCGTGCCTTTTTGAAGGATGTGAAGTATTAAACTCCAATGTCTATCACTACTTCGTGACTTCAGTCCTCACTGATACATGTCCTAGGCTTAGACACAGACTGGTATGTTGTAAGATGGGTAGCAGACTGACACCCATGTAGTAAAAGCAGTCAAATGTATTGAATCATCTGGGACATCCCAATATAAATGCAATTCATGAATCCCAGTTTGTATGTTACTAGTCCCAAATCATTCTGTGTCAGGTCTGTAGCAAATAAACAGAGAGAAAGAGAGAGAGGGAGAAAGAGGAGAGAGAGAGAGAGAAGTGGATGGTCAGATGAACATGAACACTTCAGCAGAATATATTTTTAGTTGAGAAAACCATCAGTTCAATATATCTTTCATGGTTAGCTATTTTGACTTTGATATATTTTAACAGTGAATTAAGTCTTACTGGTCTCCTGTCCTCTCTAGTCTCTCTTCTGTCATAAATCATAACAAACATAATCCTATATTCCTATCTTCCAATCATACCTTAACATTTCTCTTCCTACCCGCTATTATCTCTACCTGTCAATCTCCCTCAATAGTCATACACTTAATTCCTATCTACTATATCTCTGACTGATGTACAAGGCCATGTCCAATCAGGATCTGATGGACATGCTCCACCTCAAAAAATCCAAATCCATCAGGACCACGAGAGCTAAAGACTTAAACCTCGGCACAAGTATGAATAGGACATGCTGAAGGGATAGATTCATAACCCAGAGCCTTCCCATGCTTTGGAACAGGATCCCAGTTCATATTAGGCAGAGCCCCTCAATGACTCTCTTCAAGAGAAATCTTGATGAGTGGATGGGAGATCGTAAGTTTACCCCAGGGGTCACATTTGTGTCACTGCTAGACAGGGGCACAGTAAACTAATTCTATTATATAAGGGGACCTTCATTGTGTCACTACTAGACAGAGGCACAGTATTCTAGATTTATTCTGTACATTTTTATACCATTTCATGGGGTGGCAAAAGCCACATCACTATGGCTAGGCTTACAAATGCCCCAGGGCAGATAGCCTAGTACTATACTATGAAACTATGAAACTACGAAACTTATATCCTACCTACTATGTGTTTGTATACTCCTCCTAGCTTTGACTATTTCTCTTCCTCTCCTCCACACTTTGGCAGCTCTCTTTAGCTAACTTCCTCTCTCATACTACTGGCATTTTGTTTCTCTTCTTACTTATCATCATTCATAAAATTCCAGTCTAAAACAAAAAAGTATCTATAAAATTTTACAGTTTTTAAATTCATGCTTTAAGAATTCTCTTTTTTGTATACTTTGTTATTGTTATAATTTTTGATCTCCTGTATCCTTTCAAATTTTATGTAACTATTTTGTAGAGCTTTTCTCCTTGGGTCACCACTGAAAAAGGGTCCCTACCCATTCGGACTAACCCGGTTAACAAATGTCAAATAAGCAAATAAATAAAATCATGCTGATCTCACTCATCCTAAATTAATTAAATTAAGCAGCCATTGTGATTTTGATTTTGTGAACGGCACACCCGCAGCTGACAGGATCCCTCTTGAAGAAGACCATCATGCACACAACATATAAGACAGATGGATCTCTTCTCTGTGTTGTTCTCACTTATAATTAGCACAAAGTAAGCAGGCAGTCAGCACAGAGGAGCAAAGTACAACATTAACTATGGCAGGACACATACAGACAAAGCACAAAAACGCTTGAAATTCACTACATACATACTTTACGTGGAGAAAAGGGTAACTTAGACTAGATAAACTATCACATCTCTGGTAGTGTAAAACAGGATACAGATTGTTAAAGTCCATATCCAGGTTGTTCAGTGCCATTCCTTTTAAATTACATGAAAAATAAATATATGCTACTTATCTGTTTTCTTTACAACAATGGGGTATTCTGCCCTAGTTTGATATGTCTCTCACTGTAGTCAAGCTTCTGATGCTAGTGGAAAAATTGTGAAAAATAGAATATCTGAAAAATAAGACTTTTGGGGAAGCATGTGAGCAAATGGAGGTGATACAAAATTATTTTGTCGCCACAGTTAAAGAAATATATTATTTTGAATATTTAGGAGTAAATACTTATAGTGATGTAATCCACTGTGGGATGAGTTATCAAATGTAATGTCAGCGAGGACAGCTGTCCAAATGATTATTTTAATAGAAGTGACAGAGATGAAAGTCACAAACATGTGAACCTGCTGCTGGCCCCATATTAGACATAATACATTTAAATTAATAGTAACAACTTTGGAAGAGCCTCCTTACCCTCCTTCCAACTGCAGATTTTACTCTATCTCTTATGAGAGATATAGAAGTACAGTCCTCTTTCATCATAGCCAGTAACGAAGCATGCAAGAGCAATTGTTTCTTCAATATTAGTGGGGTCATTTTTGTTTGTCACTTACTTCTTTTGGTAGACAACATCCTTCCACATGCTACACTGTCAGTTTAGCTCAGATGGTAAAGATAGGAGTTACTAGTAAGGTTTATTCTGACAACTTATATTTTCCTCCATTTCCATTTGCAAAATGTGTGGTTCTGATCAAATATCTTAAGAAGAAAGTGTTCCTTGGTTATGCCTGAAAAAGAAAAAAACACAGATACGCTTAGTGGGTTTATTCAGCCATCAAATGAACAAAATAAAATATGGTTCTGATGGAAATACAAGGCCGTCTCCGTATTTTTCACTGATGATTCTAGTTCTGATATCATACGTATAATTTAACACTGACTATTTTAAGGTACTCTGCAATGGCATTTCAGTGCAGGATACACGATGCATTTATACAGCTGGGCCCTGTATTCATAAATACCAGAGAACCTCTTTTCTACATAATAACCACAATCCAAAAAAGAACAAAAAAAAAACACAAGGCCAAGGAAAATCCAAAGTAAAACTTTAATAGCACACTGGCACCTTAGCTAGAACAGACTTCAAGGAGTAAAATCATTGACTGAAAAGTTCCACTATGTACTCCAAATGAACAATACAAATTAAACAATAAACTAACTAACCTATCAGTACTTTCTAATCACATTAATTGATCAGACCATGGGGGGGGCAAAGTATTAAATGTCAATATAAACACTGACTCTTTAAATAACTACTTATTTTTAAATACCACATCTGTGGTGTGTTTAAAATACACCTTTTCAAGAATCATAGCTTGTAAACCTACAAGATCTGAATGATGACACTTATTAAAATGTTGTGCAACAGGACTTTCCATCTTATTCTGTGTAATATATCTAATATGTTCTTGCAGTCTTGACTTAAATTTTCTCTTACTCTCTGCTATGTAAAAACAATCACATGGACATTTCAAAGCATAAATAACACCCTCAGTGTTACAATCATATTTATCCACCACATGATAAGATATACCATTAATATTTTGAAAAGACTTAACAATATATTGACATGAATAACAATTTCCACATGGCAACGCTCCCATAGCAACAGGTGTTAAAGATAATGTACTACAAGGCATAGAAAATGCATTATGAACTAACAAATCTTTCAGATTTCTACCACGTTTATAGGAAATACAAGGTACAGCAAGCATAATATCAGACAAATGCTTATATTTCAACAAAAGACCCCAATAACACTTAAGTAATGAAATCACTTGGTCACTGAAGACATTGCATATAGTTACACAATATTCTTTTGCTTAATAAAGTTCCTACTATTATTATTATTATTATTATTATTATTATTATTATTATTATTACTATTGTTATTACCTACAAATTACTGCCCCCATTTACAACCATTAGAGAATGGACAATCAGTGACACCAAGAGGTATATATTCATGATAAATTAGCATCATCCACTCATTTTTTATCATAACCTCTGGATAGAAAAATAGCTGATGTTCTACATACTTCCTTCTTGAAGTCTAAATCATTATTACATAGCCTTTTTAACCTCTTAAATTCACCATATAGAAGAGCAGACAACAGATTGGAAGGGTGACAGCTCCATCCATTACAAAACTGACCCCATCATTGAACTTCGTCTGCAGAGTAGCTCTTAACTATCCATCCATACCAACAGATAAATTAACATATAGAAAAAAAATTGTTTTACAATATTGCAAATCATCAAACATAAAACCAAACTGATTAGTTTGTAAAAAAATCAAAAGATTCTTCAATGTAACTTGCACCACCTTTACATAAAAAAATAAATCATCAATATATCAAAAATATTTAATAATATATTGATTAAAGAAAAAATGTTAAAAAAAAGATATTCAATTTTAAATAAACCCCTTGCTAAATTAGCATACATGAGGCAAAAATGCCCCCATCACAGTACCCTGAAACAGATGATAAACGACCTCATTAAACATAAAATAATTATTCATCAAACAAAAATAAAGCAACTCAATAATATAATTAGATAGTGGAGTGCACCCAAAAAAAGTATAAAGCTTCAGCCCTAACATTATGTCTAACATTGGTATATAAGCTCTTTACATCTAATGTAGCAAAAAAACATATCATCAGTCCATTCCACACTGGAAATTTTATCCAGAAAATCCTTGGTGTCCTTAATAAAATAAGAAAGTTTTTAAACATATGAATAAAGAAACTCCAGAAGAAAAAGGCCTAAGTTATACAAAAAATGTCTTGCAGGCAGAAACTATAGGCTGTCCAGGAGGATTATAAATATCATTATGTATTTTGTAGAGACAGTAAAAAAAAAAAAAAAAAAAAAAAAAGCAAGTTCATAATCCCAAAAACTTTAGCTTTTTCTCCACTTCCACCTTGGAAAAATATCCCAGTCTGTATCGTTTGTCTAATATATTTAACCATAGCTAACTTGTAAGTATTAAAATGTACTATTTCATAAATGATCATAACACATTCGAAGATATTGTGTAAAATTCATAACCATTATCTCATTCCCCTAATTGGAGGGCTTAATGACCAAGTTCTTTTGTTTAGAAAGCAACTGTAGTTCTTCCCATTCATTTTTAGTTAGATTGTACTGAATGGTATGTTTACAGCTCATAAATGTATTATATGCTGTCTCAATTGCATAGTTAAGTACACTAGAAGATTGTTTAATTCCCTCATGTTTAAATGGTGGCATTAATCTACTTTTACAAGTAGTATTCTCTGTATTCAATAAACAATATGCATTAACATCAGAACAGTCCCCAAAGTCTGAACTACACAAATGAAAACTTTCATCACCATTATCTAACTCATCATTATTCACGCTATTATAATCAGATGCATCATTTGTGCAATTAAATACATATAACAAATGTAACTTATGAGCTAATCTAAAAATATCACACTTTAACATGAGTATTCTGGGAAGAACAGTAGGTATAAACACGAGATCACAATTCAAAATGGCCACTTGAGTATAAGATAAACTACAACCTGAAATATTTACAACTAAAGATGGTTTAACAACAAAGTCCTTGCCATTTACCATGTTTATATTCATATTGTCCCTCCCTGGGGGTTGCATTGCCAGTCTCAAAGTTGTTTCTTCCACATGTTTTCTCATTATACATGGACTGTTTTTCATTATGTGTGCTCCAAAACCTCTGTTGATGATTAGATGGCTCTTGAGCAAGTGGCAATAGTGGAAATGACTGGTCATCACTCTCAAAGTCCATTGAGAAGCCTGTACCTTCAGATGAGGTAAATAAAAATGCTTTCTGTCTGTAACCTTCCTTCTGGTTACATTGTTGCGCACCCATGTGATCTGGTTGTTGATTAGCCTTCCAAAGGAAGGTACTCTCCTGTTTGTAATCATGGAGGTCATGTTTTAATTTTCTTTTCCTTCTATCTACCAGCTCTTGCTTATATGATTTAAGTTTCTCATTAATATCACATAAATAATTCTCTAATCAAGAAGCTGAATGTTGGGTGCACAAATCAGAACACACAGTATTAATTTCATGTTTAAGTTTACGTTGCTTCACCCCATCCCCCTTCACCAATATAGCAGTGAATAATAATAGGGGGATGGAATTGGAACAAAAAGGGAACATTAAATGTGGGAGATGCCATTACTGTAAATATTTGCATGAAGGAAGAATATTTCAAGTTAAGGGTGAACAGTACAAGGTTAATGAAAATTTTAGTTGTGAAACAAAGCAAGTAATCTACTTGGCACAATGCACCTTCTGTCCAGGATACTATATAGGCAAAATGGATAGGAGATTGAGAGAAAGGATTTACAAACACCTATATAGTATCAGGAAAGTGAATTCAAACAATGCACTGGCTAAACACATTATGGAAATTTCCTAGCATATATTTACATTTATGGGCATAGATAGACTGATAAGAAATAAAAGAAGGGGACTACGGTCACTACTATTACAAAAGAAAGAATTGATGTGGCAGTTACGCCTAGAAGCAGGATCCTGGCTGGGGTTAAATGAAAATATATCTACCGGGTGTATCCTGAAGCTAAAGGCACTGGAAAGCTGATGGTGGTGAATATTATTTGGAGTGCAACGGATGAGAAAGAAAAATTTTGGAGTGAATTGGATGAACTGGTGATGACTGCACCCAAGGGTGAGAGAGTGGTGATTGGAGCAGATTTAAATGGACATGTTGGTGAAGGGAACAGTGGGGATGAGGAAGTGATGGGTAGGTATGGTGTTAAACAAAGGAATGCAGAAGGTCAGATGGTAGTGGATTTTGCGAAAAGGATGGATATGGCTGTGGTGAATACATATTTTAACAAGAGGGAGGAGCATAGGGTGACATACAAGAGTGAAGGAAGATGCACACAGGTAGATTATATCTTATGTAGGAGGGCCAATTTGAAGGAGATTGGAGACTGTAAAGTGGTGGCTGGAGAAAGTGTAGTTAGGCAGTATAGGATGGTGGTTTGTAGGATGATGTTGGTGATCAAGAAGAGGAGGAGGAGTGTGAGGGCAGCACCAAGGATCAAATGGTGGAAATTGAAAAAGGGTAATTGTGAGGTGGAGTTCAGGGATGAGTTAAGACAGGCACTGGGTGGCAGTGAAGAGTTACCAAATAGCTTGGTAACTACAGCAGAGCTATTAAGGGAGACGGCTAGAAAGGTGCTTGGTATCACATCGGGACAGAGGAAGGACGACAAGGAGACATGGTGGTGGAATAAGGAAGTACAGAAGAGTATACAGGCAAAGAGGTTGGCAAAGAAGAAGTGGGATTGTCAGAGAGATGAAGAAAGTAGACAGCAGTATAAGGAGATGAGGTGCATGGCAAAGAGAGAGGTGGCGAAGGCCAAGGATAAGGCATATGAAGAGTTGTATGAAAGGTTGGACACTAAGGAGGGAGAAAAGGACCTGTACCGATTGGCTAGACAGAGGGGCCGAGCTAGGAAAGATATGCAGCAGGTAAAGGTGATAAAGGATAATGAGGGAAACATACTCACATGCAAGGAGTATGTGTTGAGGAGATGGAAAGAGCACTTTGAGGGGTTGATGAATGAAGAGAATGAGAGGGAGAGAAGGCTGGATGATGTAGGGATAGTGAATCATGAAGTACAATGGATTAGCAAGGAGGAAGTAAGGATAGCTATGAAGAGAATGAAGAATGGAAAGGCTGTTGACCCAGATGACATACCTGTGGAACCATGGAGGTGTTTAGGTGAAATGGCACTGGAGTTTTTGACCAGAATGTTTAATGAAAGTGAGTGGATGCCTGAGGAATAGAGAAAAAGTGTTTTGGTACCGATTTTTAAGAATAAGGGTGATGTGCAGAGCTGTAGTAACTACAGAGGGATTAAATTGATCAGTCACAGCATGAAGTTATGCGAAAGAGTAGTGGAAGCTAGGTTAAGAAGGGATGTGATGATTAGTGAACAGCAGTATGGTTTCATGCCGGGAAAGAGCACTACAGATGCAATGTTTGCTCTGACAGTGTTGATGGAGAAGTACAGAGAATGTCAGAAGGAGTTGCATTGTGTTTTTGTAGACTTGGAGAAAGCATATGGCAGGGTGCCTAGAGAGGAGTTGTGGTATTGTATGAGGAAGTCAGGAGTGTCAGAGAAATATGTAAGAGTGGTATAGGATATGTACGAGGGTAGTGTGACAGCAGTGAGGTCTGCAGTGGGAGTGATGGATGCGTTTAAGGTGGAGATGGGGTTACATCAAGGATCAGCTCTGAGCCCTTTCTTATTTGCAATGTTGATGGACAGGTTGACAGACGTGATCAGACAGGCGTCCCCATGGACTATGATGTTTGCAGATGACATTGTGATCTGTAGTTAGAGTAGGGAACAGGTGGAGGAGCCCCTGGAGAGATGGAGATATACTCTACAGAGAAGAGGAATGAAGGTCAGCAGGACTAAGACAGAATATATGTGTGTGAATGAGAGGGAGGATAAAGGAATGATGAGGATGCAAGGAGTAGAGGTGGCGAAGGTGGATGAGTTTAAATACTTGGGGTCAGTAGTTCAGAGTAACGGTGAGTGTGGAAGAGAGGTGAAGAAGAGGGTACAGGCAGGATGGAGTGGGTGGAGAAGAGTGTATGGAGTGATTTGTGACAGACGAGTACCTGTAAGAGTGAAAGCGAAGGTCTACAAGAGGGTAGTGAGACCAGCTATGTTATATGGGTTGGAGATAGTGGCATTGACAAAAAGGCAGGAGTTTGAGCTGGATGTGGCAGAGTTAAAGATGTTAAGATTTGCACCGGGTGTGACGAGGGTGGACAGGATTAGGAATATGTATATTAGAGGGTCAGCCCAGGTTGGAAGGTTTGGAGACAAAGCCAGAGAGGCAAGATTACGTTGGTTTGGACATGTGCTGAGAAGGGATGCAGATGGAGTATATTGGGAAAAAGATGCTAAGGATGAAGCTACCAGGTAACAGGAAAAGAGGAAGGCCTAAGATAAGGTTTATGGATGTAGTGAGAGAGGACATGCAGGTGGTTGGTGTGACACAGCAAGTTGCAGAGGACATGAAGAAAAGGAAACAGGTGATCCGCTGTGGCGACCCCTAACGGGAACAGTTGAAAGAAGATGATGATGATATATGTATCAGGATGCCAGTATTTAGAAATTACATAGTGGACCCATACGGTGCAGTGGTTAGCATTGCCTCCTCACAGCAAGAGGTTCTTATGTTCGATTTATGGCTGGGATGCCTTCTGTGCAGAGTCTGAATGTCCTCCTGTGGTCACGTGGGTTTCCTCGGGGTGCTCCGGTTTCCTCCCACATCCCAAAGACATGCAGTAGGTGGATTGGGCACTCTAAATTGGCCCTAGGTGTGAGTCTGTGCATGTGTGTGCCTTCTGTGGAAGGTTGGGCGTCGGGCTAGCAACTTGACATCGTAAAACTCCACTGCCAATCATGAGCGGACAGATGATCCGCTGTGGCGACCCCTAACCGGGAAATGTTGAAAGAAGAAGAAGAAGATAGTGGACCTATATATATATATATATATATATATATATATATATAAAATATATATATATATATATATATATATATATATATATATATATATATATATATATATATATATATATATATATATATATATATATATATATTGAAATTTACTTCATGGTATGATTTTTTTATTTGAGACAAAGCTTTATAAAATATACTCCACAAACTCCAGAAAGGTAAACAAACCAATAAATCCAAAAAGATGGTTTGCACCAGTTGCAGGCAAATGTTTTATTCAAAACAGCAGTGAAACCTTATAAGCCCTTTTGTTTCAAGTTTAAAACAATACAGGAACTTCATCAGACAAGCTAAAAAGAGCTAAAACTGCATTTAAATAAAGCAAGACATATTACATTTCCTCTTTGCAAACTTAAAGTGAAATCATTCTCATAAGCAAAGGCTATGGTCCTGGATACCAAATGTAAAAATGTTACTTATTATTTCACAGTACAAACTTAAATTGCTAGTATTATGTTTAAAAACATATAATAAAGGCGTATTAGAACATATTAAACATTTCATAAATATATACATACAATTATACTGGTGCTTTAAAGGGCATAAAGTTAAGCACGCAGAACATACAAGTTCCTATGAAAAAGTCACTTCAAATTAAAAAATGTGACAATATTTATCGTACCCATTCAGTTCTAACTAGTATACTTTCACATCTCTTAAGTGTGTCATCATACTGAAATGGGCAAGACTGAAAATGAAAAATAAAATAAAACTTCACTAAATGCACTGTATTCAGGTCAGTGGTTCTAGATGTAAACATGTATATGCATGTATTCTAAGTTAATTTTAGGTTCATAGTCACATGAATTGTTATAAAGTAATAAACATCCACATATGGGAATAAAGGGATGTCTTATCTATTTAACGCCTTAAGCTTCAAAAGGCTAGATATAGATAAGTGGTCATTTAAGCCTGGTCAGTGTGTGGACTCTAATCTGATCTGCCAAAATAATTTGGCTTTTTCTAACAGGTAAGACCAGGCTCTTCCTCTTAAGGAAGGGAATATGGTGTCCAGCGCAAGAAACTTGAATTTGTGGTCAGTGTATTGATTAATGTGTTTTGCCAGAGCATTGACTGCACAATGGTCCCTAATGTTTGGAAGGTGTTCACCTACTCTGCTTTTAAGTTTCCGTTCCGTTTTGACAATGTAAAAACATATTAAATGAAAAAAGTGTTGGGCCACTTTAAATGCTGTTAGAAGGGGTGGGTGTGTACCAGTATATTGAAGGGTCTTATTTATTTAGATTCATTTGTTTGATTTTATCCATTTATATCTGATGTAGTCTGCAGAGGCAGATGAAAGCGCTTATATTATGATTTTTTAACATTTGCATTTAATGAAACTTTGGATTTGTGACAAGCTGTTACTGTGGAACAACACTACAAGATGTGTAGAGCCATGCAAACCTGGTACATGTCATGACATGCTAATTACAGCATAAACAACTAAACTGTATGCTAATCAACCAATCCAAGATGGAGGAGCTATTCAACAAACTATGTATACTCAGTGTAGGTATTGGCCTTAAATTCCAAAACCTACCAGAATACAACCACTAAAGCTACACTACATGGAAAGAATGTTAGAGGCTGCTGCGGCTCTTCTGCATGTGTATGTGCAACAGGCTCAACTCTATCCTGCTGCTGCTGCTAATAGGCCTCAGCCCACAAGGAGAGGGGTGTTTAGACCCTGTTTAACTTTTCATGGTCTGCATGAGGTGGAAATAGTGGAGCACTACAGGGTACATAAAGACACACTACAGGAACTCTGCAACCTCTGTCATCCTCATCCGAGAACAAGGACAAACCACAGAGAACCAGTACCTGTGGAGGCCAAGGTATGTGTAGCACTTAGAATTTTAGCTACTGGAAACTTCCAGAGACCAACAGGAGACATGGTGGGGGTGTCACAGGCAATCAGCATCCTGGATCCTATAATTTCTAAATGCTATGTTACAGCATGCAAGTGCCTACACATATTTTATCTGTACCCCAGAGGACAGAAAAACAACTATGCAGGATTTCTACCCCCTAGCACACTTTTCTGAAGACTTGGGTGCAATAGACTGCACACACATTGAGATCAAAACACTACAAACAGAAAGGACATCCACTCCATTAACTTCCAGGTCATGTCTAGCGTTAAGGGAATAATCCTGAATGTGTGCTGGCAACCCCGGCAGTTACCACATCTCCCATATCTGGCACAGCTCTCAGCTCTACCAAAGATTTTCTAGGGGGGATATCGACACAAGGCCATTTACTGAGTGATGCAGGGTATGCACTCAAGCCATGGATGATGACATCGATCAGGAATGTGTATGCACATCTGCACACACACACACACACACACACACACACACACACACACACACACACACACACACACACACACACACACACACGCACGCACATATGGAGGAACGTTATAATAAGGCACATGGTCAAACAAGAAATATCATAGATTTGTGCTATCCTTCACAATATTATCCTGAGAAAACAGCTGCAACAGGAACACCAAGGGCAAGTAGCACACATTCCACCACCACCACTGGCAATGTCACCACAGCCACATGTAGGTGAGAAGTTGGGGGGAGCCACCAGCCTCTGTGGGTGTATGTAGATGTAGGCATGCGCAATATGCCCACACCCTGGCCAAGAGGCAACAGTACACATGCTGAACACCTAAGGGGTAAAACTATCATCCTCTGCACATAAATACAGTAACCAGGCAATGCTCACGACCTTTACTTACCCATGTAATGGCTGTGCACTGCTAGCATCAGACAGTCAATGCTGGCCCCTGAAGGACAACGGTTGTAACTGCAGGGCTATCAAGTAAAGTGCTGAACCTAAAACAGAAAAATAAATGGGTAACAACACAAATGAATGGCAGATACTTGCATACTGTTACTTGAAAATATACTTAAGTAAAAGGTGTGTGAGTTATCTAGCAATGACATCAGTGCGTGACAGCACTGACTTATGTCAATAGATATCTGCTATTTATCAACCACTAGGCCTCACACATCAAAAATACACACAATACAAAAAACATTCCCAAGTCTCTAATTATTCCTACATTTTCAGAACTGGAGGAATAAGCCACATTGATGGATGAACAATTTAAAGGTGTTATTCACAACAGTAAAAAAGGCTGTCAGAAAATAGTACAAATTTCAAAATAGCATCACCAACACATATATAATCAGCACTCAGTCAGCTATGCACCCCTTGCATCAAAAAGTACATATCTATGCTTGAATCCAAAAGATAGAAACAAAGTGACAAGACAGTTATCATCAGTTTCACAGGATGTTGTTTGGGGAGGCAGGGAGCCAAGGCTGACACAAAAGTAGTGATTGTGTTTGTGTAAGAAAGACAGGCAGGCAGAATGTAGCACATTCTCAAATGACGAATGAGACAGTATGACCTGCAATCCTCATGAATGCCTCATGTACCAGTTATATATGTGTGTCTGTATGGGCACTCAATGTGAAATGTGTGCGTGAGTGTCTGCATGAACATAGCCAAGCTCTGTGCTAGTGCTACATCCTGGCATGTCAGACAGGTGTGAGCTGTGCACTGTGCATAGTACTGATGTTCATCGTTGTCACCCCCGGCCATGAGAAATGGCTCAACCAGGAATTGGACTGGCACCTCCATGCCCATGGTTAGATGTGCTGGTGCTACCCAAACATGAGCAATGTCTGCTGGATGAACTCTCCTCATGACTGCGCCCAGGTCCATGACCCTGTGGCCTACCATGTCCGGGTGTGGACACCTCAACCATTTATGGAGCAGTGGAAGTAGTGCCACTACAGGAGTGGGATCAAGTACAGCCATGTTGGTAACAGCAGATGGAGATGCTGACCTACAACCACATGGATCCAGTTCCCCTCCCAGCAAATATTCCATCACAAACACTGCCCATTCCGTCGCGTCATTCATCCGATTCACTGAATCAACCACGTGGCAGAGACAGTCATGCACATCAGACTGTGCCACATCTAGAACCCTAAGCATATCCTTGGAGGCCCTGATAGAATGTCTCTGCACCTCCATGATGGCCCTAAAGCATACTAAACATATGCTGAGTGACACATAATGACACACCAGGACCAGGTAGCGGGCGGGCAACAGTTCTCCTCTGAGCACCCCTACCAATCCTCCTGCATGGTACCTCACCCACAAGGAGGCTATGGCCAGAGTTAACCGACAGTAACCACACTACCCTGATCAAGTGTGTCACACTCAACCTGTCTGATATCTGAGGGCTCAGTAGAATGAGTATGCACAGGCATACTGACTGTGTCTGAAGGAAATACAGAGGATGTGTGAGTCATGACCTCAGTGTCAGACTCAACCTCTGCATCCAACGACTATGCCTCCATTTAGCCACCACCATCATCATAGCCTAGTAATACCCAACATCAGGTGGTAGGAAACCTACACTTCCACTGTCAGGATCACCTGACAAGAACTAAATTACTACTATACTAAATATTAAACTAATCTATATGATATCAAAGTAACACTGGTCACACAATCGCAGATGGTACAGCAATAGACTCATTACACCTATGTCACACATACAGATCATTCATATATCAAAAGAATGGTCATTAATAAGTATATAAACATTTGCTTACCATGTGCAGATGTCTCCACACTTTGTAGTGCGGATGGTCCTAAAAGAAATGAAGCAAGGAAAGGATAACAATTAACTGTCACAATGGGAATAACACAGAGGGACAATTAATACATAATTGTCTATATGCCCTGTAAGAAATAGCTGAAAATGAAGCTTGTCTGACATGTCCACACACACCCATGTGTACTGAACAACTGTATTATATAACTCTATTAACTTATCAATAAGTACAGAAAAAAATAAATTTCCTTGGAAGTATTAGTTAAATTAAATATTTCAGTATACAGGCAAACAGAAAACTTGCCATATGTAGGCTTACTTGGAAGCTGCTCCTGGGACATACTTCTCCTCCCAACCACATCAACACTGACATCAAGCACACAGTGTGCAGTATCATTTACATATGCATTGTAGTTTTCAATGTTATGAAGCACATTTTCAATGTTCTGAGATTTCAATGTTTTGGGTTTTCAGTGTTTTGGGATCTAGATGTATTGGTCTCAATTTTATGAAATTCAGCCTCATGAAATGTCAGTGTTATGAAGTAGACCCCTGTTTAGTCACTTGTGTTTCGCTTTTTACCATAGATTACAAGCTTTATCTCTGTCTTTTTAATAGTGATCTGGTTTCTTTTGTTAACCATGGGGCACACTTGTCTTTTATTTTTATTGTTCTTGGGGGTGCTAGCCTATTCACAATGCTCAGGAAAGTTAAGTTGAAGTATTCTATATCTTCCTCTAGAGAAGTTTCAGTGCTTCCCAATTACAGAGTTTAAGGGTGGATATGAAATTTTTAGTGTTAAAGTATTTTTGTTCTTAATTTCACAATAGCTGGAGAGCTTTGCTGGATTTATTCACTGCCTAAATAAAAAAGTTGGAAGGTGATCGCTGAGACTATCTGGAAGATAACCAGCATGTAAAGACAGAGAAGGTCTGTTTGTTAATATACAATCAAGGACGGATTGCTTATTTGATGTTTTAACAATTTTAGTGGGGGCTTGTATGATTTGGGTAAAGCCACAGAGGTTTATGTGATTTGAAGGGTTTTCTGAGTTACAAGTACTCCAATCTATGTTGAAGTCCCACATAATAATTGTTTCCTGGGGAAGACAGTTTGAGGACCAGTAGTGGATGTGTTCTAGGGTGGAGATGTTGTTGCCTGGAGGTATATAGGTTCCGACTATGTTTAAGTATTTTTTGGAGTTGATCTTAAGTTTTGTAAAGATTGCTTCTGTATTATTGGTCAGGAGTATTTTCTTATAGGATCTCTAGAATAAGGTTACTTTTAAATGGAGTGGCTATTCCCTCCTCCTTTTTTGCCCTTTCAATCTGCCCTATACATAGTGTAACATGGAGGTATAATTTCATTATCATTAATTTCTGATTTTAACCAGGTTTCAGTAATCAGAGCAATGTCAGGAGTGCAGCGGGTGAGAGTGATGTGAAGTTGTTGGGTTCTGTTAACGATACTTCTAATGTTCAAGTTTAATAATAGGAGGACAGATCCTTTCTGAAAGAGGTTTAGTAAACTATGGCTGCCATACTAGGGTGTTTGTTGGAATGGGTTGGTGTTAGGGCCAGGGTTTGGATGAATATCTCCACTAAAGGTTAGCTGTGAGGTGATGTGTGATATGGTCTTGAGGAGTTTTACTATGATTGTGTTATATTTCATTAAGACATTGGGAATGTTCTGTTGTGGTATTATAGTACAGGTAATCTGATCAATATAAGTAATTCTGTAGAATGCGGGTGATATTTTAACATTTAAATATTTTATCTGTGGTGGATAGGGAAATGGTGTAGGGAGTTGCTGACCAATTGAGACTAATGTGGTATGTGGTAAAGTTTGTTGCTATTGTTAGGAGTATTATTTGCAGTAACATGGATGGGTGTCATGTTGGCTTATTTGAATGTTAGTGAATGTATTGATTTTTTTGTAAATGTACTGCTGTATTGTAATAGTTGAGAGTGTTATATTAGTTTTAAGTATTGCTATCTTGTTATGGGAGAAGACTATCACTATGTAAATGTGATGTAATTTAGTTTGTTAGGTTGGATAATAAGGCTTGTGGGTATGGCTAGTTTAAAATAAATATAGGCTTAGTGGGGGTGGATGGGAAATAGGGGTCCCAGGACAGATCCCTGGGGTACACCACTAGTGACAGCTCTGTCAGAGGTGGTGGCACCTATTTTGACCTTGTGGGTCCTATCAATGAGCCAGTTGGCCACCCACCTGATGAGATAGGGATTTATGCCAAGTTGTGTTAGTTTTTGAATTATGCCCGAGTGGGGGATTGTGTCCAAGGCTTTGGCCAAGTCACGGTAAGCTGTATGTACTGACTTTCCCTCATCCAGTGCCTTGGTGACAGTCTCAAAAAAGTCAACCAGGTTCAACCGGCAAGACCTGCCCTTGATGAATCCGAACTGGGTGTAGTCAAGTGCTTGGAAATTACTTGTGTCCTTGTTTATGAGGTCCATAATAATACACTCCATGGCCTTACAGATCAGACTTGTTAAACTAATGGGGAGATAGTTTCCAGGTTCAGTAGTGGCACCACCTTAGTGCAATGGGATGACAATGGTAGTTCTCCACTCTGCTGGATTGAAGCCTGTACTTAGGCTATGGTTGAATAGGGTGCTCGATGGCGAGGTTAGTTCTTGCTGGAAATGTTGCAGAATACGGCCTGGGATGCTATCAGGTCCCATGGAAGTTGTATTCTTTGCCTTGGATAGGGCTCAATGGTTTTCTGCCCTGGGACTGACTTCATACTTTACTGACAGCTGTAGACCAGAATGTATTGTGTGGTCTGGCCAAGAAATCGGAAATCTACTCTGAAAGTAATACAAGTAAATACATTTCTAGTATATTGTCACAAATGACTCCTGCATCACACATGAGAATGTATAAACCAGGACCTTGTTAGGTCACACACATACATGGTTAATTGAAGTGTAGCATCAGTCACTCTTTAATATGTCTAAATAATTAATGACCATATTTGACAAACACTTCTTCTGTGCCAATGAGGAAAAACACCTATATGGAAGGTTATGTGTTCCCTATTTTACATAGGTTTGAATTCCACATTGTACAAATAACTTCTATCAGTGTGTAAGGCATCACCAAATTCAAGTCAGGTCATAAAATTGATCCCCCCAATTCAAGTAATTTAGCATATCAGCCTTGACCATTGGGCAAATCTTTCTCAGGTATAATAGCAGATATGCCATAAATTAATGCAAATATCACATTATCCTTCCCATTTCATAACTGTCTTCTCTCTGCCCACCATTGAGTAAACGTGGTTGGCATGGTTGTGTGGGTTTGCTCACTGGCCATAAAAAGTGATATCACAAATTGGCAGGAAAATACTTTCCCTGTTGTTCTATGACCTCTGCAGACATGACAGGAGCTGGGAAGGATGCTGCCCATTCAGGGTTCAAAGATTTGGTGTGGAGTCAAAAATATTTACTGCACTCTTCATAAAGTGCTACACTTATAGGCAGTCCTAGTCCCATAGGGGACTATATCGGAGTTCAGTATAAGTCTGTGGCATGGAACAGTCTAGTCAAGACTGTCTCCAATGTGACTGGCATTCAACATACTGGGGAGCAATGCAGGCATCATTATAATGACCTGAAACACCACTAGCAGGCACAACTCAACCAGTGGCTGGATGTGTTTAGGACTGCTGACATCCCACAGTTGTGCAAGCAAACAAGTATTGCCTCTGCAGTCCCTCAACTACCTGGGCCATCAACATCAGGTAGCATTGCCCTGGCAGCAAGTAGTTGTTACCCTCCAGGATTAGTGGTGGAGGTGGGGATTACATCACCCACCAGAAGCCGCCAGGGGGTGCATGAGGTCTTAAAATGTAGCATTGCTGAACGCCTCAGCCATCTGGAGAAACTGCTTGTGGGAATGCAGAAAAACAAAAAAAAAAAAAAACAAATGTCGAGCAATCCAACAGGAAGCTGAGGAAGGGGATAGTGATGACAGTTCTGAGGGTGAGATCTAGATTCATTCTGACTGTCCCCATGCTTGACAGTCATGTGCCTCCGATGTCCCCTACCTTTCCCCAATCATGCTGTACCACAGGCTTTTGTGTCTATCACCATTCTTGTTTCTTTCTTGTTTGTCCTGTTTGTCTGCACCTGCTTCCTCACTTACCCTACCAACCTGACCCTGACATTCCTATGTCCCTTCCCCAACATCCTCTCTTTTTGAAATCCAAAACAAAAAAATCCCATACATAGCTCTCCATTTCGCACATGTGTCTTCTCAATACACTTGATTTGGTTCAATTGGCTAAACAATATGATTGCATTGTTGTCACCCATTGGTGTTGTGGTGACAGTCCAGATTCATCCAATTTTCTACACATGTTCACATTACAGTGTTAAATAAGTGGATAGCTATGGTTCTTTCATAATTCCCTCCTGCAAATTCTTTTATTGCTTCCCATTTGTTCTTTCCTCTGCTTGCCTCCATTACACCACTTTCCTATCTACCCCATTTTCATACCTTTAATCTGTTAAAAAAAATCAAATCACATACCACACACACATGGCAGAAATATCCCCAATAAAGCCTTCACTTTTTGTCCTCTGCACTTTCAAGGAGTTTGACATTGCACACCAATCCCAAGTGACAGTGAATGTCTCTTCATGTCCTATGGCAAAAACTGGTGAGGTTTTGCCATCAGCCACGAGTCCTGTTATCTTCACACACTACTACTTAAACACCCTGTGCTAAAGGTACACAGATTTAAAGCAGAGTAAAGGCAGTACTTTGAAACATTTACTCTGACAGTTGTTTAGACTGCTGAACGTAGAAAAATACAAATTTCTATGTGGACTGATAACATAAATCACTTGACTGATGTTTTATTTTTATACAATACTTCACTGAACCCATTGCTTCTCATATTTGTAGGAATTATCACATTCACTTATGTAATGCTATCTTGACACCATTCATTTGAGCTAGATTTGAACCTTGAATCATTTGTGCTCTGATCATGAGCTCAGTTCTCTTACACCTGCTGCCACAGGGAGAGCTAGGCAGCAGATGTAGTTTTTCATACTCAGTACTGTCAAAAGTGCTGATGGTCATACCTTACCACTTACCTTGTTTGTATGAACGAAGGCAAACCAATAGCAGAGAATCATGTTTGCCCATTGCTTAACTCCACGCAAATGGGGAAAGTAATAGCAACAGTTCTTAATACTTCTCTACTAAGTAAGTACTCTCGTACTAAGTACTAAGTAAAGCACTACATCTACTTACCACCCCTGTGAATATCCACTTCCCTTAAAGGTACAGCACTCCCTGATACTGTTCTAGCATGTCGAGTGGTAGATTACTGGCATCCACTCCAGTTCAGCTGGTCAATCTGGGTATCTTGAGACAATGCTACAATTATCTCATGTACACAGACAACCCTCTCCTCCTCCCAACAAACACATATACATGTGAGAGATGCAACTATATAGCCAAACTGGAGGCTGAACTCTCTCAACTCAGGGCTGGCATGACCAGACAGGAGGAGATGGTAACCACACACACAGCAAACCCAGTCCCACATAGACCTACCACAACTGCAAACCAAACACATAAAAACACAAAGACATACTCGGAGGCTCTAATAAAAAACTTACCAAAACAACAGAGGCTCCCAAAGCAGACATCCAAAAATCCACCACCTCAAAACAAAACACATGCAACACGTACTTCAATAAATCAGTGTGTCAACCAATCACAGCCCTTAAGGCCAAACACCATGCCTGATACACTAGTAATAGGTGACTCTATAGTCAGACACACTGATGTCCCGCTGACCAGGCTGAACAAGGAGAGGGTGACTGTGAGCTGTCTATCGGGAGCTAGGATCCGCCACATAACACATGCACTCAAGTCACTCCAAAGCAAGTACAAATATGACTCCATCATTGTCCATGCTGGTGTGAATGACCTGAGACGTACCTCCCTGGACTACATGAAAAGAGACATAGAGGAGCTCTCCGATTATGTAGCCCAGGCTGGTATGACCCTCACCCTGAGCAGCATCTTGCCCTCACCAAGAATGATACCACAATACAAAGACAAGATGATCAGCTTTAATAATTGGCTCAAGTACTGGTGTCATTCTAAGGGGATCCAGTTCAGCTGGTCAATCTGGGTGACTTGAGATAATGCTACAATTGTCTCATGTACACAGACAACCCTCTCCTCCTCCCAACAAACACAAATACATGTGAGATATGCAACTATATAGCCAAACTGGAGGCTGAACTCTCTCAACTCAGGGCTGCCATGACCAGACAGGAGGAGATGGTAACCACACACACAACAATCCCAGTCGCACATAGACCTACCACAACTGCAAACCAAACACATAAAAACACAAAGACATACTCGGAGGCTCTAATAAAAAACTTACCAAAAACAACAGAGGCTCCCAAAGCAGACATCCAAAAATCCACCACCTCAAAACAAAACACATGCAACGCATACTTCAATAAATCAGTGTGTCAACCAATCACAGCCCTTAAGGCCAAACACCATGCCTGATACACTAGTAATAGGTGACTCTATAGTCAAACACACTGATGTCCCGCTGACCAGGCTGAACAAGGAGAGGGTGACTGTGAGCTGTCTATCGGGAACTAGGATCCGCCACATAACACATGCACTCAAGTCACTCCAAAGCAAGTACAAATATGACTCCATCATTGTCCATGCTGGTGTGAATGACCTGAGACGTACCTCCCTGGACTACATGAAAAGAGACATAGAGGAGCTCTCCGATTATGTAGCCCAGGCTGGTATGACCCTCACCCTGAGCAGCATCTTGCCCTCACCAACAATGATACCACAATGCAAAGATAAGATGATCAGCTTTAATAATTGGCTCAAGTACTGGTGTCATTCTAAGGGGATCCAATGTCTGTCTGCCTGGGATGACATGTTGGACAAGCCACGCTGCTTCGCAAGGGATGGCTTACACCTGTCACCACTGGGCTTCCGGATATTGTCTAAGGCTCTTGCCACCCCCATAGTGCCTTTTTTAGGCAAGGCTCAAAAGACAAACCCACCTTAGAAAACAAAAATGGAAAAAAATTAAGGGTAATGCTGCTCAACGCCAGAAGTCTAAATCTCAAGATGCAGGCACTTGATGCACTCCTCAGCATGGAGAACATCGATGTCTGTGCAGTAACTGAAACCTGGTTCAAGGCTCCTGAGAGCACCCCAGCACTACCAGGCTATACCTCGTATCATGCTTTTCGGCCCCAAAACCCGGGCCGAACCACAAAGGGAGGGGGAGTGTCCATATTCATCAAGGACACCCACACCTCCAGGTTAGTAGCAACACATGAAGCATCAGAGACCATACAGGTGCAACTAACCATAGGCAAAACTGCTATACAACTGGTAGCATGTTACAGACCACCCTCCCAATCTCAAGAACCCCACTCAGCCTTCCTGAAGACATTGGAGGATATGAATGTATCACAAAATACCATCATACTGGGAGACTTCAACTACCCAAACATAGATTGGGTACATTATTCTAGCCCTAATACCCTAGCCCAAAGGTTCCTGGAATTCATAAATTCAAATGCACTGTAACAACTAGTCACCTCTCCCACTAGGGGAGATAATATACTAGACCTGATCATCACAAACATGGGGACAAAATGCTCCACACCAGAGGTATACCCCTCACTAGTGAGATCTGACCACAAACTAATCACTTTGGATATACATATCCCACCTCCACCCCCAGCACAAAAGACCACAGTGAAAAACTTCTCAAAAGCAGACTTCACTCTTCTTAAGACTGAGATGGTATCCTTTAAGCCCACTGTGCCAGTGGATACCACATCCCACAATGTCGAATCCTTCACAAATGCTTTCTATGGACATCTCCAAGAATGTATGGATTGTGCAATCCCAAATAAATCCAAGTCCCTCTCCACCAAAGGCAAGCGTCCTGTCTGGTGGACCTCAGCCATTAACAAATTGTATAACAAAAGAAGGAAGTCAGAGCAAAATCCCATGAAGGGAAGACATCTCTGATCAACATTAGCAGAAAACTATGTTCTCTCATAAAAACATCCAAGGCCAACTTTGAGAGAAAAATCGCTAAAGACACTAAAGATAACCACAAAGCCTTCTTCAGCTATGTTAGAAACCTGGGTGGAAACCCTCAGATATGCTCAGAGTTAGTTTACAACAACAAAGAATGCACTGAACCCACAGATATTGCCAACATTCTGGCTGACAGGTTCAATGCAAATTTCTCCCCTCCCTCACCCCCAAAAGAAAAAATACTTATCCCAGCTAATGTAATCTCCCTGTCATCTCAGATGTCCAAGTGAGAACCGCCCTAAACAAAGCTAAAAACACAGTATCAATGGGACCTGACGGTATCCCGGGTTGCGTGCTACGTGAACTCCAAGAGGAGCTAAACCCACACATAAAAATGCTATTTAACCTTAGCCTTACTTCGGGATATGTACCTGAACACTGGCGTACAGCAAAGTGGTCCCACTCCACAAAGGGGGTGCCTCTACAGACCCTGGAAACTACCGCCCCATAAGCTTAACCAGCCTGGTCTGCAAAGCTATGGAAAGAATCATTATGGAACTCATAAACAGAGACATAGGGGACCTACAGACACTTGACCCCACCCAGTTCAGCTTTGTAAAGGGCAGATCCTGCCTTTTGAACCTGGCTGACTTTTTTGAAACAGTCACTAGAGCCATTGATGAGGGCAAAGCAGTCCATACAGCCTACCTGGACTTGGCTAAGGCCTTCGACACAATACCCCACTCAGGCATCATAGATAAGCTCAACAGCTTAAACATAAACCCTTATGTCACTAGATGGGTTGCAAACTGGCTAAAGGACAGAAACCATAAAGCTAAAATCGCTGGAGCAATGTCAGACTCAAAGCCAGTCACAAGTGGTGTCCCACAGGGATCTGTCCTGGGACCCCTCTTGTTCGGCATTTATTTCTCAGATGTTAAAGCAAACATGGGAGGGATGTGGCTGACAAAGTTCACAGATGACTGCAAACTAGGCGCCATAGTCGATACACCAGCGGACACATACATCCTACAAAAAGGCCTCACAGAAACGGACAACTGGTGCCGGAGTCATGGCCTTAAACTAAATGCTAAAAAATGTATAGTCATCCCCTTTTGGAAAAACAAAGTACACACAAATTGCTGGGCATTTGCTTAGCTGAAAGCGCTTACCTTGAATAAAACAGTCCGTGCCGTTTGTATCCAGCTTGGTTCTGCTTTCCAGTTTTGTTTTTGCTTTACTCACAAATTATCACATAGACAGCAACCCAATGAGTACGGAAAAAGTAATCAGAGACCTAGGGACCCAATTCAACAGTGACCTCTCATTTGACACCCACGTTGCCAAAGTGGTTAGAAAAACATTCTACCTTGCACACCTCATCATGAAGGGATTCACATCCAGATCCAAGGATGTCATTGTACCCCTGTACTCCTCCCTCATCAGACCCATGATTGAGTACAATGCCCCATTTGGTATGTACCTCACCTGGCATTTGCAACAGCTGGAGAGACCACAAAAGTACCTCACCAAGAGGATCAAGGGTCTCCAACATATGTCTTATTCTGCCAGACTAAAGAAACTTCAGCTCTATTCAGTAGCATACCGCCTGCTCAGAGGTGATCTCTGCCGGACGTACAAGGCCATGTCCAATCAGGATCTGATGAACATGCTCCACCTCAAAAAATCCAAATCCATCAGGACCACGAGAGCTAAAGACTTAAACCTCAGCACAAGTATGAATAGGACATGCTGGAGGGATAGATTCATAACCCAGAGGCTTCCCATGCTTTGGAACAAGATCCCAGTTCGTATTAGGCAGAGCCCCTCACTGACTCTCTTCAAGAGAAATCTTGATGAGTGGATGGGAGATCATAAGTTTACCCCAGGGGTCACATCTGTGTCACTGCTAGACAGGGGCACAGTAAACTAATTCTATTATATAAGGGGACCTTCATTGTGTCACTACTAGACAGAGGCACAGTATTCTAAATTTATTCTGTACATTTTTTGTACCATTTCATGGGGTGGCAAAAGCCACATCACTATGGCTAGGCTTACAAATGCCCCAGGGCAGATAGCCTAGTACTATACTATGAAACTATGAAACTATGTTAAAATTATGACATAATATTTCCAATATAAACTATAATATGAACACCATAGTATCTGTCAACTATTTCTCCCATAGCGTATATGCATAACTATTTCTCAAGTTCAAGTTGTATTTATTAAATGTGAATCTCGCATGTGCAAACACTTTGCAATGACTCACACAAATCAGTTTCTCGGTGATGCACTGTGTAAAGAGCTGTTTGGCATGTATTACTATGTTTATTCTTCATCCCATCCAAAGGCATTTAAAAACACAACAAAAGGGAATGTACTTGATAGTCACTGAACACATTTACTCAGACTCGTGTGTCCTGCACCCATGCACTTGAAAATAGATATACAGTAATATGTCAACTACAATACAGAATTAAAAAGCACAACTGCATTGTTACATTTCTTCTTCTTCTTCTTTCAGCTGTTCCCTTTAGGGGTCACCACAGCGGATCATCTGTTTCCATTTCTTCCTGCCCTCTGCATCTTGCTCTGTCACATCAACCACCTGCATGTCCTCTCTCACCACATCCATAAACCTTATCTTAGGCCTTCCTCTTTTCCTCTTACATGGCAGCTCCATACTTAGCATCCTTTTCCCAATATACCCAGCATCCCTCCTTGGCACATACTCAAACCAGTACAATCTCACCTCTCTGGCTTTATCTCCAAACTGTCCGACTTGAGTCGACCCTCTAATATACTGATTCCTAATCCTGTCCATCCTTGTCACACCCAATGCAAATCTTAACATATTTAACTCTGCCACCTCCAGCTCTGACTCCTGCCTTTTTCTTAATGCCGCTGTCTCCAATCCATATAACATAGCTGGTGTCACTACCCTCTTGTATACATTCCCTTTCACTCTTACTGATACCCATCTGTCACAAATCACTCCTGACACTCTTCTCCACCCTACATGTACTCTCTTCTTCACCTTTCTTCCACACTCACCATTACTCTAAACTGTTGACCTAAGTATTTAAATTCATCCACCTTCGCCAACTCTACCCCTGCATCCTCACCATTCCTTTTCTCCTCCCTCTCATTCACACACATATATTCTGTCTTACTCCTGCTGACCTTCATTCCTCTCCTCAACCTGTTTCCTACTCTCACTACAGATCACAATGTCATCCACAAACATCATAGTCCACAGGGACTCCTGTCTGATCTCGTCTGTCAACCTGTTCATCATCACTGCAAATAAGAAAGGGCTCAAAGCTGATTCTTGATGTAATTCCCACTTCCACCTTAAAAATATCTGTCACTCCTACTGCAGACCTCACCACTGTCACACTACCCTCATGCATATCCTATACCACTCTTCCATACTTCTCTGCCACTCCCAACTTCCTCATACAATACCACAACCCCTCTCTAGGCACCCCGTCATATGCTTCCTCCAGGTCCACAAAGACACAATGCTACTCCTTCTGACCTTTTCTATACTTTTTCATCAACAGTCTCAGAGCAAACATCACATCTCCAGTGCTCTTTCCCGGCATGAAACAATACTGCTGCTCACTAATCATCACCTCCCTCCTTAACCTAGCTTCCACTACTCTTTCCCATAACTTCATACTGTGACTGATCAGTTTTATCACTCTTTTGATACTACAGCTCTGCCCATCACCCTTATTCTTAAAAATAGGCACAAAACACTTCTTCTCCACTCCTTAGGCATCCTGTCACTTTCCAAGATTTTATTAAACAATCTGGTTAAAAACTCCACTGCCCTTTCTCCTAAACACCTCTGTGCTTCCACAGGTATGACATCTGGACCAACAGCCTTTCCATTCTTCATCCTCTTCATAGCTGTCCTTACTTCCTCCTTGCTAATCCATTGCCTTTCATGATTCACTATCCCCATATCATCCAACCTTCTTTCTCTCTCATTCTCTTCATTTATCAGCCCCTCAAAGTACTCTCTCCATTTGCTCAATGCACTCTTCTCGCTTGGAAGTATATGTTCCTCATTATCCTTTATCACCCTTACCTGCCACACATCTTGAACAGCTCAGTCCCTCTGTCTAGCCAATTGGTCTAGGTCCTTTTCTCCCTCCTTAGTGACCAGCATTTCATACAACTCTCCATACGCCTTATCCTTAGCCTTCACCACCTCTCTCTTCACTATATGCCTCATCTTCTTATACTCCTGTCTGCTTTCTTCATCTCTCTGACAATCCCACTTCTTCACCAGCCTCTTTCTCTGTATACTAGCCTGTACTTCCTCATTCCACCACCAGGTCTCCTTGTCTTCCTTCCTCTGTCCAGATGTCACACCAAGCACCTTTCTAGCTGTCTCCTTTACCAACTCTAGTTACCCAGCTATTTGGTAACTCTTTCCTGAACTCCACCTCACAATCACCCTTTTCAACTTCTGCCATTTAATCTTTGGCACTGCCCTCACACTCCTCCTCCTCTTTTTGATTGCCAACATCATCCTACAGACCACCATCCTATGCTGCCTAACTACACTCTCCCCTGTCACAACTTTACAGTCTCCAATCTCCTTCAGGCTGGCCCTCTTACATAGGATGTAATCCACCTGTGTGCATCTTCCTCCACTCTTGTATGTCAACCTGTGCTCCTCCCTCTTCTTAAAATATGTATTCACAACAGCCATGTCCATCCTTTTCGTAAACTCCACTACCATCTACTCTTCTGCATTCCTCTCCTTAACACCATACCTACCCATGACTTACTCATCCCCTCTGTTCCCTTCACCAACATGCCCATTGAAATCTGCTCCAATCGCCACTCTCTCACCCTTGGGTACACTCATCACTTCATCCAACTCACTCCAAAAATTTTCTTTCTCATCCATCACACACCCAACTTGTGGAGCATATGCACTAACAACATTCATCACACTATCAATTTCCAGCTTCATAAACATCACTCTATCTGACAATCTTTTCACCTCCAAAACACTCTTGGCATACTATTCCTTCAGGATAACCCCTACCCCATTTCTCCTCCCATCTAGACCATGATAGAACAAATTGAACCCACGTCTGATACACCTGGCCTTACTCCCCTTCCATCTGGTCTCTTGCATGCACAATGTATCATCCTTCCTTCTCTTTCATCATATCAGCTGGCTCTCTCCCTATACCAGTCATACTGCTAACATTCAAAGTTCCTACCCTCACTACCACACTCCTAACCTTCCTCTGCTCTTCCTGCCTTCCAGCATGCCTTCCCCCTCTTCTTCTCCTTCTCCTTCGGCCAACAGTAGCCCAATTTCCACCATCACCCTGTTGGTTAACAGTACTGGTGGAGATTATTGTTAACCCAGGCCTCGACCGATCCGGTATGAAAATCTGTATTGATTGTCTTATGCATGTCTTACTGTGGACATCAATTCATCACAATATGAAGACTCATATATCAACACTTGCATTCATGCTGTTTACAAAATATGTGTGTTTATGTGTTTGACTGAGTGTGTTATGTATGCAACATATTGAGAAACAGGTACATGCATGTCTCAGTTTTGCAACATGCATTCATGATAGCTTATTGCATATAGGTTAAGAATCTGTCCTTTAAAGTATTTGGGCATATTGCAAGCACAAAAGCAAATCTAATGTCTACACTTTGCAGACCAGTCTTAAAGCAGTATATGTTACCTTCAACATAAAATGATTATGTCAACCTCTATTAAAAACACTATGACAAGGAAAAAAATCAGACTTCATTGATGGCATGAATGTTCTTTAGAATGAACAAATAGTTAGATGGGGGTTCAAACTGCACAACAGTCAAATTGTGTGTGTGCCTGTATATGTAACTGTGTATGTGCATAGTCAGAAGAGCATGACTCTGTGTTCTGTTGTCATCACTCAAGTCTCATGGAGAAAAAAGTTTTACAGATGCACACGACTACGCAGCAAATTCATTCAGCCCTCCCAACATATTGTTCTCAACATACACAGTGATGTCATCTGCTATAAAGTTCTCTGTGGCAGTATAAAAGTCAGACTTGTGTTCTGTTGCTAGCATTGATAGCTAGGTAGGGGTTCTAATCCCACTATGGTCAACTTGTCCATGTGTGTATTTGTGTTCAGTTAGGTCTCATTCCAGAGACCATTTTAGAACAACATGTGAAACAATCCTACTACCATCTTCTTCTCACCAGACACTGATGACGTCACATGCTATAAAGCATTGTCTGACATTATGAAAGTTAGACTTGTACTGTGACACTGGCATTAAGTAAGGTGTTCTGTTGCTAGTGTAAATAGCTAGGTAGAGGATCTAATCTCACTGCAGGCAACTGTTGTGTATGTCCATTCTTCTATCTGTCTAGACATGATTTTAAAACTGCATGTGAGACTACAGCTATATAATGCACTCTTGTCCACTTCTTATTATAAATGTATACTTATGATGTGATCCCTGATACAGTTCACTCTGACAATAATGCACTCCGCTATTCGTGTTGGCATGAACATTAACTGCTGTGTTCCCCACATTTTGTAGGTAGAGAGTTTGCTGTTTTAATCTCACAATTGACTGCGTGTGTGCTCATTCAAATATGAGTAGCAGACAATTTTACATCGAGATTTGAATCCACATCTGTGTGACACACTCCTCCCAATATCTTTTTCTGAGCATATACTGATGTTGTAATCCTTTATAAAGTGTACTGTACCAATGTAAAGTCAAGTATCTGTGAAGACTACTGTTGCATTATATGGAATTCAATTTGTATACTTCCACAGGCCTGATGTTTAAATCTGACCTCATTCAACTGCTATGTGTGTGATTGTTGGTATATTACTGCCAGTATATGATCTTTTGAATCTCTTTTCTTTTAAATCTCACTCAGAAGAACCTTTAACATAGCCCCATAAATCCAAGATACCTTAATTACATCTGCCAACATGACATGCTTCCTGCAGAACCATGAACGATGTCATCATCTCATAGATTCATACATACATCATGAAGCACAGCCCTTCCATGAGCCTCTGCAAGCCATCTGTAGATCATTGGATGTGTGATTGCTAATTTTGTCATGGGCAGTGCACATGTCACATATGGACAGAAGCAGTATTTAATACAAGCTCACACATACATACATAGGTTCATAGGTTCATAGGTTCATAGGTAGGTACTAGTTTATCGGCCCAAGGGCCTAAGTAAGCCTAGCCAACAAGGTTCCCTGGCTTACACCATCCAAGAAAGTTAATTTCCTGTGCCCCTGTCGAGTAGAGCCACAGAAGATATCCCCAGGGTGTATTTCCTATTTCCCATCCACTCATCAAGATTTTTCTTGAAGAGTGCTAATGAGGAACTTTGGTTGACATAGATGGGTAGCGTGTTCCAGAGTATAGGAAGTCTCTGGGACAGGAATCTATCCCTCCAGCATGTCCTGTTTATTGTGGTGACAAGGTTTAGGTCCCTAGAGCTTGTAGCTCGGAGGGATTGGGATTTTTTTACATGGAGCATGTCCAACAGCTCTGGGTTTAACATAGCTTTATATGTTAGGCAGAGATCTCCTTGGCGTAGGCGATATGTTACAGAGTAAAGCTGGATTTGTTTGAGACAGTCAGTGCAGGGCATCTGTTTGAGGCCAGTAATCCTCTTTGTGAGTTACTTCTGTGGCCTTTCCAGCTGCTGCAGATGTCTTATGAGGTACATTCCAAAAGGGGCATTGTACTCTATAATGGGTCTGATGAGTGCCGAGTAGAGGAGAACAATGACCTCTTTTTTCCCTGGATGAGAACCCTTTTGTGATAAGGTGTGCCACTTCAAATGATTTTCTGACTACTGTGGCGATGTGATTATCAAAGGAGTGACTACTGTCCACCTGGGTCCCAAGATCTCTTATCACACATTCGGCATTAAGTAGACTGCCGTTTATGTGGTAGTTCATGGGTGCAGAGTTTTTACCAAAGGGGATGACAATGCACTTTTTGGCACTGAGCTTGAGGCCATGCCTCTGACATCAGGCAGCTGTCTCAGTGAGGCCCTTCTGTAGGATGTCCACATCATTTGGGGACCCAACTATGGCTCCTAGTTTGCAGTCATCTGTGAATTTCATTAGCCAGAGGCCTTCTGTGTTAGCCTGTACTTCAGAGAAGTAGATACCAAACAGGAGAGGTCCCAGGACTGAACCCTATGGTACTCCACTTGTCACTGGTTTGAAGTCAGATTTGGAGTCTGCAACTTTTACAGTGTGGGTTCTGTCAGTGAGCCAGTTGGCAATCCATCTTGTGATGTAGGGATTTATACCTAGTTTAGTAAGTTTAGCTATAATTCCAGAATGGGGGATGGTGTTGAAAGCCTTGGCAAGGTCAAGATAGGCTGTGTGAACCACCATACCCTCGTCTAAGGCTTTGATGACTGCCTCAAAGAAGTTTATCAGGTTCAGAAGGCATGATATGCCTTTCACAAACCTGAACTGGGTGGGGTCCATAGTTTGGAGGTTACCAATGACTTTGTTTATGAGTTCCATGATGTTACATTCCATGGCGTTGCATACCAGGCTCGTCAGGCTAATAGGGCGATAGTTCCCAGGATCAGTGGTGGCTCCCCCTTTGTGGAGTGGGATAACTGTTGCTGTTCACCATTCAGTGGGTACAAAGTCTGACATGAGACTATGATTGAACATGGTGCTTAGGTGAGGAGCCAGTTCGTTCTGAAGTTCATGTAAAACGACACCTGGGATGTTGTCCAGTCCCATGGATGCTGTGTTTTTGGTTTCAGAGAGTGCAGCTTTTACCTGCATAGATGTGATTACAGGGACTCTGCATTCTTCCTGTATAGATATGGGCCCTTTAGGGGGTGAGAGGGGGTAAAGTTAGCACTGAACCTATCTGCTAGGATGTTGGCAATATCAGTTGGTTCTGTAATTTTCATGCCATTGTGCTAACTCAGAGTAGATCTGGGTGTTGCCATTGAGATTTTTGATATAGCTATAGAATGCTTTGTGGTTGCTCTTAGAATAAATGGTGATTTTGTTTTCATAGCTAGCTTTGGAGGATCTTATAAGGGATCTCAGCTTCTTACTGAGGCTGACCAGGGAGCTCCTCCACTCATGGGATTTTACTCTGTTTTCCAACAGTTTCTTCCTTCTGTTGTAGAGTTTATGTCAGGGGACCACCAGATTGGCTTCCTATTTTTAGAGGATAACGTCTTTGTTCTGTTTGGGATAGCACAATCCATGCACTTGTGTACGTGCTTATAGAGTGTATCTGTGTAGGATTCAGCAGTCGTAACTGTATTGTCCATCTGCATGGATGTCATGAAGTTCGCCACTTCTGTCTTAAGAAGCATGAAGTTGGCTTTGGAGAAATTTTTTACCGTGGTTTCCTTAATGGTGGGTGGGGGTGGGATGTGGCTATCTAGGGTGATTAACTTATGGTTGGATCTGACCAACTAGGAGTTGACTTCAGGTGTGGAACACCAGTCACTCATGTTGGTAATGACTAGGTCTAAGATATTGTTGCCCTTGGTGGGGGTGTGGATAAGTTGATCCAGGGCACTGGAATTTATGAATTCCATAAAGCGCTGAGCGAAGAAGTTGGTACATGAGTAGTTTTCCCAGTTAATGGTGGGGTAGTTGAAATCGCCCATTATTAGGGTGTTTGGCTGAACCCTAATATTTTCCAGTATATCATGAAAAGAGGAGTGAGAATCCTGGGGCATGGTGGGGGATCTTTAGCAATCTACAATTTGGATTGCAGTTTTGCCCAGAGTTAGTTTCACTTGGATAATCTCAGATGCATTATACTGCGCAACTAGCCTGGAGATGTGGATATCCTTAATGAATATGGACACACCCCCGCCTTTGGTGTTCTGGTCCAGGTTAGATGGCTGAAAAGTGTGGTATGAGTTATAGCCTGGTAATGCAGGGGTACTCTCTAGAGCCTTGAACCGGGTCTCAGTCACTGCACAGATATTGATGTTCTCCATTTTAAGGAGTGCCTTGAGTGAGTGCATTTTGAGATTTAGACTTCTAGCATTGCATGTAACCCTACTATCTACCATCATATAGATATGGTGATTTTGGTTTAAATGCTATACTAATGGCTAGAATTTTATATTATGTTGGCCATTTGCCAAGTAATGTCCTATGACCCTATGAAGATAGCACATGTCAATGTTGCTGTCATCTACATGTGCTATGCTGAGCTGTGAATGTATGGTAGCCCTACAAGAGTGTATTCCAATCTTATAGGTTCATAGGTTCATAGGTTAGTACTAAGCTAACTGCCCTTGCAAGCCATTTTAAGCCTAGCCAATTATCCCTTGTGAGACTCAAACCCTGTACCTTGTGTTTTTAAGACAAACACCTAAACCATTAGTCCACCATCCCAACCCAGTTGTGTTTTGAGGTAATGTATTGATGGACACTGATGCCATTTTATTAAATGTTCCTTCCATAACAGCTGTAGTAATATGCCCCTTGAGGACTGCTAACATGGAATGTTGCTATGTATACTGTTGCCTTAGTATGGCATGTGTTCTTGTAGTGGAGTATATTAACATTCTTCACATTTCTCATTCAGCCATCACAGTGACACTTGCAGTATGGCACATGTGTGCATGTGTATACCTACCATCATGAACTGCTATGTGACATACAGCAATATTACATCATACTGATTATATGGACCCATAACTCCTTGTTTCATCTACATATTCAAGATTCAAAGATTCAATATTCAAAGAAACCTGAGTGTCATTTAGGAAACACAAGTGCTACCTAAACAAAATTTTGAGTGTCAGCTCTTTTACAGGAGAAAATAAACACAAAAAGACAGACATGATAGGCATTAAACAATAAACAATAACTATAGTACAAAAGTAAATATCTAGGTAGCTGATGCACATGCTTGTACATTATTTATATACACTGGACAACATTGAGTACTAGATGACTGACACATGAAAAGAAAAGTACACTATACACAGAGGTGAGATTGGGAGATATTGCACATAAGGAATTGGTTGTTTTGGACCACTGCGCGGTTGTGCGCATGCGCAGCGCCGGTTAAACAAGGTTAAACTTCTTCTGGCTCCGCCAAGTCTGCTCTTCAAATTTTCCCTTAAGGAAGCTCTACTCTTAGTATAATCAGACTACTCGCTATATTATAAGCCTAGCACTTGTTCTCAAAACTTCTCTACTAAGTAAGCACTCTCGTAAGTAAGCACTACATCCACCTACCACCCCTGTGAATATCCACTTCCCTTAAAGGCACAGCACTCCTTTGTACTGTTCTAGCATGTCGAGTGGTAGAGTACTGGCGTCCTCTCCAGTTCAGCTGGTTAATCTGGGTATCTTGAGACAATGCTACAATTTTTTCATGTACACAGACAAACCTCTCCTCCTCCCAACAAACACAAATACATGTGAGAGATGCAACTATATAGCCAAACTGGAGGCTGAACTCTCTCAACTCAGGGCTGGCATGAAAAGACAGGAGGAGATGGTAACCACACACACAGCAAACCCAGTCCCACATAGACCTACCACAACTGCAAACCAAACACATAAAAACACAAAGACATACTCGGAGGCTCTAATAAAAAACTTACCAAAACAACAGAGGCTCCCAAAGCAGACATCCAAAAATCTACAACCTCAAAACAAAACACATGCAACACATACTTCAATAAATCAGTGCGTCAACCAATCACAGCCCTTAAGGCCAAACACCATGCCTGATACACTAGTAATAGGTGACTCTATAGTCAGACACACTGATGTCCCGCTTACCAGGCTGAACAAGGAGAGGGTGATTGTGAGCTGCCTATCGGGAGCTAGGATCCGCCACATAACACACGCACTCAGGTCACTCCAAAGCAAGTACAAATATGACTCCGTCATTGTCCATGCTGGCGTGAATGACCTGAGACGTACCTCCCTGGACTACATGAAAAGAGACATAGAGGAGCTCTCTGATTATGTAGCCCAGGCTGGTATGACCCTGACCCTGAGCAGCATCTTGCCCTCACCAAGAATGATGCCAAAATACAAAGACAAGATGATTAGCTTTAATAATTGGCTCAAGTACTGGTGTCATTCTAAGGGGATCCAATGTCTTTCTGCCTGGGATGACATGTTGGACAAGCCATGCTGCTTCGCAAGGGACGGCTTGCACCTGTCACCACTGGGCTTCCAGATATTGGCCAAGGCTCTTGCCACCCCCATAGTGCATTTTTTAGGCAAGGTTCAAAAGACAAACCCACCTCCTTAGAAAACAAAAATGAAAAAAAATTAAGGGTAATGCTGCTCAACGCCAGAAGTCTAAATCTCAAGATGCAGGCACTCGATGCACTCCTCAGTATGGAGAACATCGACGTCTGTGCAGTAACTGAAACCTGGTTCAAGGCTCCAGAGAGCACCCCAGCGCTACCAGGCTATACCTTGTATCATGCTTTCGGCCCCAAAACCCGGGCCGAACCACAAAGGGAGGGGGAGTGTCCATATTCATCAAGGACACCCACACCTCCAGGTTATTAGCAACACATGAAGCATCAGAGACCATACAGGTGCAACTTACCATAGGCAAAACTGCTATACAACTGGTAGCATGTTACAGACCACCCTCCCAATCTCAAGAAACCCACTCAGCCTTCCTGAAGACATTGGAGGATATGAATGTATCACAAAATACCATCATACTGGGAGACTTCAACTACCCAAACATAGATTGGGTACATTATTCTAGCCCTAACACCCTAGCCCAAAGGTTCCTGGAATTCATAAATTCAAATGCACTGGAACAACTAGTCACCTCTCCCACTAGGGGAGATAATATACTAGACCTGATCATCACAAACATGGGGACAAAATGCTCCACACCGGAGGTATACCCCTCACTAGTGAGATCTGACCACAAACTAATCACCCTGGATATACATATCCCACCTCCACCCCCAGCACAAAAGACCACAGTGAAAAACTTCTCAAAAGCAGACTTCACTCTTCTTAAGACTGAGATGGTATCCTGTAAGCCTACTGGGCCAGTGGATACCACATCCCACAATGCCGAATCCTTCACAAATGCTTTCTATGGACATCTCCAAGAATGCATGGATCATGCAATCCCAAATAAATCCAAGTCCCTCTCCACCAAAGGCAAGCATCCTGTCTGGTGGACCTCAGCCATTAACAAATTGTATAACAAAAGAAGGAAGCTACTGCACGACAGAGCAAAATCCCATAAAGGGAAGACATCTCTGATCAACATTAGCAAAAAACTACGTTCTCTCATAAAAACATCCAAGGCCAACTTTGAGAGAAAAATCACTTAGGACACTAAAGATAACCACAAAGCCTTCTTCAGCTTTGTTAGAAACCTGGGCAGAAACCCTCAGATGTGCTCAGAGTTAGTTCACAACAACAAAAAATACACTGAACCCACAGATATTGCCAACATTCTAGCTGACAGGTTCAGTGCATATTTCTCCCCTCCCTCACCCCCAAAAGAAGAAATACTTATCCCAGCTGAATGTAATCTCCCTGTCATCTCAGATGTTCAAGTGAGAACCACCCTCAACAAAGCTAAAAACACAGCATCAATGGAACCTGACAGTATCCCGGGTTGCGTGCTACGTGAACTCCAAGAGGAGCTAAACCCGCACATAAGAATGCTATTTAACCTTAGCCTTACTACAGGATATGTACCTGAACACTGGCGTACAGCAACAGTCGTCCCACTCCACAAGGGGGGTACCTCTACAGACCCTGGGAACTACCACCCCATAAGCTTAACCAGCCTGGTCTGCAAAGCTATGGAAAGAATCATTATGGAACTCATAAACAGAGACATAGGGGACCTACAGACACTTGACCTCACCCAATTCGGCTTTGTAAAGGGCAGATCCTGCCTTTTGAACCTGGTTGACTTTTTTGAAACAGTCACTAGAGCCATTGATGAGGGCAAAGCAGTCCATACAGCCTACCTGGACTTGGCTAAGGCCTTCGACACAATACCCCACTCAGGCATCATAGATAAGCTCACCAGCTTAAATGTAAACCCTTATGTCATTAGATGGGTTGCAAACTGGCTAAAGGACAGAACCCATAAAGTTAAAATTGCTGGAGCAATGTCAGACTCAAAGTCAGTCACAAGTGGTGTCCCACAGGGATCTGTCCTGGGACCCCTCTTGTTCGGCATTTATTTCTCAGATGTTAAAGCAAACATGGGAGGGTTGTGGCTGACAAAGTTCGCAGATGACTGCAAACTAGGCACCATAGTCGATACACCAGCGGACACATACATCCTACAAAAAGGCCTTACAGAAACGGACAACTGGTGCCAGAGTCACGGCCTTAAACTAAATGGCAAAAAATGTATAGTCATCCCCTTTGGGAAAAACAAAGTACCCACAAATTATCACATAGACAGCAACCCACTGAGTACGGATAAAATAATCAGAGACCTAGGGACCCAAGTCGACAGCAACCTCTCATTTGACACCCACGTTGCCAAAGTGGTTAGAAAAACATTCTACCTTGCACACCTCATCATGAAGGGATTCACATCCAGATCCAAGGATGTCATTGTACCCCTATACTCCTCCCTCATCAGACCCATGATTGAGTACAATGCCCCATTTGGTATGTACCTCACCCGGCATTTGCAAGAGCTGGAGAGACCACAAAAGTACCTCACCAAGAGGATCAAGGGTCTCCAACATATGTCTTATTCTGCCAGACTAAAGAAATTCCAGCTCTATTCAGTAGCATACCACCTGCTCAGAGGTGATCTCTGCTGGACATACAAGGCCATGTCCAATCAGGATCTGATGGACATGCTCCACCTCAAAAAATCCAAATCCATCAGGACCACGAGAGCTAAAGACTTAAACCTCAGCACAAGTATGAATAGGACATGCTGGAGGGATAGATTCATAACCCAGAGGCTTCCCATGCTTTGGAACAAGATCCCAGTTCATGTTAGGCAGAGCCCCTCACTGACTCTCTTCAAGAGAAATCTTGATGAGTGGATGGGAGATCGTAAGTTTACCCCAGGGGTCACATCTGTGTCACTGCTAGACAGGGGCACAGTAAACTAATTCTATTATATAAGGGGGCCTTCATTGTGTCACTACTAGACAGAGGCACAGTATTCTAAATCTATTCTGTGCATTTTTGTGCATTTTTGTACCATTTCATGGGGTGGCTTACAAATGCCCCAGGGCAGATAGCCTAGTACTGAGCTATGAAACTATGAAACTATAGGAAGTGATTGGAATGAGAACATATTAATTTTAGTATGCAATAAATAAATAGAATTTCTGTATGGAAAAAAAAACAAAGAAAAAGAATGAGAGCATAGCAGTCTGTTATAGTTTTGATACATCCAAATTTATATCTGCATTAATGAGTCTTACTGCAGTTGGATAAAAACTGTTCGCGACTCTGGAGGTCCAGCAGCGGATACTCCATAACCTTCTACCACATGCAAGTTTAGTGTACCAACCACACGCTGGATGAAAAGTGTCACTCAGTATTTTGCAGGACCTCTTTTTATATCTCATGTTAAAGAGCTCCTGTAAGATAGGAAGACCACGATCTTTTCTGCTGTTCTTATTATTCTTTGCAGCTTCTTCCTTTCGACCATTGTGCTGTTACCGAACCAGACAGTGCAGTTGCTGTTGATAATGCTCTCAATGGCTCCTCAGTGTAAGGTATTTAGAGCATTCATAGAAAGCTTTACTTTTCACAGCTGTCTTAGGAAGTGTAGTCGCTGGTGGGCTTTTTAACTAGCTGGCCTGTGTTTATACTCCAAGAAAGATCCTTTGATATATGTAACCCCAGGATCTTTGTTGTTTGGACTGTCTCCACTTCTTCACCATTGATCTTGAGGGATAGGTACATGGCAGAGCTCTTTCTGAAGTCAATAATTTTTTTTTTGTTTTATTGACATTCAGGCCCAAATTGTTGTTATTGCACCATTCAGTCAGGGAATTGACCTCATTCCTATACCCACTCTCATCATCACCACTTATGAGTCCCACCACTGTGGTGTCGTCTGTGCATCTGATGATGTGTTTTTTGCTAGCTTTCGCAGAACAGTCATGGATAAGGATTGTGAACAGCAGAGGACTCAGCACACAACCCTGGGGTACTCCGGTTTTGATTGCAATACCCCCTGAAGTGTTGTTACCTGCACAGGACCTTTGTGGTCTTCCAGTCAGGAAATCAAGGATCCAGTTGCACAGCCCTTTATTTATGCCAAGGTTGATTAGCTTTTCTATAAGTTGCATTGGACTCACCGTATTGAATGCCTACCTGAAATCTATGAACAACAGCCTGGCATAGTTGTTGCTCTCTTCAAGATGTTCCAATCTGAGGTGAAGTGCCACCGAAATGGCATCAGCAGTTGATCTGTTTGAGCAGTAGGCAAACTGCAGTGGGTCAAAGGATTGGGGTAGTACTGTAGTCAAATGACTTTTAACCAGTCTTTGGAACCATTTCATTACATTTGATGTAAGGGCCACCAGCATCTAATCGTTTAGGCAGGTGGGGTTGGCTTTTTTGTGCAGCGGGATTATGTTGGTAACTTTGAAGCATGCTGGTACTTTTTCCTGGGCAAGTGAGGTATTGAAGATAACCATCAGGGCTATGTTGAGTTGGTATATACAACTTTTCAATACATTCCCCAGAATGTTATCAGGTCCACAGCCTTCCTGGGGTTCACTTTCCTCAGTTGGTTCCTTACATCTACAGCACTGAAGTTGAGGACTACCTCCTTTTGGTCATTAAGAAGCTTTATAGCCTCTGCATTGTTTTTCTCTTCAAACCTGCCATAAAATGTGTTTACATGGTCCAGAAATTCAGTGCTGTCATCACACTAAGCTGACTTGGTCAGCATATTGTCTTAGCTGACATATTGTAATGCTGTTATGCACACAAACATATAACTAGTTCAGATTCACTTGAAACCTTGAAGAATTCATTGAATACACCATTGTGTTACTATTCACAAGGGGATTATTCAGGAGTTGCCTGGCAGCATTGTTTGACTGTCAGCATTTGTGTCATTAACTGTTCTGCATGCACCACATCCACCTCATTTGTAATGTGGCCATATATGGTATCTGAGCCCTCAGACACATCTTTCCAGTGATAAACATTATAGGCATGTGATGCACAACTGATGTAATAACATAAACTAGGTGGAGTTGTACGACTGTGTCAACAGTTCCACTGAGTGTCATGTGATTCACACCCCAGGTTGTATTTGGAGGTGTAGTCACAACATTTTTTTTTTTAAGTAAGTACAAACTCTTAAGGGGAAATGCACAGTTTATCCACACACGTGGTTGTGGCTGGCACTATCAAATACTCAACTGGAGGCAATAGACAACCTGCTAGCTGACAGACTTGGATTAAACTTCACCCCCGGAGCCCACTGCTCATCATGTAATGTATACTTACAAACATAACTCAGCATATTTTCTCAAGACAGCAGCTCTTCTGTGCACTTTCTATGGCTAAAAACATGGAATTAATGAGCCCTGGTAACATCGTATGTTGTCTTATCAATAATTTAAAACATAGCCTAGCAGACACAGTTGGATCCCTACTTAACCACAGTCTCCAGACAATCTATTTTCTGGCAAAATGGTGGACAGCAACCGTCATTTGTCTGAACAAGGAGGGACCATCACCCAACACAGGTAATTATAAACCCACAAACCTAACTAGCCTCATCTATAAGCCAATGTAAAGAATAATTATGGACCTTATCAACAGGGACATATATAATCTCATTCTGTGCAACCAACCTATTTTTTATGTTAAGGCTAGATCATGTTTTTTTAAATCTTATTTACTTCTTCAAGATGGTCACCAAGACCATGGATGAGGAACAGAACATGCATCCAACCTAACTTTACCTGGCCAAGGCATTTGATTCAATTCCACACTCGGGTACTACAGATAAACTGTCTCAACTGGCCTTAAACCAGTATGCCACAAAGTGGGTAGCACAATGGATCACCAACAGGACACATACTGTCAAAGTGTATGAATTCACCTCTAGCAAGAGGCCAGTGAACAGTGCAGTACCACAGGGTTCTGTACTAGGACCTTTCCTGTTTGGTATTTAATTTACAGAAGTCAAGGCAAACAGTCTTTAGCCAACCAAATTTGCAGATGACTGCAAATTGTTGGCAATCCTTGAATCTAGTAATGGTATTGCTATACTGCAGAAAGTATTAACTCACATAAATGATTGGTGCCAGAGCCATGGAGATACACTAAAATGTCCAAAAAATCATAATTATTCCATTTGGTAAAGCAAATATTCAAGCTAACCACAATTTAGACAGCACACCCCAATGAGTGGACCCAGTATTATGTGATCTGGGTACTCAGGTAGAGAGTAATTGGAAGTTCAACCACCATGTGTCCACAGTGGTGACATATCCCTTCTATGTGGCACAACTCATAAGTATGGGCACAGCATCCAGATCAAAGGACTTTATAATTCCGTTGAACCTGGCCCTCATGACAACAATAATTGAAAACAATGTACCCTTTGGCATGTAACTCACTACACATCTGCAACACCTGGAGCAATACCAGAGAAGTTGCACAGTGAAGATACATGGTGTAAAAGACAAGTTTTAAAGGCATATTATTGTGTTCTGTCCCCTACAGACCACTAAGAGCCCATTTTTGTGCACCCTATAGGGCGTTTTATAATCCAGCTCTAATGAAAATGTTATACATTGTTAAAGTAAATGGCACAAAGGTCACTCATTCCAAGTATGTTAACCTAGCCTCTGACATAATAAATGATGTTGGAGATACAGAAACATGTCTCAGACACAACCTTCTCTGGAGCAAGCTTGCCATTCACTTAAATCATAGGCCTTTTTTGACCCTAATCAAGTGCAACCTACATCAATGGATGGTTAATGGTAATCGTACTCATGGTGCTATGCCCACGTACCTCATGAATAGAAGCAGTTAGTCTTCGATAACATATCATAGGCTCATAAATGTATGAACTTTGTTCACATAGCTATTTGAAATTGTAAAACGCATGTTAAATAGGGCTAGGATTTTATGTCATCTTGGAACATTTGCCTAATACTCTCCTATGAAACTCTGAAGTCAAGTTGTATCATCATTAAAAGGAAAAAAACAAACCTCTAGACCGAATGAAGGAACCAAACATGAAAAGTAGTAGATAAATATTGAAGCACAATGGTTCCATACAGCAACACACTTGAATTCAGAACTGGTAAGCGCTTTCGCGGATTGACATCGCTTCATCAGACCATACAGAATAAAAATAAACTGCAGTTAAATAATTATTCAAATACTAATAGACCAATAAAATGCTACATTGTACTCAAGCAATCAAAAATATAAACCAATCAACTCTACCTAACATTTTATAGCATCAATACATCTACAGACGCCTACCAGAATTTTTAAAAATATATAGAGACAAAAATTCCCACATATACACATACCATATAAAAGAAACATATCATATAGTAAATATGCTTATAAGATAAATAAAAATAAGTTAATATAGGTGCATCCACTACTGAACACAAACCTAAAATTTAATAAAAAAATATATGCATATCTCTAAAATATATATGTAAGAAATAACTAATAAAGCTAGAGAATCATGCCAATACCTACAACAGCATGAGTATACTTCAATGTTTGAAGAGCTCCGGCTCTCAAAAAAGGTTTCAAGGAAACCCTACTATTCAAGCTGGGTGGCTTATTGGCTTGAAAGAGGAGTATCCATTTTTGTTCAATAGCTTCAGTGTTGTTCCTAAGATCACCACCTCTCTTGTTGGCATATATAATTTCCAGGACTAAAAACTTAAATTTATGTGCTGGACCTTCTTTAGCCACATGCATGGCAGAGCACTACTATCCTTAACATTTCTAATGTCTCTTAAATGTTCCCGGATTCTATCCTTAACAGGTCGATTACTCTCACCTACATAAAAAGAGAAGCATTCAGTGCAGTAACAAAAATAGACCACATTTTTTGTATGACAGTCAGCATAGAATGCTCCATCTATCTTAGACCCCAACTGCAGAAGTACAAGCTGACCTCCCACATGAATATGTACACAAGCCATACATCTCCTACAGGCATACTTACCAGATCTATCTGACTGGACATATTTCAGAGAACATAAAGGCCTATAGCATAGGTGGTTTTTTAAACATCTATTATTCCTAAAAGTAAAACTGGGTTCATTACCTATCACTCCTTTCAGTTCGTGAACAGTAGAAAGGATATCCCAGTTGTTCTTAATCACGTCACACACCATGTGTATGTTACTTGCAAAGGTTAGGGGCATCCTAATTCTATCCATGGCATCAGTTCTTGTGTTCAATGTAGTAGTCACATTGGTCATGTCAGATCCCTGAAAATCCAATGGGGTATTACTATAGTATGGTCTACATCTACCTTTCTTTCCTTCCAGGCTTCTTTTATCTGGAAATCAATAACACCAGCTTTGTAACCTCTGTACATAAATCCACTCTTTAGTATAACTAAGGCTGTGGTCAATAAACTATCATCATTATGTAAACGCATAGTACGAAAAATCTGTCCTTTTAGCACATTCAATTTAGTATGCTTAGGATACATACTCCCATTGTGCAGTGCATTATTTTTCCTCACCATTTTCCTGTACATAGTAGTAGAAACAGAGCAAAGATTATTTCTATTTACTTTCACATCCAAGAATTCAATCTCATTAGATGAGTATTTATAAGTAAAATTCAGGAAGCTACTAATACCATTAATGTAGTGCAGGAATTCAATCAAACGTTCTTCTCTTTCATGCCATAACAAAAAATTATCATCAACAAAGCGTTTGTACCATATAATTGAGGTGTAATATACATTATTGGAAAGACATTGTTAACTTCCCAATGTACCAATGAAAGGTTGGCATAACTATTGGCACAAACAGTGTCCATAACTACACCAACCTTCTGTATGTAATAGTCATCTCCAAAAATAAATATGTTATTCTCAAGAATAATCTTCAAAAGTGCACATATAAGCCTAGCCTTACCTCCATATACGTTCTTACTACATAACAGTTCCCTTATGTTCTCTATCCCCAGTTGTTAGGAATGACTGTGAATAAGGACTCTATATCTAGAGTTACAAAAAACAAGGATCAGTTCTAAATGTCTACTCAGGTCATTCAAAAAATCCTTAGTGTCCTTTAGAGCAGTGTCACATTCATTCAAATATAAATGCAGGTTCTTCTCTACAAATATTGAAAGTGGCTCAGTGGCCCAGCCTTTACTGGACACAATAGGACGCATAGGGTGGGTTATGCAAATTTTTGTGCACTTTTGGTAAGCTGTACATCATAGGAATCACAGGAAACTCAACCTTAAAATACTCAAAACAAAGATTCAGAGATCATTCCTGAAACCAGTAAATCAAATACAAAAAATTGAACTTTCTCTGTCACTCCTTTCAATATCAGTGTATAAGTTGTCTCATCACCTAAAAGGTTCATCATATTATTGACAAAAAATTCCTGATCTAGGACCACAATGCCTCCACCCTTGTCAGCTGGTTGTATTTCAACACTGTTCAGACCTTTCAATTCAAGTAATGCTAATTTTTCATCAGCAGACATGTTACAGAATTCATTCCTATGATTATCTGCAAATTTCTCCCTGAGCTGTTTTTCACATACATCAATAAATAACTCTATAGTAGAATTAGTAGGTGGAAGAAAAATACTTGGCTTTTTAAAAATACAATTTTCCTGTACATTATCTCTAAATATTGCTTTAAGAGTCACAGTCCTACCAAACAAACGTAAATCCTGCAGTACCTTCACTAATTCAGCTTTCTGAGCCTGAAGAAAAGTTAAACTTCTATTGAGCAGAGTCACTTGTGTCTCTGATAATACACATGAGGATATATTGAATACTAAACCTGCTTGGCTCTCTTTCCTGTCCTGGTTTCTGCTCGACACTGTTCAGTCACCATGTTCTTACATTCTTAACTCGACTCCTGGATCTTCCTCTTACTGGGAGTGGGTTCTGCAACAAAACATGCCCTTGTGAGGTACTCGGTACAACGAGTCTCTGTTCAGAATTATTGGGACTCGTTTACACTGCCGCAGTCAATGTTTGCCTTACTACAGGCCCAGTACTTTCAATCACATTTGGGACATCTCCTATGTCAATACTATTCAAAGTGTTCACAACCACACTACTAGACCTCTTATCTGGTAACTGTAATTGTACTCATGGTGTTATGCCCACGTACCTCATGAATAGAAGCAGTTAGTCTTAGATAACATAGCATAGTCTCATAAATGTATGAACTTTGTTCACATAGCTATTTGAAATTGTAAAACATATGTTAAATATGGCTAGGATTTTATGTCATCTTGGAACATTAGCCTAGTACTCTCCTATGAAACTCTGAAGTCCAGTTGTATCCTAGGTACAGCTATATTGTGACTACACAGCATCACAGACATAACAATACTTCACATCAATATTACCACTTGATAGTTTACATGAACAAATATACACACGTCAGGATTTCATGCCAGTATAACATTTTAATTGGTAGTGTCAGCGGGACAATGATCATGTGGCACATGTCTTGAGGTTTTACATGTGCTTTTATAGTGTACTCCATGCATTCTTTGGTATGTGAGCAGTATCACAGTGACGGCTTCCTCACTCAGTAATGCTAGAATTTGCACTGCTGTAGTTTCTCCACACATGGCCAAAGTCGATGCATTGCCATTAGTCTCACATACCGCTGTACCCTTCATTATAACACACCACTTCTTAATTCACTCATCAATTGCAGATGCTTCAGACAATATCCATAGCTATTACATGTGACACATGCATGCAATACCATGCTGTGTGTAGGGAATCCACTCATAATAGTGTGCTGTTGGTAAGTGTTGTTATCCTTATAGCCTATGCCTATGTCAGCCAGGGATGCTTTAGTTAAGTGTCTTACATTTGGCACAGTAAGTTTCCACACCTCTTGTTGCCCATCTAGAACTATTCTTTGGTATGCATACCTATTAGGACCTATTAGGAATTGACAGTGCAGACTTCCCTACAAGGTGTTGCACAAGATGCATGTGTGATATGTATTTATGTGTTGCACCAAGTAAATACAGAGATCATTGACAACACTTTTAGCATGGGTTTAACTCTTGCACATGTGGCTTGTGGCTCATATGTCATGCACACCTCTCAAATGGCCAGGACTGTCCCTGAATTCAACTCCAGGTATAACACTGTCCCACTTAACCCCTCCAAAGACAATTTATTTCTAGAAAATGTGTGGTGTCTTTCCCTTATAAAATATGGGCAATCATTATAGTTGCACACGTCTGTTCCTGTAGAACATGTATAATAACTTAAATTCACATATTCTGACAATGTCACTGATTTAAAGTTTTTAATATTTTAAAATTGTTTCTGATTGTGCCTGCTTCTGTCAGCAGATGTGCATATGTCTGTTGCTTGTTTCTCCATGATTGTGATGTGTGTTGACATTTCAGTCATATTCAAGCAAGACATTTTGCAGATCTTCACAACATGCACATATCCCCTATTCTATATCACATCCTTGCTAGATGTTGGTTTCATCAGTCAGTGATGTTTATATCACAACCATTCATTGACATCAACATGTACCCTTGTGTGACAATCACATTACCGTCATGTGTGATGATATGAATATAATTGCACAGGAGGTGTAAACAGCAGTACTACTGTGTTATGTACACATGTGCTTAATGCTGTGCTACTAACTTGTCTTGCAAGAGTATATTCACTGACATATCCTTGCTTGTGTACATTGCTATATTGTACATGCCCTCTTTATCTTTTTTTAATCAGCGTACTTTCCCTGCCTAGTGTATTAATGCTGCATTGTATTTGCCCTTACTGATCACCCCAAATTTAAATATTTCATTATGCAAAAACTTGGTTGTAGTGTATATTGCACTGAGTACACTTTTCTGTAATGTGTTTTTACTGCAGTCATTGCAGTTATCTCACCCCTGTTAATCATTGCGACTGTCCGCACAATCTTGCAGAGCAAGTTTGCCTGTAGGCAAACTTGTATAAATGTTCCCCTCTGCATTCATGCACCTCTGTACAGTTTCCTAGCCAGCAACTGTGATGCACATTATACATATACAATAAGCGCTACTTCTCATTGAGTGAACATATAAACTCCATGCAGGCTTTGCACGAAGTCTATACAGAGTTTATTGAATCCCTAGGAAATTTTTTATCATGTTTATTAATGAAATTAAATCTCTCTCTCTCTCTCTCTCTCTCTCTCTCTATATATATATATATATATATATATATATATAGTTTACCTCCATAATGTTGACAGCCACAACTGCAAACCCACTTCTACAAACTCTGAACTGTGCCTTCACAAAACCTTGAATGCCAATATTCTGCACCGCAAAAATCTCGCCCCCCTTTATGACCCATGTTAGCACTTGTTTGTAGGTGTGGTGCAGTCGAAAATGTCAAGTTTCAGTAGTTTGTCAGATTTCTGAGGTTTCACTGGTATGGGTTTCATGGAAATTGTTCGACGTTGTGACCTTCAACATTCTGGAGGTAAACTATATATATATATATATATATATATATATATATATATATATATATATATATATATATATGTGTGTGTGTGTGTGTGTGTGTGTGTGTGTGTAAATATACATGTGTGTGTGTGTGTGTGTGTGTGTGTGTGTGTGTGTGTGTGTGTGTGTGTGTATATATATATATATATATATATATATATATATATGTGTGTGTGTGTGTGTGTGTGTGTGTGTGTGTGTGTGTGTGTGTGTGTGTGTGTATATATATATATATATATATATATATTTTTTTTTATGTAAGGCATTCTATCACAATTCATAAAATATACCCTCTCTCTTAATAAAAGTCACACTGAATTTCTTATGATGCTGTGACTAACTTCCCTACAAACAGATATTTAAGTCCACTATAGTCGTAACTAAAACATGTGGTCTTTGCTCGTCATTATAACATACTTCACTTCCACCCTATCATAGAGAAAACAAACTTGGTAAATCCAACATTTCTTGATTTTACTTGATAATTTAACAGATTCTTTCAAGCACTTTCCAAAATACTAAAGTAATTTACAATAATATCAGGATCAGGTTGTGCAGTGTAGTATTCAATATTACTATCAGCCTTTTATCCAGGGGTTGGAACACTGTTGCTGCATGGAGACATACTATTATTTATGATCTCTTAATTGTTGCTATTTTCTTAGAAAACTGCTTAAGTAAACTCATGGATTTAAAATTCACTTCAAAAGCAATCTGTTTCAGTATTATTATGAATCCATGCAGCTATTTATTTATAAACCTAATATAATTTCAATAAAACGTCTTTCATTGAAATGGTCTATATATCAGGCTGTTTATCCAAGCCTTGCATATATTTAAGTTTTACCACATTTTTCTCTGGTACATAAAATACAGGTTTTTGTGTTAAATTAATTCTTTTGTTTTATCTGCATTCTGTTTAACAGTACCTTTAATAATGCTGCATTTCAAAAACTGCCTGTGTTCTATACAATTCTGTTGGTACATTGTTTCCATGCTCAAAATCAATGCCACACAGTTTCAGTGGTGACAACGCATTTGTTTCACTAGAAAACATGTATAAAGTCTCCTGGCTGCTGATTCAACATTTGAAATCGTTATGTGTCTTTCATCTTCCTGGTCCAGTTCCTCAATCTCTTACATGCATCCTAACATTATTTGCATTCATATCTCTTTCATCACACTTCAACCTTTTGCAACTTCTGTAATACTTTTACTTTTCCTCCACTGTTAAATTATTCCTGTATCAAATAAAAAGACTAGGGATATATTGTTTGTTTTAGAAATTAATACAAAAGTACATACGTGCATAAAATTAAATGAATACATAAATCATACACAGTATTGTACAAAATATTGAATATCATGTAATGTGTTTGCAATATTTGATATCTTATTATCTAAGACTAACACATATCAATCATTTCATATTTTCCAGACTATATACACCCTGATAATCATCTCATGTTCTGGTAATACTCTAGATTGAGCTAACCATAAAGTATAAACTTAAGGTCTAAATCCAGCAATGAATGCAAAGCAAACTTTAGAACTTTAACACTTATTAGATGCATTCTAAAAATCTAAAAGTTGAACCGTGAGCAAACACGTATAAAATGGTCTCAGGTTCTCTGGAGGTACATGAGCTATTCATTGATACTTTTATACTTTAGCAAACCTTTTGTATGTTTTTGTGACACATTTGTCATATGAGATCTTCTTAGATGCTAATAATCTGTGTCATATTCATGCTACATATTATACTCTGTTTCAATAAATTCTCTAAAGCTTCCCATCCTGTTTCAAAAGAAGACAGGTATAAGCTGCAACAACTTTGCAACCCATTATTGTTAATATTGACCTTGCATCTCTGCAACTGGAGTTAATTTCCATACTGTAAATATAACCCTGGAAATACTGAATAAAATTTACAAAGATTATTCCAGACTGCGTAACTATATAGAGCATAAAGTATAGGATAAGCCATGTTCAAACCCCCATTAAGACTGTCTTGATACCAAATTCCTAAGTTAATAGGGTTCAAACAGTTACCCAAGCTTCAAGAAAAGGATGTTCCCAGTAGCTGGGACTCATTCTTTAATGAGTAGAGAAATATACTAGTTAAATGAGCACCAATATCAAATACACATTTTTTTAAATTATTTTCATCAGTTGACATTTGAAAAAAATTTTTCTAGGTATTATTGTGCATCACCATCAAAGCAGTTTCTCAGACTACTGTTCTTCTGTTACTTGGGCCGTATCAAATCATATGCTTAGAACAACAAAATCTTCTATAAAAATTGCATACTGTATAAATTCACTGGAAACCACAACCAAAAATATTTAGAAATATTTGCAGTTAACTCAGAAACTCCATCATTTAGTATAGCCTTGCCATTAAACACTGAAACTGAAAAATCAATATTTCCATATATGATAACATGGCATCTGAGAGAAAATTATTTGGAATAAAGAAGGACACACCCTATTTAAAACATAAAGTCACATTAAAGATATAAGAGACCAAACACAATTGTACTTAAATATTTACTACTCAGAACTAAAAACAAAACTAGACTAAACTGAATTAAAAAATAAAAAATATTAAGACATTGAGTAACTCTGCAGCATACTCTTCTTCTCCGAAGCAATAGCTCTATTGCAGCCATTAATCATAAGTTTCAAATTAGACCAAGATTTATATAAAATGTATGGCTGTGTATGTCTTAAGTGATGCTTTAATAAAGATGTTTCTTGTATAAAAAGGGCCAGGAATTGAATAATTTATGCAATGTTGCTTAGGTTATATGATATACATTTATTTATTTTATTTTATTTATTTATTGCAGTTGGTTTACCAGGATAGTCCATTGGGCCTTGAAGAACCCGTTTTCAATGGAGTCCTGGGGAGAAAAGCTCCAAAACAGAAAATAAATGTACATTAACATTTGACAGTAATTTCTAGATACATTATAGTAGCAAAACATAATGTCCATTAAAATTAGACAGTAAAAGCCTTGGTACATGCAATTGAAGGAACAAAAAGCAAAACATAAATGCAGATTAATGAACAAACATAGTAGGTGAATAAGGTAGGTTATGGTATTTAAGGGCATTTAGTAGAGTTGGTTATGAGGGGTGGGAGCAAGAGCATTCCCATTGAGATGCTAGGTGTAAGAAAAGTGACTTCTTGAAGGTAGAGTGGTTAGAGGTAATGCGGATGTTAGGTGGTAGAGAGTTCCAGAGGCGAGCGAGGCTGAAGGAAAGGAGGTTTTTGCCTGGGGGATGAGTGGGTTTGTGCACTTCTAGTAGATTTTGATTATTAGACCTTAGCACTCTATTTGGTAGGTGCATTTTAAGGGCAGAAGCAAGGGAGGGACAGTTGGAGGGGTTTAGAATCAGCTTGTGGGCTAGAGTTAGTTGAGTGTAAGTAAGATAGTTGGGAAGTTCTAACCATTTTAGTTTATGGAGGGAGAGACAGTGGTGAGTGGAAGACCTATGAGCGGTGGCGAATTTAGCAATTTTATTATAGCATGAGGTGAGCTGTTTTTTTAATGAGGACTGAAGATTAATAAGTAGTGGGGCACCATAGAGAAGGGAGGGGATAATAAAGGAAGTAGCTAGAGTGATTTTAGTGGTGGATGTAAGGTAGGCATTTTGTCTATACAGCATGCCAATTTTTTGATGTGTTTTTTTGATGTTTTTTTGTAGGTGGGAATTAAATTTTAGTTGGTTGTCGATCTGAACCCCGAGTAGTTTGGTGTCTGATACTATTTCGAGAGGTAAGTTATTTTGACTATAACTAAGAATGAGTTCATGTTGGGGGGAGTGAGTTTGGAGGGGGTAAATAACATTAATTTGGTCTTGGTGGCATTGAGAGCTAGATGATTGCTTAGCATCCATTGCTCTGTGGAAGAAAAGGCATCTTGAGTAAGGTTTTGTAGAGTGGGGATAGAAGAGGCAGAGCAGATTATAGTAGAATCATCAGCATATTGGATGATGCTAGAGAAAGGGATAGCTTTGTAGAAGTCATTAATAAAGATATTGAAGAGTAGAGGACCCAGTATGGAGCCTTGTGGAACTCCGGTAGGGGTACTTAGGAAGGAGGAAGTTGCTTTTTTCCACTTTACAGCTTGATTTCTGTTGGATAGATAGCTAGAGAACTAGTTCAAAGAGGAGGAGGATAGGTAGAGTTTGGAGAGTTTAGTTAAGAGCAGGCTGTGAGAGATAGTATCGAAAGCTTTTGAAAGATCAAGGAGTATGGTGGAAACGATTGTCCTGAGTCACCGGCTTTATTGATGATTTCAAGGTAGGAGAGAAGGGCAGTCATGGTACTATGATTAGGTCTGAAACCGTGTTGTGTGGGGGTGATAAGATTGTTGTCTAGGAGATGAGGGAGGAGTTGGAGTTGTACACATTTTTCAAGGATTTTTGAAATGGGGGACAGGATGGCTATGGGGCGGAAATTAGTAATGCTGTTATTGTTACCACCTTTGTGTAATGGTATGATATATGCTTGTTTCCAGATTTGGGGAACTGAGCCTTCTTGTAGGGAGCGGTTAATTAAGATGCTGATGGGGTAGGCAAGGCTTTCAGCAGCAATGCCAAGAAAGTAAGAAGGGATATTATCAGGAGCATTGGTACATGGTTTCAATTTCTGAAGGAGTTTCTTAATGGTAGCAGTAGGAATGGGATTTAAAGTGAAGAGAGTGCAGTCAGGGGGTGTTGAATTTTGGGGTGGTATAGATGAGGATGGAATTTGTGTAGAAAGGGGTATAGTGGGATTAGTGGGTGTAGAATAGGGTGTGGATGTAGAGATAATGGGGGTGGGTGAAGGGGTGTTAGATGAAGGGGAGGAGATAGAGAAAGAGGAGGTCAGTTTGGAAATAGAGTCAATAAAGAAGGAATTGAATTGGGTGGCTAAATCTAGTTCTGGAGCATTTGGATCTGGGTTCGGAGTATCTGGTTTACTGGGGTGGAGGAGAGTGGAGATTCCTTTCCAGAATTTTTGAGGGTTGTTTTTGTTTTGGTTTTGGAGTGTAGAGTAATAGTTTTGTCGATCACAAGAGATGTGTTTCTTAACTTTATTGCGGAGCATTTTGTATTCGTTAAGGAGTGGGGTTGCCTTATGTTTTTGGTAGCGTGCCCATGCTTTGTCTCTTTGTCTCATGGTAGAAAGAGTCGTTTTAGATAGCCAAGGGGCTGATTTAGTTTTTATTCTCTTAGTCCGTAGGGGAGATTGGGAGTCAAGTACTTTTAAGAATGTTGAGTTAAAGTATGAGACAGCATTGTCTAGAGGTAGTGTTTTTAGACAAGTCCAATTTACTGTTTTTAGTGAGTTTGAAAAGGTTGTTGGGTTGAACTTTTTTTGGTCACGGATTGTAATGATGTTGTGGGTCCATTGAAGGATAGTGGGAAGTCGGTGGGTAAAGGTGGGTAGGTGGTCACCTAGTGGGTCGGGAAGGATGCCACTGTTGGTGAAATAGTGAGGATGAGAGACTAGAATCCAATCCAATATGCTCCCATTAGAGGGGGTTTTGGCTGGGTGAGTGGGCAAATTGATTAGTTGTGAGAAATTGTAGAGGTTGATATTAGTGGTGTTTGCAGGAGCCTGGATAAGGGCCCAGTTAATGTTTACATCTCCAAGGATTATGGTTTCATTACTAATGTTACTGGATAGCCAAGAGAGTATAAGTTCAAGTGTAGAGATATTATCCCCTGGTGGGATATAGAGGGAAGCTATATATATGTGTTTGTGATTATTGATTTGTAGTAGAGTAAGGAGAAGTTCAGCGTTGTTAAAATGTGGGATAGGTTTGTTGTAGGGTGAAACTGCTAGGGAGGAGGAATATATAAGAGCTACTCCGCCGCCTTTTTTGAGAGGTCTATCCTTTCTTATGATGGAGTAGTTAGGGGGAATTATTTCAGAGTCCTTAATATGAGGTTTTAACCAGGTTTCAGAAATAGTCAAGATGTCAGGTTTATTGTGTATAAGCCAAGCATGAAGGTTTGGGACTTTATTAACGATACTTTGTGGATTTAAGGAAGTGAATAATAAGGATTTAGTAGTGGTGGATATAGTGGCAGGGCCTGGGTTGGGATGGATGTCACCTGATAAGAGAGTACCAATCAGGTGTGGTATATAATAGTTTAGGTGGATAGATAGCAAGGTTGTGAGATTGGGGTTTAATGTGAAATAGAGGGTTTTACTAGTAGTTATGAGAATGGAGATTGTGTGATGGGAGATAAGTTTGTATCGATAAAGAAAGAGGTTGTCTGAGGGGTATAAATAGGGGGAAATAAGTGAGTATGATTGTAACTGAGGTGAGTTGTGGTGGTTAGTTATGTGAAAGGATTGGAAGGTGAAGGAAGTAGTGGGCTAGGAGAGATGGTGGAGATAGGATAAGGAGGAGAGAAGTAGTAGTGAAAGGGAGATGAAGGAGTATTTAGAGAGCATGATATAGAAGAGTAACAGTAGAGCAGTAATAGAAATGGTGTAGTTTGGTATATAGGAGATAGTTATGTATAGAGGAAGTGAATATTATCTTAGAAGTAAGGAAAGTAGTATTAGTTATAGAGGGGTGTGGTCAAGAAGAGAGAATGGAGTAGGATTTGTTAATAAGTTGTAAGTGGGGAGTAGAGTGACAGTTGGTTTTGGCGGGAAAAAGGGAAGGTGTGGTAGGAGGTATGATTACTGATTGGGGTAGAATGGAAGTGGGAGTGGTGTTGGAGGGATAAATGTAGATGTGCTGGGGCGGGTGGGAATTGGGGGCAGGGTAGGGGAGTGGAGTGAGCCCGCAGGGCGAACGGAGCGGGAAGAGCCAGAGAGGATGGAGAGGCTCGAGAGACAATCAGTTGAATGTTGTTTGCAGAGGGGTGAGTATGCAGAAGGGTGCGTAGAGGGGACCTGGATACTTGTGAAGAGTTGTTATGAGAGTTTAGGAGCGGGAGTGAGAAAAGGAATGATTAGAAGTTTAGAGAGACTCAGAGTATAAGAGAGATAGGGTGGCAAGAAGAACTGTTATAGCTTAGTGAGAATAATTAGGTGAGTAAAATAAAGTCTATTCAGTCAAGGGAGGATGCCACCTAGTAGACAAAAGCAGAATGCACCTTAATCCACTAGGAATTTCCTGGGACAAGTTGGACTGAAGGAAGAAGGGAGGTAGAGTGAATGGAAGAACAGAGAAGCTGGGAAACAGGGGGTTAGGCTGCTGGCTATCCTGGCAGGGAGTGCGTTAAAGCAGCTAGCAAGTCTTAAACATTTGTATAATTAAAGGTTTGGCAGCCAATACACATACTTCCTTGTATTCCTCTTGGTTCACTTTCAAAAGGGAGTGAGGCAGGAGAAAGTTACTTTTGCTTCAGTAGATTGGATTAACAGAAGAACTTTAAATATGTCCACCCAGGCGAGTCACAAGGGTAAATCAGGGGTATAATGCTAGAAAACAGAGAAAGTTGAGAAAAGTAGTGGTTTAGTAATGGTAACACACCTTGACTCCTAGTCGTAGTAAAAAGGCAGTAACTAACCATACTTGAGAGTAAAACGACACACAATATATCTAGTAGAGAACAGAAAGGGCAGTCATACCACTAACAGTTAGATACAAAAAACCATATTCAATTAACACATAGTACAAAATTCTATACACATGATATAGGAAGGGGAAGAAAAAGCAGTCATAAAATCAATACACAATAAAATAGTAAAGCAGTCATGAAGCAGACATCAACATAGACAGGTGCAAGTCTTGCTGCGTACGCTCTGTAACACTTGTGAAGATGGCGTGTTACATTAACATGCACGTGGACATTAGCGTGTTCAAAATAGTAATACTGTTTTCAGAATAAGTTAACCAATATACTCATAAAACAGCTGCTAATATACTTATCACAGCTAGAAAACAACATACCATGACATTAAGAAGCAGATTATAGTTCAACATCGTTTACGAAGAACAGTTACGCAGTACGCACCAGAATTAACAATGCAGCAACTAATAGGCATTATTAGCGTTAAAAATTCAACATACCAGCATAAAGAAGGCTATTATACAATGTAACAACGTTTGACCAGTACATAAGCAGTGTGCTCCAAACTAGACAATGGTCGTCTTTAATGCGCTACAACAGCTGAGCACCCCAATTGCGGTGTATAAGGAGATGAAGAAGGGACATGGCCGATAGCGTCCCTATGAGTGGGAGTATGTGCAGGCAAAATCACTAGTGACTCCTATAACAAACACACAACTGCCATAACAAACATATAAGAACGACAAGACTATCCCTGCGCTTCCAGTATAGGGAGCACTATGTTATTATATAAAAAAGAAACAATACATAGATCAAAGAACAGGATCTACTCACAGTAGAAACAAACGCTCTACCAGGATGCACAGCAGCTAGGATCGGGCTAGTTTAAAAATGGCGCCCACAGGACGAGAGGTGTTTTAAAAATTCTGGAAGGAAGTTAGGGAAGAGGTGGGAGGGGAAAAGGTAGGAGGGGCGGAGATGGGAGCAGGCAGATAGAGACCGGAAAACATGTAAGGCAGTGGCAGAGGGGGAGGGACATATAGAAAATAATCAGAATGGAAAGGCAGGGTCAGAGAGTAAGGAGAGGTATGAGAATCAGAGCAGAAAACATGTAAGTCAGTGGCAGAGGGGGAGGGACATGAAGAAAATAACCGGAAAGGAAGGCAGATTCAGTGGGTAAGGAGAGATATGAGAATCAGAGCAAAAAGAGCCAGAGAGGATGGAGAGGCTCAAGAGACAATCAGTTGAATGTTATCTGCAGAGGGGTGAGTATGCAGAAGGGTGTGTAGAGGGGACCTGGATACTTGTGAAGAGTTGTTATGAGAGTTTAGGAGCGGGAGTGAGAAAAGGAATGATTAGAAGTTTAGAGAGACTCAGAGTATAAGAGAGATAGGGTGGCAAGAAGAACTGTTATAGCTTAGTGAGAATAATTAGGTGAGTAAAATAAAGTCTATTCAGTCAAGGGAGGATGCCACCTAGTAGACAAAAGCAGAATGCACCTTAATCCACTAGGAATTTCCTAGGACAAATTGGACTGAAGGAAGAAGGGAGGTAGAGTGAATGGAAGAACAGAGAACCTGGGAAACAGGGGGTTAGGCTGCTGGCTATCCTGGCAGGGAGTGGGTTAATGCAGCTAGCAAGTCTTAAACATTGGTATAATTAAAGGTTTGGCAGCCAATACACATACTTCCTTGTATTCCTCTTGGTTCACTTTCAAAAAGAGTGAGGCAGGAGAAAGTTACTTTTGCTTCAGTAGATTGGATTAACAGAAGAACTTTAAATATGTCCACCCAGGCGAGTCACAAGGGTAAATCAGGGGTATAATGTTCCTTGTATTCCTCTTGGTTCAGTATACATGAAGTATACTGTTTGGTAATGTGGATTTAATGCAGTTTGATTACTTTTGTATAAATGTAAATTTGCCTGAGTCACAAGTTGTTGTATCTTTCGGCTTTTCCCAGTTAGGGGTCGCCACAGCGGAACTCCGGTCCGCTAATGATTGGCAGTAGAGTTTTACGTCCCGAGTTTCCGGCCCTGACGGACAACCTTTTTATGCCCATTCACGCATGTCTCCACACAGAAGATGCTCTAACTGAGAATCGAACAGGGCAACGTCTTACTATGAGGTGACAAAGCTACCGCAGCACCACCACTGCAGTTGCCTGTGTCACAAGTGATAATTCAATAAAGATGTTTAAATAAAAAAAGAGAATACACCTCTATCAAACATTTAGTAAACTCAATGCCCAACACAGTTTATTTTACAGTTTATTTAATAACTGATAAAGTTTCATGAGAAACATTACCAAGTTGTTTTTATTGTCTACTTTCAGTTAAAAAATTGAACCTATACAAATATAACCTTCTAGAAATAGTCTTAATAATCTGCTAAGACTGACTTACTGGATGTCATATGAGATATGTGCTATTTTGGGTAAATGAATGTATACAACATGGATGTTAACAGTTTGCAGGCATGATTTAACAAATAACTGGTCTCTTTTCTGCCAAATCTGTTTTATCTGGAGCTTTCCATAACCATTCTAATATAGTAACATACTGTGCAATCAGTCTGAAGACTACTACATGCCTAGCCAATATCTCTTGAGTAATAATGCTAATACACTCCTGTAAGAAAAATATGTATTAATGTGTGTATTAGTAATATGCTTAGTGCATTTATAGCTTGAAAAGGGTTAACACATTTATTCTATTTCATACTGCATAAATCTGTACAAACTGCAGATGCTTTCTGACCTTGTATTGTTAGCTGAAATCTTTGCTTGTGCCTTGGAAATTTACTGAGAAGCAGATGATTTCTGCTTGCGTTAGGAAAATAATGAATAGAACAATGCTACTTGTATGAAACTTAGACAAGAAGTTCCGCTTGTGCTGTGAGAAAATACACAGCTGTAGAAGCTATAGATAATTAGGACAAAGCCTGCTTGAAAATATGAACTGCAATCAGCATTTGCTTGTATCTGAGTTAGAAAAGTACCTTGAAATGTAACACTGTACAATAGAAGACTGTAAACGGATTAGTGCCCACCAAGGCCAGGTTGTTTTTCTCAAACGTTTCTCACAAATCTAGTCATGTCAGCAGAAAATCTGAGTAACATCTGCTGTAGAACAATGCTAAAAGTCGTGTTTGATTACGTCAGCCTTAGAAGGCCATGTCTTGTAAAACAGTATAAGAATAAGCATACTTCCTGTTAGTAGTTAGACAAATCCTTGTATTTGCATGTTTTTGTCTCCTTGCAGAAAGTAATTAAATGTGCCTTAACTGAACCTTACGTGTATTGGTCTTTGAAGGTTTTTCCTTTGACAGATTGGTCCTTCGGACCGGAAACCCTCACTTCACCTCAGATCAGACAGGCCAGGTGGCTTGAAACCGTACGGGGAAGAAACCACATCGGTTCTTCTTAGTTGAAAAGCCCTCCGACTGAATTGTTGTACAAAAGAGGCCAGCCACTTTCTGATCTGCGACTGAAGGATGGGTTTACTCGAACCAGGTGATCAATCACGAAGGCTCAGCTAAGGTGAATCTACCTTTTTTTCTGTTTTAGATCAGGGACTAGATTTGTATTTATTTTAAGACTTTGTTTATACAAGTCAGGGACAAAAAGATTACTGTCTTGTCATAGATCAGGGAAACAGAGCAGGTAGGCAGTCATTCTGAAGAGAGTATAACAAGATCCATGGTACCATGTTAAAAATAAGGATTTACATAACGATTAAAAGGGTAGGACAGAATGCGTAATAATTGCACAAAAAGACCCCAAAATCCGCCGTTAACCGAAGACGCAAAATACATGCAGCCACAGCGTGCTGATAATATTAAATACTACTCAAAATAGGTTAATAAGTATGAATTTGATGGTAAATTAGAAAAATCCTCGCTTGTCAAACTTGTCAAACAGCTTAAAACCGATTCTAAAGATCGTGTAAAAAAGCAACGTCAATTAGGAATTCCTCAGGCACACAGGTGGATTGAGGAAGTAAACCGAAGGGAACAAAAGAGTAATAATTCAAAAGCAATGTTTTTAGATAAGGAGAACAATAACTTACTAATAGCATCAGTCCCTCCGCCTCCCTTACCAGAATATGAAGCAAGTGAACAAGTTATTCCACCCCCACGATATCCTGCTGTCACTGTAAATAGAGACATTACAAAAGCGAAACTGTTTATTAGAGATCCCGTCGAGACCAGGTCTCGAACACGGGCAGGTAACTCAAAAGGGGATATTGAGTTATATCAAATGGGTAGGAATTCACGATCTATGAGTGAAGAAGAAATATGCCCACTTATAGAAGTGCCTAATCCTCAGGCAGGACAAGAAGGTCAGTACCCAACTATTCTAGTGTATAGACCCTGGACTCCAGAAGACATTCGGAAAGCCACTGAGGGAATTCCCTATCCAAAAGTTAATTTTAGAAAGTTTTTAGAAGATTTGCAAGGAATGAGGCTAAGTTATAATTTAAATGGAGAAGAGGTAGAAAAAGTAGTCAGACAAATCGTGGGACCAGATTGGCACATGATTAGTGGCGACTGGAATCCCCGTGACGCTGTGCTCAGGCCCCTCCCACATAGCAGCGCAGAATTAGACAACAGAGTGAAAGGTCTTACAGACCGAATCTCTGAGAAATGGAAACCTAGGGCAGACTGGACTTGCATTAATCAATGCATCCAACAAGAAGGCAAGACTGTTGACAAATATTATGCCAGACTGTTAGAATGTTTTAATAACCACTGTGGAATGCAGGTTCCTGAAGATCAGACACACGATTCCCCATATGAGCAGCAGTTAAAGAATGCATTTTTGAAAGGCAGTATTGCACCCATAAGCAGCTTTATTACAAAGCACATGGTAGATCATCATACAAGCAGGTTATAGTCATTACTTGAATATGCTAGGCATGCCGAAAGGCATTTTAATAGCAAAAAGAAAAAGAAAGCCCAAGTATTTTCTGTAGAAGATGGAACAGAAGTTTAAGTAGTACAGTCTGGGAAAAAGGGCAAGAGAAATGCCCAGGGAAACAAACAATCTGATCAGCGATCAGAGGACTTTGAAGGGTGAAAGAAAAGGGGTGAATGTTTTAAATGCGTTAAAAAGGGACACTTGGCAAGGGATTGCAAGAAAAACAAGAAGGCAACCATGGAAGACAAGGAGGGTGAGGACTGACTATATGATAGTCAGGAATCACTAGAAGGGGATAGCAGAGAAAGGACAAATGAGAATGTGATAGAGGGAGTAGAGGGTGTGACAGAAGAAATAGAGGAAGTGCAGGAAGTGACGGATAGTGAAGAAAATGAAATATTGGATTTGGCTTTATTGAGCTTAGAGCTCTATTTAGCAGACACAAAACCAGAAGTTACACTCCTGGTAGAAGGGAGGGAAGTCAGATTCTTGTGTGACTCAGGGGCATCACGGACCCTGATACATCCCTCCAAACTGCCAGAGAACTCAGAGTCACCTGATTACATATTAGTGAAAGCAGCTAATGGACAGCTGTATCGGGAGCCCCTCTCCCATAATATTGTGATAACTGATCCTGTTTCAGGATTGACCCAGAAAAGCAAAATTGTTGTTTCTGCAAAATGCCCAGTAAACCTCTTGGGCAGAGACCTTATCCAGCTATATGGTATAGCAGTAGTTCCGACTATGCAGGGTATGGAAGCACAGTGACAAATTGATACCTTTGCAGTGCAAACGGAGGGTAAAATGTTTTATTGGTACAGCCAGGACTTGGTTATGACTGGTCCAGGTGCAGTGACCGAAGAATTGATGAACGTAGCCATCAGCAAGTTCCCTTCCCTTGAGATGGATAAACAACATCTGTTGCACTGTACTCTGTATTATTGTAACACACCAGGACCTGATAAGGAATATGAGCAAGAATTGTTTAGAAATCGTGCAAACAGATTGATATTACATAATCTGTACTGGGACACAGAAGGGAACAGTGTAGTCAGCTGTTCATTTCCCAGGAGTTCTTTGCACTTTATAAATCTAATCAATTACCACATGTTAGCTTAACTAAAGACAAAAATGTAAAATGGGTAGACTTGGGAGAAAAAGTCACGAGATGGGAGAAACAGACAGAGTTAGAACTGTCAGAACAGTGAATACAAATGCAGAAGTTGAATTGGATAACTCAGACCCACCCAGCTGTATACTTGCAGTCTAGCAAGGACAGCTGATTAGCACTCCTATTGAAGGAGGAAGAGAATGCCTTACAGAATATACCAGAAACTCTCTGATCAACAGGAAAATCAGATGTAGGACTTATTCATACAGCGGGACCAGTTACTATTATGCCAAAGTCAGCATTTAAACCACAAAAAAGACAGTATTCCTTAAGAAAAGATGCAGAGGTAGGAATAAAACTTATTATAGCAGCTTTACTTAAGGAAGGGGTGCTGGTGGAATCTCCTGATTCACCATGTAACACATCCTTATTTCCTGTTAAGAAAGCGAATGGAGAGTGGCGTATGGTCCAAGATTTACAAGCTGTAAATGATGCAGTAATACCAAGGGTACCTACGGTGCCAGACCCACGCACCCTGTTGAATGATTTAAAACCTCAACAGAAATATTTTTCTGTGATAGATATCAGCAATGCTTTCTTCTCGATACCGATACACCCTGACAGCCAGTATTGGTTTGCATTCACATTTCAGGGGAAAAGCTATACATATACGCGACTACCACAGGGATATTGTGAAAGTCCAACAATATTCACACAAGAAATGGCAAGCAACTTGGCGGGATTTACCCCACCAAGAGGTAGCCAGATTTTGCTTTATGTTGATGATATCCTGCAGGCGGCCCCCACCCAGCAAGATTGTAAAGAAGATACCATAGCGCTATTACAATTTTTAGCCACTGAAGGACATAAAGTAAACAAAAATAAACTGCAGCTTTGGAAAAAACAAGTTAAATACCTAGGATATCCAAGGAAGGTAGGACATTAGATGAGGACAGAAAAGTAGTGATTTTGCAAGCACCAAAACCCACTACCAAGAAGGAAATTATGTCCTTCCTGGGTACGACTAATTTTTGTCGGAGTTGGATTCCAAACTATGCCTTGGAATCTGCACCGTTGACTAACCTGATTTATAAAAAGCCTATGGCAGCACAGGATTTGTTACAATGGACACCAAAAGCAGAATTTGCTTTCTGCAAACTGAAACAGTTAATAGCGTCCTCATTAGTTTTGGGATTACCAAACTATCATAAATGTTTTTTCCAAACTGTAGATTGTAAGCAAGGTTATATGACATCAGTGTTAACACAGCAGCATGGGGACAAGCAATGCCTTATTGCTTATTATTCATCACAACTGGACCCAGTGGCACGGTCTTTACCCCACTGTGTACAAGCAGTAGTTGCAGCTGCAATGGCAGTACAGGCTTCGGCCTCAGTAGTTTTGTTCCACCCTCTCACATTGAGAGTGCCTCATGCAGTCAAGATTATTTTACTGCAAGAGAAGGCAGCATATCTTTCCCCTGCTAGGCATCTTTCCTGTATGACTATATTGTTGAGCTAACCTCATATGACAATTGAACGATGTATGACTTTGAACCCTTCTACCTTGCTCCCAACCCCTGCAGATGGAACACCACATAGCTGCCTGCAGGTGATTGAGCAAAAGACAGTGCCTAGAAAAGATCTCACGGATGTCCCCTTGGATGATACCGAGGTGACATACTACATGGATGGCTCATGCAAAAGTGGTCCTGCAGGACAGAACCTAGTAGGATATGCAGTAGTTTCTGATACTGACATTATAGAAGCGAAATCTTTGCCACACAATTTATCTGCACAGGCAGCAGAATTGATTGCCTTGACACGGGCATGTACCTTAGCAAAGGGTAAATGTGTGAACATTTTTACTGACAGCCAGTATGCTTTTTCTACTGTACATGTATTTGCGCAACAGTGGAAAAATCGAGGAATCATAACATCTACTGGCAAACCAATCAATTATGCGCAGTTTATTTTAGATCTTTTAGAATCTATTCAGTTACCTCAGAAAGTAGCTATTTGTAAAGGCACAGCTCATACCAAGCAACAGGACAGGATTTCAAAAGGTAATGTGAGAGCTGATACAGCTGCAAAGCAGGCAGCTTCAGAAGTATTTCTTTTGAATGAGGAATTACAACCCTCTGAGATTTTAAACTTAGAAATGTTATAAACAATGCAGACACTTGCTACGCAAGTTGAAAAACAAAGATGGGTAAAACGAGGAGCAATTCTCGAAAAGGGGCTGTACATCTCTAAAGAAGGGAAACTGATATTGCCATCTAATTTGTTTAGATATGCAGTTTGTTGAGCCATGGGCAGTGCCATGTCTCAACAGGGGGGATGGTACAGCTGGTGAACCAAGTGTTCACGACATATGGATTCTCAAACTACTCTAAAAAATTCTGCTCGGTATGCCACGTTTGTAATAAACATCATGCACAAGGGGCGTTAAAGCCCAAGCAAGGGAGTTTCCCTACACCACCGTATCCGTTTCATACTATCTGTATGGATTTTATAGAGTTGAATAAATGTGAAAATAAGAAGTATTGTCTTGTCATTGTAGATATGTTTTCCAGATGGGTGGAAGCCTCTCCGACTAAAAATCTAGACGCGGCAACTGTGGCCAAAGTTCTTTTTAAAGAAATCATCCCTAGATTCGGCATTCCGGAAAGGATCTACGGTGACAACGGCACACACTTCGTAAACTAGACCATACAACAGTTAAGCAAACATTTTGGTATTTCTTTAAAAAACCATTGTGCGTATCACCCACAATCTGCAGGGCTAGTAGAGAGGCATAATGGGATTTTAAAAAGTAAGCTAAGGAAGTTAATAGTAGAAACACAGAGAAATTGGGTGTACTGTCTGCCCCTGGCACTGTTGAGCATAAAAACTGTTCCGAATGCAAAAGGATTGACTCCTTTTGAAAAATTATTTGGAAGGGCTTATTATATACCTCAGTGGAAATCTCTCATGCCCGCAGACCAGGAAGCTGACAGTACATTAGCTGAGTATATGCGAAACCTGTTAAATTCTAAACATTTGTTGCAGTCAAATTCTGTTTCAGATAAAGAATGAACCAGACTGTCAGAAGTGGCAGTGTCCCCGGGTACCTGGATCTGGGTGAAGACAGTAAAGAAAAAGAACTGGGCATCACCAAAGTGGGAAGGTCCATATCAAGTGCTTCTGTCGACATCCACTGCAGTCAAAATTGCGGAGCGCGCCTCCTGGATCCACCTGGCGCACTGTAAATTAGTCAAAAACTTTGAACTGGACAAAAATCTTGTCACATGCCAAGAGTAAAAATGATAGAGTCCAGAAGAAACAGGAATGCAGAACAACCCTTTCCTCAGAAGTATTGCATAATCATCCTGTTAACTGTACTAGTGACAATAATCTTTTTGTTGTGGCCTTTCCTTTTCCCAGCCACACAGACTGAACTGAATAAACGTGAAGCGTTACTCATAGACTGGCATCCAAACTTTAACACTTACCAGGCAATTAAATATGTGCATGCTGAGACTTTCAATGTTTCGAATTGCTGGATTTGCACAGCTTTGCCAACAGCATACGGGGGGTTATTAATGACTACGGTCCCCCTAGGGGTCAATGAGACCTGGGAGAACTTGATTTATGATACCTCAACCATATCTGTATATTATTTGCATGCTAATTTGCACTCTTCTAAAGTTTTGGGAAATTTGTAATTATCCTGATGTGTTAGACAATGGGTTTGTTTTAAGCTCTGTTTTTTAAAGTATGGATAAACAAGCCACTTATGCTGTACTGATGAGCTAAGAAAAAGGACAAACCATGGCATGTCTACAGCTTGTGGGGTTTGGCTTTATTGGCCTCAATGCACCAGTAAAGACTTTAAAAAGAGAAAGTAAAATGGCATGGGCATTCAGAAGACATGTAGCTGAAACACTGATATGTTCTTAACATGTCATTTGCACAGATTCCATGGGCCTTCACTACAAAAGGCACAATGTATTACACTGTTCAGGCTCTAGCTCTGCTGGATCTAAATCTGCTGGATTTAGTAAATAATTTGCTTTGTGGCTTTTTTACCCAATGGTTTGAATGTTATTTGGTAGATTTTCTAATCGCCCTAATGTTATGGACATTAGAACTATTATTAAGCTCTTTGCTTCTAAAATATGACCAAACAATCAATTTATGCTGTACTGATGAGCACAGCAAAAGAGCAAAATATAGTTAAAGGATTTTGAATTTATTAGTCTGAATGCACTAATAAAGACTTAAAAAAGTGAAAATAAAAGTGATGACATTTAGAAACCATCTAGCTGAAATACTGGTATACCCTTAAGTGGGCATTTGTCTTTATCCCATGGGCCGCCTCTACAGTATTACACATTACCTTGCTAGGTCTTTCTTGTAGATTTTTCTAAATAGTTTCTGTATGTGTGATTGATACACACACACACACACACACACACACACACACACACACACACACACACACACACACACACACACACACACATAACACACACGCACACACACACACACACACACACACACACACATATATATATATATATATATATATATATATATATATATATATTTGTATGTATATATATATACGTATGGGATCCGTGCAGATGTTCGAAATTTCACTTCTTCGAACCCACTTCACTGAGTCCACTTGTTCGAAGTAGTGAAACTTTGAATATTGACTTTGGCAGTCACACTACAGCCCGGAATGAGAATATTCCCTTTCCAGCTGTAGTGCGATCTCAGATTTGGTATATTTAAGTAGGGGTGTGTGGGGGGCACAGGGAGGCTTGCCCTGCAAAAACATGTTTTAGTGTTCTTTTGGTTTTTTGGGGGGTCACCTGGGGAACTAGACTTCAAAGAAAGTGCACTTTCGTTGAAGTGAACGTTCGCTGAAGTGTGGGTCTCCTGCTCTATTTCGAAGAAGTGTTGTTTCGATGTAGAGCAGTAAACCCATATATATATATATATATATATATATATATATATATATATATATATATATATACCTAAAGTCATCAAATCAACAAATGTTGATGGTGCTAACATCAAAGTGTTAATGTCAACAAAAAATGGGCATGCTTTTGTGTGTGCTGTAAGGAATAAGCCTGGAGCATGCAGATTTTCAAACATGGAGGCAAAGTCCTCCTGCACATCCTACGAACTCTGCTATTAATTTTTTCCAACTCCAAGTTTGCACAATCAATAGGGAAAAGGCATATTCTCCAACCATGTGGATTTATGAATCTCACACATCTTTCAACTATCTAGTTTTCCAGTCGAAGCTTGTTGACAAAACAAAGGTCAGTTTAGATAGTCTTGCTAAATTTGGGCACATACACACACACACACACATATAAATATATATATATATATATATATATATATATATATATATATATATATATATATATATATATATATATATATATATATATATATATATATAATATGTATATATATATATATATATATATATATATGCACAGATACATAAATGTATGGAGATGCATGTATAAATTAGTTTGTAAATGCTGTAAATATTGTAAACACCATTTTGCAAAGCTAGCTGGGCTATTTTTCATTTTATTTTTTCGATAAATGTATGTTTTCATTGTTTCTCCAATGTATTTTAAAAACTTGTCCCTGATGTTGTGTGCACGGTCAGTTTGAGCATAATAATATTTCTTGCCATTATTCTGCTGGCAAGTACTTGGATTGTTTAAGCTGGTTTCCTGTAGATAGATAAACCACCTAACCAACAAAAAGCTTAATAATAATAATATTTTCATTGTTTTATTAAACTTGAGTATCGATCTTCTGGCTCCTGTGGCTAGATTTATTACAACTATCACATTTTGGCCTGGATATATCTGGCAACTTTGTTGAACTCTGCTGTGCTTTGCTGTGCTTGCTGGTCATCTGGTTCTTAAGCGTTTTGTTGGTCACATAGTTTATTTCAGCTTAGGATCCATGTTTGGTGTTTCCTGTGGAGCGATATTTTGCTGCTGCTGTTTTCTGGTGTGTGCTAGCTGATATGACAATAATTTGGCTTTCCTGATGAGTTTCTTTTACTCGCACCACCATGTTGGAGGTGCTGAAATGCCTAGTTAACTGACTCTAAGGCAGAGACTGATCAGAAACTGGTGCAGTGGCAACAACATTTATTTTGGACTGGTCAGTGTGACTGCTACTACCAGAATGATATGTCTCAAAAAGATGTTAAGCAGACATGATACCAATGAGTCATATTTAGTATCCCTTAGAAGGTTCATCACCAAATAAAACTGGGATGAGTCAGATTGAGCCAAAATTCTTTCCTCCCATCTAACAGGAGAAATATCCATACCTGTGTGGACATGATGAGGCCGAATTGCGCTGACTATGAAAAATCTAACAAATAATTACTAGCTAGGCCTGTAGTAAGTTTTGAATTACACATTGTAAAATTACACAATTGGAATTTTAATAACAAACCAGCGAGAGTGTAGGTGTCTAACTTAAAACACTTTGTAAAACTAAGGTTAGATCCTGATAATAACAGTACAATTGGGTTTCTCAAAGTTCTGCCAAAAACTCTGACAAATTAGTAGCTTTAGCAGAATGCTTATTAGTTCATGAGTCATAGTTTGAATTATCTGCTTCCAAATCTAAAGTTGCAGCAAGAAGTATTTGATCTGATGTGAAACAAAAGAATCAAGTAATAAATTAGGCTGCCTATTTGAAAGTCGCCACTTGAAATTAGACAAAACTGAAGTTAGGATTATTGCATTAGCATTATATCATTGCATTACAACCAAGCTAATAAACTGTGCCAGTTTTTTGGAAGAGAGAAAATTCAACCTCTGCTAGATTCTGGAAGCATGATTACCCTTCTCCAGGGGCCCTGTGTATGTAAGTATAAGGTCAGTAACAAAATACAAAAAAGGTAGTGAGAGAAATATGAATTCCTGGTGATTAAAAATTAATATTTAATCACATATGAAAATGTAAACAGTTCTTGGAAAACTTTTGACCCTGCAGCTATAGTATCTTGCTAACTTATGGCATTGTAATGGAAAAAGGTTTCCAAAGTTAAAGCACTATGGAAGATATGGGATGACAGAGCAACTGCAAACAGTATGGTAGGCTGATTCCTGCAGTAAGCATGAGGTAAAACAATATTGTCATATATACATCCAGTACAAAAATGGTGGGAAAATGGAGACAGTGACTTATGTATAGAGAGTCATAATTAAAAAGCAGAAGGGAATAAACATAGAAGCTACAAAGGAGGATAGAATACAAGAAAATTGTCCAAACAATGCCTGAAAATAAATCTGATACTGTAACAGGTAGCATAGTAGCTGAAGACAAACTGATAGAAAATGCCAAAAAAAAAAAATGAGCACAAGACTGATGTCAATATACATATTTTCAAAAAGTATTAACACAGAGACAGAGAGGACAAAAACAGAAGGAGGGCACTTAAGTGAGGACCTTAAAGCAAAAGAAATGTCAGTGTGTACTAAAAGCAAGATAAGTTGGAAAATGCAGAATTCTGAACCTGTTTCTGCCAAAGTGGAATGAAGCATAAGAAGGGAACTAAAATGCTTGTAAAATTACCATAGTAGCTAAGGAAGATAATTGTACTGGATAGCTAACGCAAAATTAATTACTATTCAAGGATGTTCAAAGGTTGTAGCATGAAGGAAAAAAATCAGGAAGTCAGTTACTCAGTTGGAAGTATCACTATGGGTAGAACAAGGACGCTGTCTTAAGATTCATACTTTCTTAGATTGGATGGTCCATCTGGGGCTCATTGCAGAGCTGGTCTGGAATTGTTTAAATGAAGATGTTCCATTGTGCACTGAAAGGAAGCTCTAGCTAATGCCTGTAAAAATGACTTTAATTCATAACCTGGAAGATCTGTGGAGATGAATCTTTGTGGTTTAGTTATTATAAATACAATAGATCATGTTGTGCATTAATTTTTCATTTCATTCTTTAACTAAACCTATGTCTTTCGTATTTGTACCATCATTGTAATAAAGACTTGAGTATATATACACACACACACACACACACACACACACACACACACACACACATATATATATATATATATATATATAGAGAGAGAGAGAGAGAAAGAGAGAGAGAGGAGAGAGATACACACATAGATATACAAATGTATAGCTTTTTATATACATTTGTACATCTATGTGTATAGGCATAGATATACAAATATATACATATACATGTGGTTTAACATCACAATTCTGAAGCCCACATTCTTGAACATTACAATCCCAGGACCATAATACTGAAGACTAATTTGTTGAAGACCACAATGTCTAAAAGTCTTGAATACAAAATATCCCTGACAGTGTAAGACAAGTTCTAACATGTATCCTGCTTGGGGTGGGGTCAGTAAATCCAGAAGTTTGACATTGTGGTTTGCAGCATTTTGCTCTTTGATATTATGGTTCTGGGAATTTGCATCTCATTATTGTGGGACTGTGATAGTAAACTATATGCATATGCATACACACACACACACACACACACACACACACACACACACACACACACACACACACACACACACATATCCTTGATAACGGTAATACCTCTATTTTGTGAATAATGTTAACATACATAACGCTGGTCCACACAATTGCACTTTTATGAACTATGTGCAGATTTATCTGTGTGTTTTTTAATAAGGTTCCCATAGCAGGAATATTTTTACAGTAATCAGGTTTCCTGGTGGCTGTCATCACTAGTAGCAGCATCTTTATCTAAAGATTAAGGTAGCACTAGTACTGAATTCAGCCTTTTTGGACTACAATCAGGACTGGAAGTTTTAAAGCAAATTTCTTTCTTTTGACTTCATTAATTTTTTTTGCAAGTCCTTATTCATTTCAAATCTTTTATGGCATGACAGCACATCTGTACGTTTGTGAAAATGGTACATCTCTAGCAATTTTGTCATTAACAGCTTTTGCTTCAGTAAACTTTTTAGTAACAATTCAGGCACTGACTGTCTGCTGTCAGGACCCTTTATTAAAATTGACATGGGAAGCCCATGAGGAGTGTTATGAGTAGAGCCCTGCAGAGTGTGTGAGTGTAAATATATACTTTAGTAAAAGAAATAACAACCTGCTCAGGATACTGACTTTTATTTAGAATGTCCTTGAATGTCTGTGAATACTGTGGATTCAACATAGAACAGGTAAATTTCCATCACTTTGCAAAGTCCTGAAATTCTTGGCTATCAGAATATGGTCTGTTGTTAGACACAACTGGCTGTGGTATCCCACATACTGAAAACATAGACTCCAGAACTATAATGACTAACTGAGCAGTCTTATCTCTCAGAAGTATTACTTTATGATATTAACCTGAATAGTAAATCTATGCAAAGAAAAAAATAGACTCCTGTACTTAAATAAGCCAGTTTCCATTTTACACCATATGCGTTTAAAGTCAGTTTCCATTTGGAACCGTATCCAGTCTGAATATAATTATTTCACTTTTAATCCACAACTTTTCAGATAAAAATTCACATTTGCCCTTGTTCATGACAAAGGTTGCATGTGTGTATTCACTCAGGCCATACTGAGTGCACTGAGACTGCAGCGTGCACTATACTAAAAGAATTAACTTTAGTACTACCCACAGACATGCCTGATTTTACTAATGTTTTGCCTCAAAAAATATTGATATCATGTTACTATACTTGTTTCCATTTCTTGCACACTCTGGCAAAGTGATCATTACTAGCACAGAGTCTACATACATGATTATTTGTAGGGTCATCACTTTGTGTAAAACAATAATAGTTATTTAAAGAATTGTGACTTCTTTGTATGAGAAAAATGAAAATATTAGGCAAACATATATACCATTTTTAAAAAGAAGAAAAATGGAAGTTAGTACAACTGTTGGCTTGTTTGTCAAGTTCAGATCAGCGTTACTGTTGGTCTACCCTTGTAGCATGGCCAGTAACAGCCCTGCTACTTGGGAATGCAATATTATGAAAATGCAACAAATTGATACACAAGCATAAAAGCAGCTCAAATGAAAGTACACCTTTCAGTTTTAGCAAACTATCTTTACTACTGACTTGCGATATCCGCATATTTAGAATATCTGAGAAAAGAGGCCACACAGGAGATCTTGCAATTCAACAGTTGACTCAACTCCCCAACGGTAACATGACTCTCATCCAGATAGCTGCTGATAGAAAGCTATATTGCAGTGCTCACATACACAATACAAGACAGACCATTCATTTTACAGTAACAGCTGAAATATGTCATATTGTCACCAGAAATACTTTCACACAAGACACAATTTCTAATACAATCCTTATCAGTGTTTGTTTAAAGAAATGATCGATACAGGGTTTAGTAGAAGGATAACATTCAAAATAATAGTCCATTTTAGTAGAATTAATTTAAAAATAGGGTTAAAACCTGTCTATGTACGGCAAATTAATGGCAAAACCTTACAGCCATAAGTAGGTTATCTGACAATCTCTGCAGTCCTATTGACTGACAACCCCTCCACCTGATGCTAAGGACTAAAAAAAGTCTTCCTTAAGCTGAAGCCCAAAAAAGGGTCTTTGATGCACAACACATCTACAGATTAACAATTGCCAGTGGTGCACAAGTGCAGTGCCAGCATTCTTTTATTTACTTAAGAAGCCATGAGCATATCAGAAATTCATATATGAATGCATTTAGTGCTTTACTGTATTAGTAACTGTAGCAGCATAACTCCCTTGGTGCATTACTTACACATTATGCTACTCAATGGGAACACACTGAATACACACCAGTTTGGATTTCTAAAGGCAGATCTTGTCTTTTCAGCCAGATTGAGTTTTTTGAAATAGCTACTGAGGCCATGGGTAAGGTTCATATAGTCCACACTGCTTATGTGGAACTTGCTGTGGCCTTTGACACTATCCTCCCTACAGGGATTATTTACAAACTCTCCCAACTCAACATTAACCAATACATAGTTCAGCGGATTGGCAATTGACTGTCTTATACAACCCATAATGTTAAGGTTAGAGGTATTAGCTCTTGGTTTAAAAATGTCAGCAGTGGTGTCCCTTACAGATCTGACCTGGCTCATGCCCTCTTTTATATCTGTTTCTGGGATATAAACTCTAACATCAAGTGACTAGGGCTAAACAAGTCTGCTGATCTTTGCAAACTGGGGGTGGTTGTCAAATCATATTCTAATACTCAAATTCATTAGCAAGGGCTGGACCAAAATGGTGTATTAATCATGATCTTAACCTCAAAACCAAAAATGCAGCATTGTTTACTTTGGTAACTTTAATATCACTACTATTTATTATATAGATAACATTCCATTTAAATGTGACACAGCCATTGGGGACTTAGGTATGTATGTTGATAATGAACTCTTGTTTGATCATCACATGTCTGCGATAGCTAGAAAATCCTTCTATGTTGCACAGCTTGTCCTTTGTGGTTTCTCATCATGATCCAAAGAAGTTATAACCTTACTTTATTCAACACTTATTAGGCCCATCATTGAATATAATGGACTCTTCAACACATAAATCACTAACCCCCTAAACCACTTTGAGAGACCTCAATGTTTTCTCACCAAAGAGATCACATGTCCAGTACTCATATACTCTTACAGACTAAAACACCTGTCCTTCTACTCAGTGTCATACAGACTTCTGAGGGCTGATCTCTGCTTAGGTTTTTGCCCTATGAATGGCCCAGCAGTCTTTGAACAATGTCATCTATATAGAACATGTTGCAAAGCAAACACCCATTCTAGAGACCTAAACCTATCATACCACATCAACAACACCAAATGCCATGACAGATAGCAAACCCACTGTATACCCCTTTCTGTAATAGACTGTCTTTATTTACAAAGCAGAGTACTTCCATAGCAACCTTTAAAAGCATTCTGGATGACTGGATAGGTAATGGCAACATTTCCTTAGGGATATGTACAGAAAGTCTACTTAACAGGTTTAGGTTATTGCAAAGCTAAGCCACATCACCCATTAATGTGGGAGATCAACAATGATGGGTGATGTGGCTTAGCTTTGCAATGGTCTCCTCAGGCTATAAGTTTAGTAGAAACCTATGAACTTATATATTCATAAATGACTCTGTGATATCACATGCAGCTTCTTAAATGAATACCAGTACTGCAATTATGCTCCATTGGCAATTCCAATCATGGCCCCTAACAGCCTGTTCCCAAGGCAGCCACCTCTTCACCTCAGCATAGCTATGGCCTGGCAAAAGCCTACATACTTGTTTAAGGTCTAAGCCTCTATTTTTGCAGCTGCTGACAACACCTATTTTCTGTGGCATTTCACATAATATGCTTTATTTAAGTATCTTACTAAAATACATTTTCTAAGTTAATTTTACTTTCATTTTCATGGATCCAACTATACAATATGTTCACATTAACCAATAAACATACTAGGAGCTTCTGGTGGGGGGACTCAGAGGCACAGTGGTTAGTGCTGATGCATCACAGCACTCTGTTTTGTAGTTCAAGCCTAAGCTGGGGTGCTTTCTGTGAGGAGCCTACATAGGTTTCCTATGTCATCATGAGTTTTTGCCTTGTGCTCTAGTTTCATCTTACATCCCAGATAAATTAGTGATTCCCCCAAATTGTCCGTGTGTGTGTGTGTGTGTGTGTGTGTGTGTGTGTGTGTGTGTGTGTGTGTGTGTGTGTGTGTGTGTGTCTGTCTGTCTATGCACACGCAATGTGTGAGCATGGGAATACCCATCCTATGTAGAGTGATATCCTGTCCAGTATTAGTTTCTCTGCTATGGGTTCACTGAGTGTTGTGATAAGTTGCAGCTTCCCCATGGCCCTGAGGGAGTAATCAGAGAATGAATAACTGTAGTAGTAAGTTGTGTTCAGACCTTTATCATGTCAGGTAACAACTGCCAAGGGCATTCCTATTGCAATTACAACCTAGTAGTTCATTTCTAGATTAAGATGAGAATCAATCTAAGGGTGAGAAACTGCCACTTCCTGTCATTGCCACTCTGAGTTTCTCAGCTAATTCTCTTGTGAGTCTATGATGTTTACATTCAATTTCTGTATCCACCTGCCTTGACAAGAAGTCACATAAATGAGGTGCTTGGTAACAATAAGTATTTAGTGTGTAATTATCTGCCCAAGGATGGAATCACATCAGTGTAGCATGAGTTTATGGAGTCTGAAAAGAGGCAAAATGCAAACCTAGCTTTGCACCACCATCACTGATACCAAATTGATAACAAGTAAATAAACAATAAGGCAATATATAGTAAAGCTAAAGACACTGGTAAACAGTGAGGTGGGAATAATGGTGGGAAATGATAAGACAGTATGGTTAGGTAAAAGGAAACATGGATGTAGCCCAAAAAGTAGTAATTATGGTTTATTCTATGACTAATGTAGCGCACTTCCAAAATGAATGACTTTAAGGAAAGATATAGATGCTTAGATATGAGGCAGCCACAGAAACATGATACATAGCAACTACAAATTACTTGTCAGCATGCTGATTTTAAACAATGCATGAGAAGATAAAAAGTATGAAGCAAGCTGACTTTTATAGAATAAAAGACAAAATAATTATACCAGATGATGAAAGGTTGAGAGCTGGGTACAGCCACACTAAGCATATTTCCAACCATGCCACAGAGCATTGAAGGCCGACCTCAAACAAGTTCCCTAAGAGCTGAATGTGGGAAAGGTCAGACACAGAGATGCGTGGGACCTCCTTTTGAGTCCCAGGCAGACCTAGAATGGTTTGGTAACTGCAAGAGAAAGTATATTTCGCACTTGAGACTTAAATTAGCACCATAGTCTGCTAGAAACAGTAAATTACATCCTAAGTCAAGCAAAAAGTCAAGACCAACATCTCAGGAAAGCAAAGGGACAAAATGACAGAAAAGATTGCATGCCTGGCAGAAAAAGCTGAAGTATTGATGATGGAGGACCAGAATAAGCCCCCTATTATCTCAAGCACATTAACTACAGTCAGATAAAACAGCAGGCCTTCGGTTAGGCTAACAGTATGCCTCAAGCAGTTAGTGCTGAATTTTTCAGGGAATAAAATCTTAGACTTAGATCTGTCAAACACGAATGGAGACATAACATGTTATTTAGACCTGGGCAGCTGTATCAGGGCAAAAAGAAAGTAAACAGTGTGATTCACAGTTAATGTTTGAAGGCCTGCCAAACCAGCCACAGTGTGTGCCTACAAACCATACTGTAAAAAATAGGAGACTGTCTCAGAAAAGTACTAATAAATGAGCAAGAAATAAGTATAAAAAAGAGAAGCAATCAGACTTATCATCACAGTATGTATTAAATATAATTCTAGCATATAAAAGGAAGGCTTGTATATATAAAATTTGCAAAGAAAGCTACAGTGAAAGCCACAGCATCTGGGTTGTATAGGAAAACATCCAAGCAGCTGGACCAATTACTTACTGCACCTGCTAAAAATATAGAAGGAGAGAGGGAAGTCAAACTGTTTTTATTATTGTATTTCATTTATTTTATTTTATTTGTTTGTTAACTGCGTAAGCCCCCTATAGACAAGCATATTTTCCGCGTACTTTCTGGTTGCATGACTTGCTCATTGGGATACAATAGGCAAGTTGAGACAAAGAGAATCAAACCCTGAATTATGGGGGAGTTTGTTCGAATGGGTAAAAAAGGTAAAAGTGACGAAAGAAAAGCAGATCCGTCAAACAGATTTTGCAAGTATAGGAAAAGAATAAAGTAGAAGCAAGAAACTTAATGTGATATTTTGATCTTTAATATTCTGCTTTTTGGCTTTACTGGGTATCCATAAAACTGACCAAGGCTACAGTAACAAATATGTCTGTGTATACATGCTGGGTTGAAATAATAAAATGTGTCCAAAGAGAATACATGGTCTCCTCTTATGTTGATGTTCTTAACATAGAGCAAACAGAAAAAATGATGGTGAGTAATATGAATTATGGGATTCAGTAAGAAGACCCATTTGGAAAGAATTGAATTTAAGCCAACTTTAGAGTCATGGTTAGCATATACAAAGAGAACGTAATACTGTCATATAATCACGTGGTGGCATATTCAGCTTGATGGCCAAATATGAGGTACTCAGAAATTTGATTCAGCTACAGAAGCAAAAATAATAGATATACAATTAAGTCTGAAATGTTGGACATTTTGTACCTAACCTTCTGATAATGGTAATGATACTTGTTTAGTCACTGCAACCAGAAGACCAAAGAATCCATGATGGGATTTACTGCTCAGCTGAAGCAATGTACAATGAACTAGGAATGCGGTTCAGATTTGCATGAAACACTAAAAGAGACATTTATTAGTGGCATTCATGCTGAAGGTTGATAGAGAACACTAGTATCTGAATCAAGTTTAATGTTTCCAAGAGCATTTCAAACAACAGTCTGTATGGAAATAGCGGAGAAAGAGATATATAGCATTTGCAGAAGTAAGCGGTAACATTTGGAGTGTAGAAAAATGATGTCAACATTTGGCCAAATACCAAGAAAGGTAAATTAATTTATCATAGCCCCAGAACTATAACCTTTAAAAATTGTGAGAAGCTGAGACAGATGAAATGAAGCCATCATAAAATGAAATCCCAATTATAGATTAAAATCAAATATTTTCATGAAAATAAGTCAAAATATCTTTAGCCTTTTTCTGTGAAGCTGCTAGTCTAAAAGTGTGGAAGGCACTGAAACCTTGCACTGACAGGGTACTCTCTGCTGCTTTAAACCATGTCTTGGTAACTGTACAGATGTCTGTATTCTCGAGTAGGGAGGGTTTTTTGTTTTGGCTCCTGGCATTGAGCAGTAGCACCTTGAGGTTCAGTTGAGTTGATTTTGCTATGTTGGAAGTTTATCAATTTGTTTTTGCCTAAAAAAGGCACTATGGGGTAGATAAAGTTTTAGCAAATATTCAAACACCTAGAGGGGAGAGGTCTAGACCATGCTTAGCAAAGCAATGTGGTCTGTTAACCATGTCTTCCCAAGATGACAAACATTGGATTCCTCTTAGAATGATACCAGAAAGACAGCCAGTTGTTGAAATCAATAATTTTTTTACTCATATTGTGGCATCATCCTTGATTATGGTAATATGCAGCTAAATGCTAGGCTCATACCAGCCTAAGACACATAGTCTGAAAGCTCCATAATGTCTGTCTTCATATAGTCTGGGGAAGTCCATCTCAGGCCATTTACACCTATACGGACTACGATGGAATCATACCAGTACTGTAATGACTTCAGTGCATGTGATTTGGTGGACTCTGGCTCAGGATATGTAACTAACAGTTACCTTCTCCTTGTTCAGCCTGGTTAGAGGGGCATCAGTATATCTTATAATGGAGTCTCTATGACAAGAGTCCTGCGAAGTGTGTTTGCTTGCCTTAAAGGCTTAGTGTTTTGGAATCCATTGAGATTGACAGTATGTGTGGTGTTGGGTGTTTTTTTCTGAGTGAATGTGGGCTTGCTGAGGCATAGTTTAGACAATGGGTAATCTAGGCAATCTCTGTTGTTTAGGAAGATTGTTTTTTAAGTGCCTCAGCATGTGTTAGTCTATGTATGTGTTGTATACTACATGAGGTAGGTGTTGTGTGCGTGGTTTTGACAACCTGAAGTGCACTTGTATATGAGAGTTTAGCCTCCAGTATCATTGTGTAAGTACACCTCTTGCATACTGTGTCTGCTTCTTTAAGAATTAACTGGTTATTAGTAAACATGAGACAATTGCTACACTGTGTCAGGTTGCCCATATCTACCAAGATGGCTACAGAGAAAATTGATTATCTATACTGTTCAATCATTTGATTTCTGCACTACAAGGGGGTGGTGTATTGGGGTTAGAGGTCTATTAAGGATGTTTTATCACAGCAGGTTATGCTAAACAGTACTAGATTCTACTAACTTTAATGTTTGCACAATATTAAATTCGACTAAATCTGTAGGTATTGCTACTTGACTCCCAACTAGCTGCTCTAAGCTTGTTGGCACACAAGGTATTTGCACTATATTGCTGCTTCACAGGGTACAGTTTTATGAACTGTTCTTTCTAGGTGTTTGCTACTGAACAGGGAACTGCTAACCAATGCAGATGTGCAACATTTCTAGAGGCACAGAAAAAACAGAAAAATAACTAATGATCCCTCTGGCCAATAAAATGTGTACACTATGAGCCCATTTGTGCATTTCCCAGCTCAGATAGACCAGGCAAACACCTCCTGCCACAAGATGAATAAACACAGCCCTCCTAATGTTAAAAAAGTAGAAGAGACCCACAAGTTAAATGCTATCACAAAGCCTCCACACTCCACTCCCCACCATAATGCCTATCATACACAACACATTTCTCCTTGCTCTTATTACTTACCTCACTCTCCTTCTAACACTCACATCACTTCACAGAACCTACTTACCTCCCAAACCCACATCTACTACAGCCACCTACTATGCCACCCCGTCCAGCTACTCTGCAATCTGCTCTACCCTGTATGCCACAAATTTAATTTTACAGAAAAAACTAATTATTCTCTCTTCTCAACACACTCTTCCATATAATCTCAACCACAACTACTTTAGAAAAAATAAATACCATCCCTACACTACTCCCACTCATCCTAGCCTAGTCCTATGTGGTGATATACACCCCAACCCTGGCCCCTCTCCTCCCTCTCAGAATGCGTCTCTGAATGCCACTAACACCTCTCAATCCCTAAACTTCGCCACCATCAACATACAAAGCATAAAAAATAAAATTCCCTTTCTACAAGCCTGGCTAGCACAACATAAACCTGACTTTACAGCCATAACCGAAACCTGGCTAAAACCATATATAAAAGACTCAGAATTTCTTCCCCCTATCTACTCATGCCCTAGAACAGATAGACTCCACAAAAGAGGTGGGGGCATTGCCTTACTTTATCCTAGTGCCTTCACAGTAATACCATACTCAAAGTCCATCCCCCCTTTTTCCACCACAGAGTTACTTATTAACTTTCTGAAGCTAAATCACAATAATAGTATCTGTATCATAGTCATATATATTCCCCCTGGTAACAATGTTTCTATTCTTGAAGATATTCTTGCATGGACTACCAACAACATAAAAAACGAAACAATCATCCTAGGCGATGTTAATATTAACTGGTTAGACTTCTCCACGAGCAACTCTTCCTCTAATATTAACCTTCATACCTGCACTCAACTAATCTCAGACATTACTAGACCTGATAAACAGAACATCAAAGGCTCTATCCTGGACTGGGTCATGGTTTCTGACCCTAGCAAGGTTGCCACCTCTGGTATACTTCCAGATAGTATCAGTGGCCACTCTCCAGCATACATAATATGCAAACCCTCCTCTTTACCAAATATAAACCAGTATATTCATAGTCGAGATTTATCCCATTTTTGTCCAAATACCTTTAATGACATCTTACATAATACTAACTGGAACCCATTAAAAGTTCTCCCACTCAGTAGAACCATGGATTTCTTCAATTCCACTTTTCTCAGTGTCCTAAATAGGCTTGCCCCGCTCCGCCTAAAAAGAGTCAAGGCTAAACATCCTAAATGGCTTACCAAGTCCACAAAACAAATCATGTCTTCCAGGGGCAAAGCCTGGAATGTCTGGTTAAAAAACAAAACTCCTTTCAATCTCCAGAAATACAAACAACTTCGCAACCAAGCCAAATGATCAGTACTTAAAAACAAAAAAGAATACTTCCATACCCACCAAAACCAATGCATACATAACCCCAATACATTTTGGGGAGCAATCAACTGCCTACTACATCCAGGAACTAACCACAGTCCTTGCCCAAACCCTGAAAATACTCCCACTGAATTAGCCTCACTCTTCAATTCTTATTTCATAGACACCATTTCTAAACTTACTACCACTTTCCCAACCATCACCACAGATCCATTCAACCCTACACTCACACAAACTCCATCTAACACAATATCCTCTTTCACACTATCTCCCATACCTACCTCTGCTATTCTAAAGCTTCTTCAGAAACTCAAACCATGCACCAATGCCCCTGATAACCTACTCGCAAAATACTTACAACTATTAGCCTCCTCCATAGCATACCCCATTAGCATTCTTATCAATAGGTCCATTCAGGAACCAGTCATTCCAGACATCTGGAAAAAGGCTTATGTTCTCCCACTACATAAAGGAGGACATAACTCTGACATCTCAAACTTCCGACCTATCGCCATTCCTTCCCCCATATCTAAAATACTTGAAAAGTATATTCACATTCAGCTCCTCAACCATCTAACTAAACATCATCTCCTTTCCTCCACTCAACATGGCTTTAGGACAGGACACAGCACCTATACCAGTCTCATTTCTTTCCTAGACACAGTAAACAGAGCTCAGGGTGAAGGCTCCATAGTCTCTGCACTGTTTCTTGATCTATCAAAATCATTCGATACAATCTCCAACACCCTCCTACTCACTAAACGCTCCAACCTTGGCATCTCTCCTCCCACCCTTCAATGGTTCCAAAACTATCTCAGCAATAGGCCACAATCTTGTATCTGGCAGCACTCCTCTTCCGCCTTTATCAATACTAATACTGGAGTACCCCAGGGTTCTATACTGGGTCCCCTTCTTTTCAGTATATTCATTAATAACTTCCTAAATTCTCTCACCCACAGTACCATCATCCAATACGCAGATGACTCTACAGTTATCTGCTCCTCTAAATCCGCCTCTGTACTACAACAATTTTGCCAAAAAGCATTCACCACAACTGAATCCTGGATGTCACAAAACCATCTCACACTTAATCCCAACAAAACTAAACTCCTAATATTTGCCCCCAAAAACTCTATCCAAACCGCCAAGTCTGAACTCTTTATCCAGTCACAAAACAGTACTATTATAGATGTCATCCCTAGTACCAAATTGCTCGGTGTCATCATTGATGATAACTTAAACTTTGACCTCCATATCCATAGTAACATAAAAAAACATCAAAAATTGGAAGACCTTTACAGGCACAATTTCTTCCTCTGCAACTCAGCAAAAAAGTCCCTTGCCTTATCTTTCCTACTTCCAACTCTTTTATATGGAGCCCCCATCCTCACTAACATCCAGTCCTCCCTAAACTAAAATTCAACTCATGCTATAACAAAATTGCCAAATTTGCCACAAATGCAAATACTCCACCCACCACTGCTCCTCACTGCACAAACTAAATTGGCTTGAGCTCCCTCATACTCTCACTTATGCACAAATAATTATTACCCATAAACTTATCTGCAATCCAGCACCCTGCCCAGCTCTCTCCCACATTCTGAGTATATACCAACCAAAATGACTCAAGATCAGAAAATAAAATGCTGCTGAACATTGATATACCAAAGCTCGCAGCCAGACAAATGCTTTATTCTTTTGTTGTCTCCAAATTATGGAACAACCTCCCAGCCTCTCTCAGAGCTATCAGTAATCATATCAGTTTTAAAAAATCCCTTAAACTGCATCTCTTCACACACTTGATATGCACCTTCACCCCTACAGACTACCCGATAACCTAACCTTTCTTAAAATACTTACTCTTTCCCACTCCATCTCCTTTTCACATCTACTCCTTCTGCTGTCACTTTAGCCTCTGCTACCCCCACTTTAACCTTCCATCTCAGTCTCTCTTTTCCTCCATCCTATGCTCAGCTATCTCGTTACTATCATCTCACTTACTCTTATACACTTTTTTAAATTGTATAAGCACTTAAGTTACAATAACTCTCCTGCATTTCACCAATGATTCTATGTTTTTTCCTTATAATTATGCTTTAATTTATGCAATACTACTGCATTATACACTGTATTCATTGGGTTAATACTTTATCCATATGTAACTATATGTAACTATATGTGGAGCTTTTTTGCCCGGGCCTCCACTGAAAATGGGCTTTTCTCAGGCCCAGTGGACTTTCCAGGCAAACAAATGCAATAAATAAATAAATAAAAACACTTAACTCATTACATCCAAGTCACGCCTCCAGGTGCATTTGCAGTTAACTCCTACTGATGCCTCTAGGTATCCACAAGCTCCACTAAGTAGAGTAAGAAGACTGTTTGCTGGTTATAGGTTACTGGAACATATAGCTATAGGTGATGGTAAGCAAGTTACATTAGAACATTTTTGCTGTTTCACTTCACAGATATAAATATTTTTTTTCCACTAGCATGGCAAGACATCCCAATGGCTTAGTAGAAAGATATGTTCTCTTATGGGTTCATATGTTCATAGATATGCATCCCAAATCTCTGACAAGTTCTGGTACCCTCGACAAGTGTAAGCAGTGGCTTGGGAGATGAAACATTTATAGGCTGCCTGTGTCCATTAACAGCATAGGTACCAAACCAGGGATGAACTTTCTGTTCCCTATCCAATTACCCAAGTGACAATTGAATTTGGATAGGGAGGAAATCTGCTTCATATGGATGAGGAGCCTGTTCCAGTGAAGGGGTAGCTTCTGGGATACATACCTGTTTCTCCAGCAGGTCCTATTTATATGTCAGGTAAGGTTTAAGTCTTTAGAACAGGTAATTCTGGTGTTTTGTGGATATGCATGAGGTCCATCCGAGTGGAATCTGACAATGCCTTAATGTCAGGCATAGATCTCCCCTGAACAGCCTGTAGAATGCAGAATACAGAGATAGAGCCCTGAGGTGGTCTGCATAACATATGATACTTACACCTTGTTTTCTTTTACTGAGGAACCTCTGGGTGTGTTCCCATTGTTGAATATGCCTGGTTAGGTATATACCAAAGGGGATATTGTACTCAATGATATGTCTAATAAATGCCAAATACAGTGGACAATGACTCCCTTGAACCTAGATGCCATACATTTGTTTATAAGTTGCACAACATAGAATTATTTTCTCAGTACTGTAGACACAAGATGGCCAAAGGCTAGATTACTATCTATGTGTGTCCCCAAGTCCCTGACTATTGGGTCAACTCTTAGGGGTGTGTTGTCAATATGATACTTACCAGGGGTGGATGGCTTCCCAAAGGATAATATTATGCATTTCTTGGCATTTAGTTTTAGTCCATGGCTCTGGCTGTGAACGTAGCTAAAGAATGCCTTGTGGCTGTCCTTGGCCTGGGAGGCCAACTTTACCTCAAATTTGTCTTTGGTAGACTTTATTTGTCCTCTGAATTGTTTGTTTAGTTTGATGAGAGTGCTTTTATCCTGCTGGGTGCTGCACCTCCTAATTTTTGCTATGATTTTCCTCCTTCTGTTATACAGCCTACTGATGTTGTGATTCCACCAGGGTGGCTTGTTTTTTGAGTTAGTTCTGTATTTCTTCCTGGCGGGTACAGCTGCCTCTATGCAGCTATTTACATGCTTGTATAAGGTTTCTATGAACAGTTCTGCATAGGCAGCAGTATTCTCAGGGTTTATGGGGGTTTGAAATGTTGCCAGGTTATCACTTAATAGTAGGAAGTTAGCCTTAGAGTAGATCATAGGTTCATAGGTAGGTATTAGGCTATCAGCCCAAGGGCCTAAGTAAGCCTAGCCAACAAGGTTCCCTGGCTTACGCTACCCAAGAAAGTTAATTTCCTGTGCACCTGTCAAGTAGAGCCACAGAAGTGATCCCTGGGATGTATTTCCTATTTCCCATCCACTCATCAAGATTTTTCTTGAAGAGTGCTAATGAGGAACTTTGGTTGACATAGATGGGTAGCTTGTTCCAGAGTATAGGCAGTCTCTGGGACAGGAATCTATCCCTCCAGCATGTCCTGTTTATTGTGATGACAAGGTTTAGGTCCCTAGAGCATGTAGCTCAGAGGGATTGGGATTTCTTTAGGTATAGCATGTTCAACAGCTCTGGGTTTAACATAGCTTTATATGTTAGGCGAAGATCTCATCGGAGTAGGCGATATGCCACAGAGTAAAGCTGGAGTTTTTTGAGATGGTCAGTGTAGGGCATCTGTTTGAGGTCAGTAATCCTCTTTGTGAGGTACTTCTGTGGTCTTTCCAGCTGCTGCAGATATCTTGTGAGGTACATTCCAAAAGGGGCATTGTACTCTATAATGGTTCTAATGAGTGCAGAGTAGAGGGGAACAATGACCTCTTTTTTTCTGGATGAGAACCCTTTTGTGATGAGATGTGCCACATAGAAGGATTTCCTGACTACTGTGGTGATGTGATTATCAAAGGCGAGACTACTGTCCACCTGGGTCCCAAGGTCTCTTATCACACATTCAGTGTTAAGTAGACTGCCAATTATGTGGTAGTTCATGGGTACAGAGTTTTTACCAAAGGGGATGACAATGCACTTTTTGGCATTGAGCTTGAGGCCATGCCTCTGACACCAGGCATCTGTCTCAGTAAGGCCCTTCTGTAGGATGTCCACATCATTTGGGGACTCGACTATGGCTCCTAGTTTGTAGTCATCTGTGAACTTTGTTAGCCAGAGGCCTTCTGTGAACTGAACCCTGTGGTACTCCACTTGTCACTGATTTGAAGTCAGATTTGGAGTCTGCAACATTTACAGTGTGGGTTCTGTCAGTGAACCAGTTGGCAACCCATCTTGTGACATAGGGATTTATATCTAGTTTAGTGAGTTTAGCTATAATTCCAGAATGGGGGATGGTGTCGAAAGCCTTGGCGAGGTCAAGATAGGCTGTGTGAACCACCTTACCCTCGTATACAGTTTGGTGACTGCCTCAAAGAAATCAATCAGGTTCAGAAGACATTATCTGCCTTTCACAAACCCGAACTGGGTGGGGTCCAGAGTTTGGAGGTTACCAATGTCTTTGTTTATGAGTTCCATGATGATATGTTCCATGGCCTTGCAGATCAGGCTCGTCAGGCTAATAGGGCGATAGCTCCCAGGATCAGTGGTGGCTCCCCCTTTGTGGAGTGGGATAACTGTTGCTGTGCACCATTCAGTGGGGACAAAGCCTGATGTGAGATTATGATTGAACATGGTGCTTAGGTGGGGATCCAGTTTGTTCTGAAGTTTGTGTAAAATGCAGCCTGGGATGTTGTCCGGTCCCATGGATGCTGTGTTTTTGGTTTTAGAGAGTGCAGCTTTTGCCTGCATAGATGTGATTACAGAGACTCTTCATTCTTTCTGTATAGATATGGGCCCTTTAGGAGGTGGAGGGGTGTAAAGTTAGCACTGAACCTATCTGCCAGGATGTTGGCAATATCAGTTGGTTCTGTAATTTTCATGCCATTGTGCTGTAACTGAAAATTCCAGGGTTAACTGGATTCCAGATTTTATTTTTACCTCAAAGGAGACCATTTTGTGGTCTGACCTTACCAGAGAAGACATTACAGTAGGGGGTGTGCAGCACGCTCCCATATTAGTGAGGAACAGATTCAGTATGGTTGCATCCTTGGTTGGTGTTTTGACAATCTGGTCCAAGGAGTCTGTGTTTACAAAATCCAGGAATCTCTGTGCCTCTGTTCGGTGTCTTATATGATTCCCAGTTATTAATAGGGCAATTAAAGTCACCCATGAATTTGGTATTGGGTTGGATGGTGACTGCCTCCAATAAGTTTAAATACATGTTATGCTGGGTCATGGAGGAGGACTTATAGCTTGCAAGGAAGTGGTATTGGATGTTACCTATGGTGATTTGAATAGGGAGAAGCTCAAGTACATTATCCTTTTTGACCAGCCTTGAGGTATATTTATTTTTCATGTAAATTGAGACAATTCAACCTTTGGTCCCTGTCTGTGTAGTAGCTGATCTAAATATGTGGAAGGCATTATAACCTTGCACTGTTGGCATGCTCTCAGCGGTTTTAAACTATGTCTCAGTGACTGCACAGACATCAGCATTCTCTAAGGTGATGAGAGCTTCTAGGAACTGGAGTTTTCTGTTTAGACTCCCAGCACTGAGCAGTAACACCTTTAGATTTTTTTTTGTTTTGATTCACTATGTCAGAAGTACTTTCAGTCTGGCATTGCCTAAAAAAAGGCACTATGGAAAAGGACAATGTGTTTGCTAATAACTGAAAGCCTAGAGGGGAAAGGTGCAGACCATACTTGGCAAAGCAGAATGGTCTGTTGACCATCTCCTTCCATGCTGACAAATATTGCAACCCCCTTAGAATGGCACCAGAAACTAAGCCAATTATTAAAGTCAGTCAACTTTTGTTTTTATTGTAGCATCAACCTTAGAGAAGGTAAAATGCTGCTCAATGCTAGGCTCATACCAGCCTGGGACACATATTCCAAGCCATGATGTCTCGCTTCATATAGCCTAGGGAAGTACATCTCAGGTCTTCTATACCTACTTGGACTATGACTGAGTCATACTGGTACTTGTGGTCCAGTGACCTAAGTGGGTGGGTAATGTGGCAGATCCTGGCCCATCTTAAGACTGTAATGAAAACATTAGCAAACACAATGTTGGATGTGGAAGATAACATCTGTATGGTTGTTGTTGTCATTATTGTTATTAGTATTATTATTTCTGATATAATACAGAGTTTTGCCAATTTGTTCTACTGATTACTCACCTACAGAATTATTTCTTAGTAGGCATGTCACATCCAGACTTGACCTGATCAAATCAAACTTTGAGTGTTACTCTAAGGAAGAAGCTTTAACATGATCATCATGCTAGGAATACATCACTCAATAAATCATACTCACTGTAAGTTAAGAATATGACCGGGAGTGGTCTAAAGGAGATCCCAGATATAATAACTGAAAAGACACATCAAGTTGTATGTTACATTGAAGGAACAGACACAGAAATCATTTATACAATACAGAGTTGATGCAAGGTATGTTGATAGTACTGTCCCCTTTTAAAACCTTTCCTTGAGTTTAAAGTTGAGGACCATAAAAACTGTCCCCTCAGAGTTTTCATGTTGTATATACATAATGATTCTTTGCTGTACCATCACTTTTTCGTCTTGCTAAACTGTAACAAAGAGCTATTATAATACCTTCCTTTTGTTTATTAATTGTCAAAAAAGAGGAGTAGCTAGGCCATTTGGACCCCAGGGCAAGATCCTCATTTGGTGCCTCCCCCTGCCTACAGAGCAAAACAAAATTTTGAGCAGGGGGTGGAAAAAAATGCCTTGACAACGTTTCACAAAAACATAAGAGACCAAGAGGCTCAAAAGCACGTCCAAACAGGACGTTTTTTTAAAAGTGTAATTGCATTTTCAGAGTTAAATCATTTAACTCGTGATGTATAACCAAACAAAACACGGGTTTAGCAATTTAAAGAAACCATACAAATAATAAAAATAACGCATAACTGAATAATCTCATAGTTTTGTTGCATGAAGTTTTAAAACACTATTCGACACTCAGTCATATGTTCCAGCATGTTGTGTACCATATAACAGTTACTATTCAAGCTAAAATACAAGACATTGCTCAGGTAAAAATCAAAATTAATAACGTCCCCCAACAACCCCTTTGGTAGTTTGTCCATGTATGCAAAAGCTCTTTCACTGACAGTCTGACACCAACATGAATCATTTCTCCCAAAGATCCCTGCAGTAGTTTGTCCATGTATACACACCCACTCAAATGACACCAAAGGGAATCATTTCGATCAAATATCCCTTCAGTATTTTCTCACTGCATGCACAAGCACCAAAATGAAACATTTCCCCATGACCCTTCCAGTAATTTGTCCATGTATGCACAAGCAGTCAAATGACACCAAAATCAATCATTTCCCACCAAAATCAATTGAGTAGTTTATCCATGTATGCACAAGAATTTCACTGAACTCAAAATGAAACATTTCACCTAACGACCCTTTCAGCAATGTGTCCATGTGTGCACAAGCCCCAAAATGAAACATTTCCCCATGACTCTTCCAGTAGTTTGTCCATGTATGCACAAGAAATCAAATGACACCAAAATCCATTGAGTCGTTTATCCATGTATGCACAAGAATTTCACTGAAATCAAAATGAAACATTTCTCCTAATGACCCTTTCAGCAATGTGTCCATGTGTGCACAAGCACCAAAATGAAACATCTCCTTCAATGATCCCTTCAGTAGTTTGTCCATATATGCACGAGTACTCAGATGACACCGAAATGAAACATTCCCCCATTAATGCATTAGCAGTTTGCCCATGAATGTGTAAGCACCAATATGAATCAGTTTGACTATAGATCCCTTCAATAGTTTGTCCATGTATGCACAAGCATGAAAATTAAACATTTTCCCCAATGACCCCTCCAGTAGTTTACCCATGTATGCACAAGCACTCAAATGACACTAAAATAAATAATTTCCCCCAAAGATCCCTTCAGTAGTTTATCCATGTATGCACATGCATTTCACTAACATCAAAATGAAGCATTTTTCCTAAGACCCCTTTAGTTGTTTGTTCATGATGTATGCAGAAGCACTCAGATAATAGCAAAATGAAACAGTTCTCCCAGGAATCCTTCAGTAGTTTTTCCTTGTATGCATGCATAAGCATAGTAGCAAATAACCCCCTTACTTACTTGTTCTTTTTTTCTGTATTATCAGTCACACACACTCTCTCTCTCTCTCTCTGTCTCTCCCCCAAAGTTCCCAGCAGTCGAATCAGTTGATGGAACTGGGCCACTGCCAGGCAGGGACAACAAGTCTTTAACGTTTTTTTTTTAATGTGCCCCCATACCTCTCAACTGTACAAATTTTCATAGAATGACCAGATTTTTGCCTCAAATATTTGGTCTGTTCCTCATAAAATCTGTGATCATCTGGAAAATCATGTTGGATTGCAGTCACTAAATAATGGACCAAATAATGACATATATTTGAGTTTTGGACTTCATATCCTTCAGAAAATGCCTGCTAACACAAATATTGTTATTCTAGTAGCTTTCTAAGTTTTATAAGAGCAAATATTTAAAATCTGTTCCTGTTTTTGGGTTGACCCCCATTATTTTAGGTTTTGTCCAGATTTCTTGCTTTAAGAAGTTGAGAGGTATGGTGCCCACAGTGAGCAATTTCAATTGCCAAACATGATCTCTGTAGGAAGGAAACATATAGCCAAGGAGAATGCCTTTATTGTACCACAGTACCATCCCCCTGTACCTGGGCAGTCAATCACAGGTCTTTCCGGGGTGCTGCCTAAGCAAGATGATACAAGCAGGGAGAGGTTTGTTCATGAGAGCATTTCAGATATCCTTTTAGGATATGCACATTGCTACTTCCCTTAAAGGGAAATAATAATAAAAAATAAGATGTGATTATATATGAAGATGGCATCTCTTACAGTTTTAAACACACCTCCTAACAGCATGAACCGGGAAAAGCTACCCATTTTGTCCCACCCTTGTTACAGGTTTGATAGATGATATAGGGATGAGTTGAAGGCCAGAGACACAGCAGAGATTCATAAGGCTGAAGAAGTGATCCAAATACAAAACAATGGAAAGTGATAGTGAAAATCCATTAACTCATGCAAGTAGATTATTTTTGTAAGTGCATGTAGTGTCATGATGTGAGTCTGAAGTTACAGAGACATTTGACTCAATAACAGAGTTAAACATTTGCAGTGGGTTGAAACATTCCAGTTTCTGATTTTTTTTTCCTTTTATGGTAGTGCCTTTAGTGTATGAATTCTTTACTGTTTGAAATAGACATTTGTCCATCTCAGTCAGTGGACTCAGAAATACAATATTGTCCTCAATAAAAGAATATGTCTCAAGTTGAAGAGCAGGTAATATGGTATAGTGATGCTTGTTTTTCAGTATCGTGGTGGTATGAGCTAAGCTGCAGTACAAATGTGTCTGCATGAGTGTGGGTTAAGATAATGAAGTGTGCTTAAAGATATCGTCTTTTTTATTGTTAACCAGAACACTACACAATAACTAAGATTAGGATTGACAAAGGGTGATACTTTTTGTCACAGCTTCACTAGCAGAAAGAAAGGTTCTAAAAAAACATTTAAAAGGGAGTACAAAATAAAATTCTGAAATAATTCACTTTATAACTTTAATGGACCTTAAGAAAACGTCCCTCCTAATAGTAAACACTTAGGTAACACATCGTGGAAAGACAGTATGGTACTTGAGAGCCGAGTGATAAAACGTTTTCGTCCCTTCCAAATTTTGGACAATTCAAGGCACAAGATGCACATCTGTTAGTATAACCCTAGATATGTAGAGAAGGACAGAAGAATTTTTTGAAAGAAAGATCCTTTGAACACATGGGGGGTGGCTTAAGGGAAACAAGACCAGTGGCAGAATGAATTTATAGCAGGATTTCTATATCAGCAAGCCTCTATAAGGCATATACTATATCAGATAATGAGAGTCTTTCTACTGCATCATCAAACAGCAGAATATGAAGTAGCTGTTGAAAATGCCAACCAATAGCCTAGTTAGACATCTGATACCTAAAACTACTAAAATTAAAGTTAACTATAGGTCCTGTGCAAGGAAGGTAGCAAATATTAAAACATGGTTAGACAGCAGAATATAGAACATTTTAAAGAGGAATCTTATGCTCAACACAAATAAATGCAACTATAAGGAAACAGTGAAAGTCCAAGTAAAAACAACGAAAGTGTAAACTGCTCCTGTGGGACACTCATCAAACACCTAATGAAAGGTAAGCAATCTATGAAGCCACTTAAAACAGATAGATGGACTGATGCTTATTGGAAGTTGCAAAATTACTTGAGGAATGTAGTAGTGTAGCTGGTTATTTATAGTGCAGTATGGAACAGTGCTACACTGTAAATAACACGTCCCAATAAATTATCTTCACAATGTGAGAAGGCAGCTGAGTGATTTAGTATTGTAATAGTGAAATACAGACACAGATTATATATCAAAGTCTTTGCATCTGCCACACTAGTTAACATCTACAAAAAGGAGTACAACTTGTTTGGAATGAATCTAAGGTGTTGCTATTAAGCAGGAAATTTGCTCCTGACAGATTATTCTTTGTGAAAAATCTGCATTTTATCAGGACTTTGCAGGTTGCAGAAAACAGTTGAAGTTCTCATGTTATAGTTTTGTAAAGCAAACCTTTGGATTAAAGCATAGTCAGTTGTTATTCTGAAAGCACATTTATCATGTATTTCTAAACAATAAATAAATCACATTTCAAATTTGTATAACACAGTTAGCCCAAAAAGTGATGTACTTCTTTGCAGAAATATAATTTAATTTTCTCTGCAAATGACTTTTACATCTCTTAAGATGTAATTATTTCATTAGTGCATTGTATTTGAAATAGAGATCAATTTAAAGTGTGGTATGCCAGTGCTAGCCTATCTTACTTGTGAAGAAGGGGAAGTGGCCTTGTTTCTTTCTGAGAAAAAGATGCAGTCATAAGTTTGATTATATATATATATATATATATATATATATATATATATATATATATATATATATATATATATATATACACTCCATGTTCTGTTCTCTTGCAGCTGTATTACCACAGTGATTCTTGAAGGTTGCTTTGTTCACAGCAGTGACCGCTAAATCCGGTTCAGACATGACTGATAAAAAATATTGTATCCTATATTGTGTCACACAGACTGTTTCTTCAAAAGTGGATAGCAAAATGTAATTCAGAACACATTCTTTCTGAGTTATTTGCATAACATAAAAGATTTAAGGCAACCTTATCTGTATCAACATTGATGTTATTTCATAGTGATCCTCCCAACAGCATAAAATGCTGCAATGACAGGAAAATTACCTAAAATGTTTTTGCCCACCAACAAAGACAATGTGACTGGTTCCTTACCCAGTATGAGTGTGGTCATCAAGATTTGTACATAGTTTGACACATTTAACTTATTTATTTTACATATGTTAAATGGGTTGGTCTAACAAAGCCACAGGTCCAATTTCAGTGGAGAACCAAGGAGAAAAGCTCCAGACAATTTACAGTCATGCAAAGATGATACATATACATAGTGGTCTAATGTGCAAGCACATAGTATAAAGATGTAAAATGCAATTCGCAACACAGTGCTCTGCAATACAATGAAGGTACCATTGCAAAAATATACAATGTATAAGAGGAACATTCAGTATTCAAATCAAAAGAGACAAGCCTAAGAATAATTTTGTGTATTTTAATACAGGAGGGTAAAAAGAAGGATGAAATTACATGACGGCAAGAAAAAAGACAGAAAAAACAAGTTTTAGATCAAAAATAGAGTATATGGTGAGTAAGTGAAAAAGTTGTCTTGTGGGGGATTGGCAAGGGCAGAACCAAGTCTTTTGTAAATAGTGTTTTAGTTCCTGCTTAAACAGATGCTTTTGGGGAATATTTCTTATACTGGGGGGGGGGGGTGAGTTCCAGACATGTGCTACTGAGTACTTATAAAGAGATTTTTCCAATGTTCTTTTTAGGTTTATAGATGTCAAGGAGGTATTTGTCAGATGTGTAAAGGTGTCAGAGGGAGGGTGTAGAAACATACTAGTTTGGAAAGAGAGGGGAAAGTAGATGGATTATTCAGAATGGAGTGAGTGATAAGTAGTTGAGGAAGTAGAAGTTGGTGAGAGAAATCAGGCCATTGAAGTGTCTTAAGGGCTAGGCAGTGGTGGGAACTGTAGGGGAGATCGGTGGTAATTAAAAAGAAAAAAAGTCTGAGCAGTAAGACAAGCCATGGCAGAAACTTAAAAGAAAATCCTAAAATAGTTCTTTTATAACATCCTTTTCTGGACTGTGCCAAGGTTCTAAAGTTATGCACTTAGACTAGTATTGTGATTCAGAACTATGATGCAACTTTAGTATGTGTGTGGGGGGTGAGAGTGGATGTGACATGACTATCATCACAGGAAAACTTATATTCATTCCACCCTAGGAGAGCCGATTAATTAAAAATCTCATGGTACAGTTGATCTTTAATGATTAATTTCCTTCTGTCTTCAGATGTGTCTAGTAGGCCATGGTCTGTCTGCCTTATATGTGTGTACTTATTACACACAGGTGTGGTCAGTGAGACAGATTCAAATCACACATATGGCTTTTCACAATATGCTTGTCATTGTATCACTGTTACAGTAGCCTAACCTACATGGAACATCCTGCCAAGGACCGGACTAACCAGCCATCTTCTAAAGTTTTGAGCACCTTCCACTTGCCAAAGCCCCTGTACACTCAAAGACAGCAGTATAAAACCAGTCATTAGGGTGCCAAAACTTCAGAACTTTCTTCTGATCAAAGTGAGCTCTGCAGGCTTGAAGTGATCAAAGGTTGGCTAGCATTTCACCAAGGTTGGAAAGATAAGTACCTGGTTGGGAATACCTTCCACTGCATCATCTTTTGTGAAGAAAAGTGGTTCTTTTCTTACAGAAATACTTGATGAAGACTGGAAACAGAGTTTTTACTATTTGTTATGAAATATTTTACCTCAAATCTGACATTTTTGGCTCCCTTGGAGAAAATTTCTTTCAAATCAAGTTTGGTGAGAAAACAATCTACTTTTTAGTCAAAACTTATTCTAAGGACTAAGACTTGTGGTTTTGTGAGATGACATTAAAATATTTGCTTCAAAATTTATTTTTCCTGTCAGGTTGTTTCACTGACTATCATAAGCCCTGCCATCTGCTTGTCAGACACCTTTTTCAGTTGACAGATGGCCCTGAAGGAGTAACTCAATATTTATCATATTTTTTGAGGAAAAGTGTTACTTCTCTCTCAAAATGGGTGGTACAAATGGGACTAGTGTGTTTGATGGCTGCTACTAAAAATTTTTATCACAGACCTTAACTTTTCTGTCAGGAGGTAAGACTGACTCTTCAAGGGTATGCTAACCACAAGCCAGACACTTTGTCCAGCAGATAGAACATCTTGGATTCCTGGGGGCATTCACTAATAATTTATCATTTTTTTGTGAGGAAAACTCACACAGTTCTGTAAAAAAAAGTGTTGTTAGGGATTGGAGGCAGTGTGTTTGGTGGTTGTTACTAAAGCATTTCACCATACAACTTAACTTTCTACCAGGAAAAAAAAACACTGACCACTTTTCCGATATCTTTTGCAGAAAGGACATGTATCAGAGGACCAGTAGCTTGAATGTTCTCTTCCCGAGCAGGAAGAGGAGAAAAGTTATCTGTGGTTCTTCAGTCTTGATTCTGGCTTTCTCTTCTCCTCAGCCATTGATGGGTAACTCTGCTGTAGCCATCTGTTGTTCCTTGGACTGCTCATCACTTTCTCTCAGTCCTCCTGGTACTGCTCTTCAGGAAGCCATTAAGTACTAGGAGGCAGGCACATCTGTGGCTGTACAGCTGCTGTTGTCAAGTACAGAAGGGGGGAGTCTCACAGAAAAAGGAAACCTAAAGTTAGTCATCTTCTCCTAAAGTAGATAAAGAAGACTGTCTGGGTTTTGATAAAAGTTTATTTAAAAGCTTTTTAGTCCTTATATGCTGATACTTCCCCTCACTAAAAGTGAAAAGATTTTCCTCTCTACGATTTAGACTAAGATTGTGTTACTCAGACACCTATTTCACAGTCCAGGGAAGTTATTCTTTAGACTCTGTTCCTAAAGAGTTGTACTTTTCTGATAATATTGCTAGAATGAAGGATGCATTTTGATAGGAACAAAAGAAATAGCAGAATTCCAGTAAATATGTTCTGATTTGTTATATATACATAGAGATTTTCCCGAAACTTCAGCTGTTCCTCCTGTTTAGCCCAACTTGGAGAACATATTCTTTGCAGCCATCATTTGCCTCACAGGGCATTGAAGGTTGGCATACTGATTAAGGTGTTTACCTTACAGACACAATGTGCAGGGTTTAATTCTCACATGAGGTAACTAGCTAGGCTTAAAATGGCCCACAAGGCCAGTTACCCTAGCACTAATCTATGTACCTATGAGCCAACTTCTTCCAGAGAGTCTGATGAAGTATATTCCCTGCTGCAGCCACACAAATTCCTTTTTTTCCCTAACCCCATGTCAGATTCTGCAGTAATTTCTCTGCCAAAACTGGCTTTTGACAATTTCCTTATGGCAGCTAGCTTCATTCCTTTTGACAAGCTGGGAAAAGACTTGCTAAGTTGTGAAGAAAGTGTATACTTCATCTACATTAGCCATCAGAATAGTGAATTGTCAGGCTCACATGTTTGAGTTTTTACTGGCTTCCTTTAACAGCATGAGAAAGTTAATTACTGACCTCTCTTCTTCAAAAACTGTGGCATCTCTGAATTTATTAGTATCTGCTGTGTCTTAGGTAATCAATCATTTTCCAAAATGTTCTTATGACACTGCTGATGTTGTCTCTAGAGCAACTGCCAAGGGGGTCAGCAATAAGAAAATTTGCTTAGCTACTTTCTCAGAATTTACCAGAGGTCCTGAATGTTTCCATGGATTAAATGGTTGTATTTGGTCCTTCCTCTGCTGTGGTCCTTAAAAGGTAGGAGGAAAGGGGGAAATTAACTCAGGGGTTACCCAGATTTTTCAATCCTCTTTGCCAAACTATAATAGAAATATTTCTTGCAGTTTACGTTCCTTTTTCAGGAAACAGAATAAGTGCCCAATAAGGCACACACAAACAAAATTTCAAAAAGCAGTGGCAGAGAGGTTGAGGAAGAATGGAGAATATTCCCAAAACCAAGTGTAATCCATGAAAATATTCTGACTATTTAGCCCTTCATGTACTTTCCCCTCCTCACCTTGGCAATTGTGTAAAGATTTCCCATGTCTAGGTCTTCACTTTTCTCTATGACAGCAGAAAACGTTATGCTCCTTGGTTCTGAGATCATTCAAAAAGGCTCCAGCTGGAAGTGGGCCTCCCTTCCTTTTTTTAAGGGATTCCTCTTCATCCAACTAAATAAACCTCCCTGTTCTCTCTTATTCTAGATCTGATGCTGTATCAGTGGAGTATACAACTTGTTCCCCAAGACTAAGATTTTAAGTCAAAGTCAAAGTAAACTTTATTGTCATTCAGAAATCACACAAGTGCAAAAACTCTGTGTCTCCAGACTCAATGTGCAGACAACATATGGACTATTTTCACAGACATTTACGAATGTAACACCTAGGTATTATATCACAGACATGCAGGTAGACAGACTAATATTGCACATAATTAGAAACACATTTTAATACTTTTTGAATGAACACTTAGTTGCATGAGACTTTAGTATTGCACAGGTACTTGGTTAAGACAAAGACATTGCATTGATCCTTGCACAGAAAGAGACATTTGAGTATTGCACTCTGAACATTAGTGTACTGCACTATGGACCTTCGAGTATTTCACTATGGTTAATTTATGAATTTGTATGTATTGCACTGAAAGAAGAGATATTTTACTGCATTGCTACTGCCCCAAATGGCCTATAAGTTACAGTCATGGTAAATATTGCACTAAGTATTAGGTGAGACTGGTAACAAGGTTCTTGCACAATCTGAGACAGTTTCTACTGACCCAGTTGGACATCATGGAGTGTAGTGGTTATTAGACTTCAGCAGCCTGATGGCATTATGGAAGAAGCTGTTCCTGAATCTCGTAGTTCTGCAACATATGCTTTGGAAGCACCTTCCGGATGATAGATGCAGGAGCAGTCTGTAAGCAGCGTGAGTGCAGTCTTTAATTATTCCTCTGGGCCTGCTGAGACATCTGGATAAGTACAAGTCATGGACAGGTGGTAAGGTGTTCTTAATGATCCTCTCCGCTGTCTTACCACTCTCTGGAGGGACTTGTGCTCAGAGGTAGAGCAGCTTCCATACCATATTACGAGGTTATTCATCAGGATGCTTTCTATCGTACCGCTGTAAAAGGTAGTGAGAACTGTCAATGGCAGATTTGCTCTCCTCAGTCTTCTTAAAAAGTGCATCCGCTGGTGCGCTTTCTTGACTATGGCATTTGTATTTGTGTTCCAAGACAAGTCCTCATCGATGTGAACTGCCAGAATCTTCATCCTTCTCACTCTTTCAACTGTTTCCCCATTGATGGTGAGGGGAGAATGTTCCTTCTGATTTTTCTTGCTGTCCACAATTATCTCTTTTGTCTTGTTCACATTTAGTACTAAGCTGTTATTTCCACACCAGGTAATCATTTGTTCCACCTCATCTCTATATGCTGTTTCATCGTCATTACTGATGAGACCCACCACCGTTATGTCATCAGCAAACTTGATGATGTGATTTGTATTGTACCTGGCTGTACAATCATGTGTTAACAGGGTGAAAAGCAAGGGACTTAGTACACATCCTTGTGGAACTCCAGTGTTAAGACTGATGCTATTTCCTACGCACACTTTCTGAGGTCTGTCTGTGAGAAAGTCAAGAATCCAGTTACAAAGTAGAGTGTTGATGCCTTGTTGGAGTAGCTTCATTACCAGATGAAGAGGGATGACCATGTTAAAAGCAGATCTGAAGTCAATGAATAGTACCCTCGCGTAGCTGTTTTTATTCTCAAGGTGTTCCAGCAATATATGGAGTGCTAGAGAGATGGCATCTGCCATAGAGAGGTTTGCTTTGTAAGCAAACTGCAGAGGGTAAGGATCAGCAGGCAGCCCAGATGTTATGGCATCTCTTACCAGCCTTTCAAAACACTTCATCACTGTGGTGGTGAGGGCTACAGGGTGATAGTCATTTAGGCAAGATGGTGGAGACCTTTTTGGTAATGGAATGATTGTTGTATCCTTGAAGCATTTTGGAACTATTTGCTGACTCAGAGAGTTATTGAAAATATTCATGAGGACATTTGTTAGCTGCACTGCGCAGTCCCTGAACACATGCCCTAGGATGTTGTCAGGCCCAGCTGCCTTTCTCTGGTTAACTCTGAGCAGTGCCCTCTAGACATGAGCTGGGTTGAGTGTGAGCATTTTCTCGTTATGGCCGATTTCATCTTTGCTGTTGTTCTGTTCCCTTCCTCAAATCTGCTGAAGTAGACATTCAGCTTATTTAGGAATTCCTTGTTGTCCTCACATTGTAAAGATAGGGGTCTGTAGACAGGTATGGACTGGATACCCTGCCATAGACGCCTGGGGTCTTTTTGGTCAGAGAAGTAGCTCTAGATCTTTCTGCCATAGGTGCATTTTGCTTACCTCACTCCCTTGTTCAGATTTTCACTGACTGTTCTGAGGACTTCCCTGTCTCCAGACCTGAAGGCTGCATTCCTTACTTTCAGCAGTTTGTCCACCTCTCTCATCAACCAGGGTTTCTGGTTGGCTCATGTGATGATGGTTTTGGTGACTGTCACATTATCCACACATTTTGAGATGTAGCCTGTCACTGCCTCGGTGCACTCCTCCAGGTTGATACACTGGTTCTCAGTAGCCTCCTCCTTGAATATACTCCAGTTTGTGCTCTCAAAACAGTCTTGGAGTGCTGAGACTGCGCACTTTGGCCATACTCTTACTTGTTTAACTGTCAGTCTTCCTCTAGGTAGCAATGAAGGACTGAAGGATTTTATTCAAAGATCTTTAGGGTGCCAAAGAGAAAGGGAACCTGGAAACCTGTCTAAGACCATTCTTTCTATAGCTTTGCATAACATTTCAATTCTTAAACAATTCAGGTGCGTTTTATGTTTTTCTGTATCTGGTTTCCATTTTCAGTTTTCTGTTTTGACCTTTGGTTTGTCAACAGCTCTAAGAGAGTTTACAAAGTGCCTGGCTCCTTTAATAGCCTATGGCAGGTTGCAGGGCATTTACAGGTGCTTTTAACATTTTTTTCTCCATCCGGTCTATATTTTCAGTTTTCTGCTTTAAACTTTGACTTGTCAAAAGCCCTATGAGTGTTTACAAAGTACCTAGCTCCTGTAATAGCCTTTGTCAGGTGGCAGCCCATTCAGATTTTTCAGTACTGAGATGGCTGCTTTATAGGTTGCATACTAAGTTTTCTGACACTTCGAGAGATACCACAAATTTCTTTTTTTGCAGCTGGACACTGTGAGATCTTTGCATGTGTTTTATCTGTTCGTTGGTGACCTTGGACTACAGTGTGTGTGCATTTTCCACCACTGGGACTTTAACATGGACAATGGCAGACTAATGGACTTGCTGGCAGCACATTCCTCAGAGGAAAATGATGATGACATAATTAATCTAGGGAGCGGTAATGGGGAGGAAGTTCATAACCCAGGTATAAGGCATTCTGACTCTTTTAATAAACTAAAACAAGAACTGAAATGCATGAAAGGGCTATTATGAGAACAAATTGACTTACATCAAAGTCTAGATAAAAAGAGAGTGCCTAGGGGGCTGCTTCTTAACAAGAAGCCTATGTGGAATAATATGGATGAAACTCTGACAGCTGAATGGTTTGATACCTTAACTAATGTTAGCTACAACCTCATAAGACTGTTTCTTGAAAATAACCAGGGTAAAAAGGAGGCAACTAAAGCATTAATCTCAGAGCTGGAGATGTGTATATTAAATGAGAACCACAAAGACCTTGATGCGAGGTTTGGTACTCTCAGCGAGAGAGAGAGAGAGTAAAAAGCCTTGAACAATCCATTGAACACCATAAACTGAAGAAGATGAGAAGGGATCAGGATGATAAGGATGACCCTGAGAGATGTAATAAGACAAAAAACAAGAATAAAGACAGAAGACTTTTTAACTACAACAGCTATAGATGTGATAACAGGAGATTTAACAGAGGCTGCAAAAAATACCACCAGCAACCCCAACAGGTTTTTGAGAGGGAAATCAATGCAAAGAACTGGACAGAGGCATGACATGGATGGAACAAGTTCTCCCACCACCACCATCTTCACAGATTACCTTGACTACCAGCACACCTCGGAGATTCCACAAGGGACATGGTTACCTAGAGCAGAACCAGGCCCAGAATCACAGACTGGACAAGAACCATGAGAGAGATATGGTGAGGAACACCTGAATCAGGACCAACACTAGATCCAAAACTGACAGGACAACTGAGACCAAAGACAGCAGAGCTACCAAGAGCAGCATCTGGAACACCAAGACTCATACCACCAAGACATACATTACCATCAGTACAGACATCAACCACAACACCAACAACAGGACCAGTATCAATACCATTACCAGGACCAATGTCAGAGCTCCAGAGGAGAACAATACTATCAAAGTCATCAGAAAAACTATCACTACAATCTCCCAAGAGTCCAGAGAGCACAAGAAGAGTTCAACGATCCCCAACCACAGCCACAGCCCATCCAGAAGACTGGAGAAGCAAGAATGGACAAGAGTGAGGGAACTGAAATATTTGGGGAGACCAACTACACCACAGCATCCAGAACCAGATGGAGACACCAACCATGCTATTAACTTATCCTGCTATGTGGAATCGCTCCAAAAAAGAACTTACTTACTTACATTGAGATTAGTGTGTTTTCAAAGGGATTAACTTTTGTTCCCCACTGCAAGTCTGACACAGGGCAGGTACTGGTTGATTTAAAGTCCTATGTCAGAAAATTGAATCTGAAAAGTTCTGTACCATAGCAAATCTGATACCACTGGAAAAAATTCTATTGAAGAAACAATAAAAAACCCCGTAGTTACTGCCCTCCCTTACTTTAAACTTTAGCAGCCTTTGAGGTCAAATGTGAAATGGACATCAGGAAAGTACTGCAAAAACCAGCATGGAGAAAGCTCTGCAACCTTAACAAAGGTGAGAAAAAAGCAGTGTTAGAGCTAGGCAGAGATAAGTCTCGATGGGTTATGAAGGCTGACAAGGGAGGGGGTATTGTTGTTACTGATACCAGCAACTATAACCAGAGTATAGAAGAAATGTTGAGTGACACTAAATATTATGAACCTTTAACTTTAGAAGAGATTAAGGTATCGTACAACAACTGGTACGCAGCCTTGACTGCACTTTATGATGATGGTTTGTTAACAGATAACTTGTTTGACTATCTACAGACACCTTCCCCCCAATTGCCTAAATTCTTTGGAATCCCTAAGCCACATAAAATTAGAGAAAACCCTCCTTACAGACCAGTGGTTGCAGGCGGGGGTCCCTGACCGAAGCTGCTGCCATCTAGCTGGATTCTTTTGTTACAACCAAAAGAACATTTTACACATAAAAGAATAATGATTTTTTTAAGGAAAATAAAACTCATTACAATTAATGCTGATAGTATTTTATTACCAATAAATTTTGAATCATTATATACTGTACTGCTACATAATTATTTCATTAAAACAGTGATTTATTTGTACAGGAAAAACAACAATGGCACACCAGCACAACATGGAAGAACAGACAAACTTTTAGATATGGTAATTGGCTACATTTTTTTTATACTTTTAATGGAAATTACTTTAAACAAAAGACTGGTATAGCCATGGGCGCAACTATGGCCCCTAGCCTAGCCAACATAGCCCTATGCAAGGGGGAGGAGGATTATGTTTTAATAGCAGAGAATACATGCAACATATCACAGTGTATTTGCGCTTTATTGATGACATCTTTATTGTGTGGAAAGGAGACAGTGCCAAATTAGATTTTATCAAGTATCTGAATGAAACCACCAGCTTCCTGCATTTCACCTCTTCTCAGAGCCTCACCTTGGCAGTCTTCTTAAATATGCAGATTACTAAAGACTTGGACTAAGGTAAAATTGACATGGATCTTTACAGAAAACCTACCAGAGTAAACCTCCTGCTACATAATAAGAGTCTCCATGCCACCAGAGCATAATATTATGTTGTTAATTCCCAGGGTGATGGGTTGGCCAGGATCACCAAGAAAATGGAACCCTTCCTTAAGAACCTAAATGATCTTGAAAATTACTTTTTGGTGAGGGGATATGAAAGCAATATGTTAAGAAGCATTCTGAAACCTACAATTGAACTAAAAAGTACAAATTCACCAGCACTTAACAGTCCTTATAGGAGGGTTTTAAAGAAACCAGTGGACAGCAAATCTAAAGACAGTTGTATCTTGACTTTTACTATTGACTATTACAGCATCATTAATATTATTAGAGAGAATTGAGCCATAATTACTGAAAGCTCATATCTAATGGATATCCTTGGAGAAGTTTCTTCCTTTGTGTATAGGAAAGCCAGAAACATCAGGAGTTGGGTTGAAAGTAGGCCCAGGCCATTGGATACATGCACCAATAAGTGTAGAGCAAACTGTGTTTTTTGGCAGCACATATAGGAGGGTGACATGTTTTTCTTCCCTTATTTAAATAAACTGATTAAAACCAATGCAGGAGGTGACTGTAACTCAATGCAGGTAGTTTACAGGGCAAGCTGCTATGACTTGTGAAGCATTTTATGTGGGGAAAATGCTCAACAGACTTAAAAGAAGGATTTCTGGCCATCTTTCCGAAATTAGAGCTAAGTGCAAGAATAATCCACTGGCTCGGCACCTGCAGCTTCACAAAAGACACACTGGCTTTAAATTTCAAATTAGACCTTTTGGAACTGAAAGGAGACATCCCTAATTTAAAAAAAAAAACATGAACTACTGTGGCAGCTGAAACTGAACTATTTTAGAAAAACTGGGCTTAATTATTATTGCTCCATAAAAAGCATACTAGAACTCAGAAAATTGCTTCACTGTTTAAAATACTATTAAAAGTCTGATATGGGACAGATCAATGCTGACATTCCATGCTAATAATATGCATGCTAATATTGTTATAAACAAATATCAAACACTGTAAATATTTTACAATGAAAATAACTAACATTGGTACTGTTTTGTGATACTTTTACTCATTTAAACTAAGTGCGTTCTTAGTTAGATGCCACACATGAACAGATCCCCAGGACTAATACTTTATTTCTAAAACTTTTCTCTATTTATTTCTAACATTTTTTACTGTATTTCCACCTAGAAATTATAGCTATGCTTTTCAGCCTACTTAAGTTTTCACTTGTAGATTTATAAACATGTTCAATGATACTATGAATTTTTATTATTACTGGTTCCACCTGGCAGGGTTCTAGCTTCCCTCTTCTGAGACAAAAAAGCTTTAATGTTTTGACACCCCAGCAACTGATTTCATACTGAGCTGTACAGTGGCTAGTGTGCATGGAAGGTATCCTAAAGCTTTGAAAGCTGGCCATCTCGTCCAGTCCTTGGCAGGATGTCACATATGCTTTAGGTTACAATAGCAGTGACCGATTGTGGTTAAGTTTGCTTACACAACTGTACTTTATTACATTGGATATTTATTTATTTTTATTTAACTTCTGTTAACTGGGAAAGCCCAACTTGGAACGAAGCCAATTTTCAGAAAAGGCCCAGGGAGAAATGCTCCAGATGTATGTCTTTGTAATATGGGAGGAAACCCACACAAATGCAGGGAGAACATTTAGACTCCACACAGAAGGCACTACAGCCAGTAATTGAACCAGCAAACATCTTGCTGTGAGGCGACAATGCTACCTCTGCACCACTGTACCATCTATGGTCATGCATGATGCATGAAGAATCACAATCTATGAAGTATATAGCATGCGAACAACAGTAGTAATCTAAATTCAGAAACTAAAATATATGACAGTTTACTCCATTACTCGTGTCAGTGAGTAGTTGAATGTAAAGAGGTTGAGAACAGCACCATATTAAGTTAGAATACAGAAATCTATTCTACCTTTCATGTGACAATTCAAAACTGCTCCACATGAAATGACAGTCCCGTGGGAATGAAGACACACTAATAATAAGTCCATAGATAATAATGCTAATAGATAAATGAACTATTAGGTCTCATACCAGCTCAAGGAACTTGAAGCAGTTTCAGTTCCACAGCCAAACATTCTAAACATGATATGCTACAGGTTAAACAGCCATGACTATTAATAACTTCTCAAAAAAAAATCCACTGAAAGGAAGAAAAAATGAATACAACTTAATACATATTTTTTTAATATTAACCAATATATGATATGTGTGGCAATTAATGTCCGGTTTAATTGCAATAGCAGCATTTAACAGGTTAACTATATCAGACTGACTAAAACTGAGCTTTGCATAGATAGTACTATACATTTCTTGCTTGCAGTTTTTAAAATATTCTTTTGTTATTTTGTGACTGATGTGATGAGTTGCACGTAGGAGGTAGCAGTATTTGTATGCTGATCATCCAGAACGTTCCTCAAAGCAGGGTGAGTCAAATATAAAATGATGATACTTTGAAGAGTGGCAATAATGGCTTCCAGGTGAAATTCCAGGGATTGTATTTATAATCTTTGAAACTGTGGAATTGTAAATTGGAATGACCAAAACATATACTATGTCTGATGTTACAGTCTCTTAAGAGTATTCCTTCTGATCTGAAATCCTTCCATCTTGGAGTACCTACTACTAAGTAATAAGGGAGCAAGAGGAACAATAGCCCATGGGAATGGGGTACAGGAAGGCAAGCACAACTACAAAGATGCTTCAAAGATGTAACAGTGAGTTTTATAATTCAATGTTCTGCTATATAAATCAAAAGTAACTTTTCAAATTGTCTGAACGTGCACTAATAGGTCTTGCATTTCATAGGTTCATAGGTTCATAGGCTGGTACTAAGCTATCAGCCCTAGGTCCTATACAAGCCTAGCCATAACAATTCCCTGGCTATTTCTTCCCACACTATTTACTTCCCTGGACCCCTGTCTAGTAGGGCGAAGACGTGATCCCCGGGGTGAATTTCCTTTCTCCCATCCAATCGTCAAGGTTCCTTTTGAAGAGGGCCAAAGAGGCACTCTGCTTGACATGTATGGGCAATCTATTCCAGAGTCTGGGGAGTCTCTGGGTCAGGAACCTATCCCTCCAGCATGTTTTGTTTATTGTGATGACAAGGTTTAGATCCCTGGAGCGTGTGGCTCTGAGGGATTAGGATTTCTTTAAGTGTAGCATGTCCAACAGCTCTGGGTTTGACATGGCCTTGTATGTTAAGCAGAGATCACCTCTGAGTAGACGATATGTGACAGAGTATAGCTGGAGTTTTTTAAGGCAGTCAGTGTAGGGCATCTGCTTTAGGCCTGTGATTCTTTTAGTGAGGTATTTCTGTGGCCTTTCCAGTTGTTGCAGATGTCTTGAGAGGTACATACCAAACAGGGTGTTGTATTCTATAATGGGTCTAATGAGGGATGAGTACAGTGGGACAATTACCTCCTTTTTTCTGGATGAAAAGCCCTTAGTGATGAGGTGTGCCACATAGAAGGATTTCCTGACTGTTGTGGCGATGTGGTTATCGAAGGTGAGACCACTGTCCACCTGTGTCCCTAAGTCTCTTATCACACATTCGGTGTTTAGTGTACTGCCACCTATATGGTAATTCACGGGTACATGTTTTTTCCCAAATGGGATAACTATACATTTCTTGGCACTGAGCTTGAGCCCATGGCTCTGGCACCAAGCATCTGCTTCTGTAAGGCCCTTTTGTAGAGTATCCACATCATTTGGGGATTCAATAATGGCTCCCAGTTTGCAGTTATCTGCGAACTTTTAGCCAGAGTCTCATAGTGTTGGCCTGTACTTCAGAGAAGTAGATGCCAAGAGCGGTCCCAGGACTGAACTCTGAGGTACTCCACTTGTCACTTGTCTGGAGATGGATTTGGAGTCAGCTATTTTTACAGTGTGGGTTCTATCAGTAAGCCAGTTAGCAACCTATTGGGTGATGTAGGGATTAATGCCCACCTTAGTAAGTTTATCTATAATTCCAGAGTGGGGGATGGTGTCAAAGGCCTTGACAAGGTCTAGATAGGCTGTGTGGACCACCTTACCCTTGTCCATGGCTCTGGAGACTGATTCGAAGATGAGATCGGCCCTCCACAAATCCAAACTGGGTTGGGTCCAGTGTTTGAAGATTGCCAATGTCTTTGTTTAAAATTTCCATGATAATGCACTCCATGGCCTTGCAGATAAGGCTTGTCAGACTGATGGGATGGTAGTTTCCGGTATCCACGGTGGATCCCCCCTTGTGGAGTGGGATAACTGTAGCTCTGCATCACAAAGTGGGCACGAAACCTGAGGTGAGTCTATGATTAAACATGACACTTAGGTGAGGTGCCAGTTCATATTGTAGTTCATGTAGTACACAGCCTGAGATGTCATTTGGTCCCATGGATGCTGTATTCTTAGCTTTGGAGAGTGCATTTTTTACCTGTGTGGCCGTTATTACTGGAATTTGGCAATCTTCCGGTAATGAGATGGGCCATTTAGGGGGTGAGAGGGGGGTGAAGTTGGCACTGAATCAATCTGCCAGGATATTGGCAATATCCTTGGGATCAGTATATTTAATGCCATTCTGTTTTAGCTCAGAGCAGATCTGAGCATTGCCATTTAGATTCTTGACATAGTTATAGAATGCCTTGTGGTTGTCTTTCATTGTTTCTGACAGGGAGCCAATAGTAAAGTTGTTTAAAAAGACGTGTCAGTAAGATACCAATAATAATCAATCTATAGTTCATACAGGATGAAAAATGATGCAGAGGAGCAGTCAGCGATAAGGACATGTAGGAGGAACTGAGAAAAATGAGCATGAGATCAGTCACAGACAAGGGGTTTGATGAATGGAGAAAACCAACAAACCAGGTTACAATAAAATCCTTCTCATGTCCTGGACATAGCAAGGCATGAGAAGAGTGAAGTAATACACTCCCACTGATGAAAGACAGGCAGATCATGTAGTGCATGTCATCAGCAATGACAAATCACATGAGAGAGCTGAGGTGGTGGCTAACATAGTGAGATTGCAGAGAGATGCCAGGATGAAGTGTGAGTGGAAGCATCCCCACAAGTTTTAACTGTGACACAGATTTATGGCTAATGATTTCAGGTTTAATGGCGTTAGTGGTATTACCACTTACATAAACCACAGACACTATAAAATTATGTCTAACAAGTACAGAGTCAAATTCCATTTTATTTTACATATTTGTTGGACAGGTAAGCCCACTGAACACAAATGTCTCTTTTCAGAGATACCCTGGGAGCAGTATATGCTAAAGCGATTAGGCCAAAATCACACTGTTGGCAGAAGAAATCCAACCCTGCACCCTGGGCACAGGAAGCAGCTCATTAGCAGTCTAGAGCTTTAGTCCTCTGCCCCAACTAACAAGCTAATTCTATCCAGAAGATATATTGGTTACCAAAGAGTGATGTCTGTTTTTGTCTAATGTATAAAGCACTATGTGTTCTAATAATGCTTTTGGCCAGATGTAGAGTCACTGAGTCTCTTCTAAATGGCTGATATTGCATTTCCTAGCTTAAGAAACATATAATCTTACCTGTAACCCTGTGGGGAAAAAAAGGCTTGCTCATCCTGGAGGAAGGTGGACAGTGTTCCTGCTGTACTGCTGACCCCCACCAGAGGTACTGCAGCTAACATCTGTGGTGAAGGTGGTGATTGACACACTAGCCAGGAGGAACACCAAGAATAGGCAAAGGCTCCCCCCTTAGGGAGTCTTCTACAAGAGGTCCACTTAGCGTGGCCACCAAGTAGTGACTGCCCTTTTAGAATGACACTTTGCTTCCACTCCTGACTTGCCACTGTGGGAAATGAATAGATTGAAAAGATCTCACCTGGGTCATTAAATAAATAAGTTGTAGGGTTTTCACTGCTGTGTGGGAATGAGTGGGTTAAAACATGCCTTACAAGGAACATATGCATCAACAGGGTATGATGATTGGGCCTGATGATAGTTAGGATATTGAGCACTGCCCAAAATTACACTTCTTTGATTGTCGGGAGTCATAGCTGCCCCATTCAAAGATGGACACCAAGATTGTTTCTCCATCCCCTGTGCACACTAAATATAAAGAAATATACTGTCTTAGTGAGTGCAAACTTCAATTTTGTGATGGAGTCCATTGTCAAGCTACATGGCAATCAATCCAACTTGGTGAAGAAGTTTTAAAAACCCTATATGGATGAATGCATGCTGATATTGTTTGAGCTGCTGTCAGTCAGTAGTCCCAAACCGGCAAGAACAAGTGACATTGTTGGAAAGAGATGTAGAGGAAGTTAAACGCCCCATCAAACAATTACATGGCAAGATTAGTGTTTCAGAAAAACATACTGGGGAGCTACAGAGGGAGTTATTGACATGTTACCAGAAACTACATGATCTTGAGAATAGATCATACAAGATAAATGTGCAGGTTCTGAGAGTCCCCTCAGGAGTAGATGACAGGGACTTGTAGGACTTTTTTCTGCATCTTTTTAAGAAGTTAATTCAACCACAGAGTGATCCGGTTTGGGATACTGAGATGGCCCATAAGGTGGGCAATAAAAGCCAGTTATGGAGATGTGTTAATCACTTTCTGGTCAGCCAGGAGTAGAGGTTGGTTAACTCACTATAGGAGAGCAAATATAGGTGTGGTATGGGTTAAAAGTATGCTGTTCTTCATGGAGAAATTTTCAAAACATTTGTTTGAGCAGAGAAATCCTGTTACACCAATAAAAAAGAGCTTATGGAATATGGTTATTCCGCATCCATAATGTACCCATCCCTGTTGGGGAAGGTAAATAAGTCAGGGACATGAAGGAAGTGCCTGCTTGTCTGGAAAATGTAAAATCATAGATAGAGGAGTTGGATGAAGAGGTAAAAGAAGAGAAAAGGACAGACCATGAGGTGGGGTAGGAAATAGTGAGGGTGAAGCATCAGCAATGGGCATCCATGGATTCTCTACAAAGGCCAAGGCATAAGCAACCCCTTAGAGAAAGCATGCCCAGTAGCCACATGCAAAAGAAGGAAGTCAAGTTGAATAAGGCAGCCACTTCAATGGAGCTGGCCCAGCCACAGGCATTGAGGGATGGTGTGCTAAATACCAAACAGGATGGACTAGAATGTTATGTGAGCTAGGAAGGAGGAGCCACAAGAGTGGTCATCAGACTCAGCAGATGAACTTTGCTGGCACCCTGATGGTCTTGAGAAATTAACTATAATTATAGCCAGAGGGTGAAGGTTGAAAAGTCATATGTTGCATATTATTCAACATTTACATGCAGTAAAAAGGCTACTGATGCACTAATACTTTGATTTTGCAGTCAAATGTATTGCAGCAACTATTTATGTGGCTTTTGTATAAAGAATTATTGCCACTTGTATGCATTGCTTACCTCACTTTCTTTTCTTTTTCAAGAATTATTAAGTTAATTTCCTGATAACTGACAATTTATATAACTTCAAGCTATGTATGGGTATAGTGAGGGGTAGTTTAATTATGATATCTATTTTTTATATGATAACCTTAAGGAAGGTGATTATTTTTGTAAGACCTGTTTAGGAAGTATATTATTGTTTAAGATGAACTGGATGTATATTTTGTGGTCTGCTGCCTACTTCTACTGATGTCAAAGACTTCATGAAGCAAGTACATATGATTAAGAAATGTATTCATAACAATGCTCATGTAATGTGAAATTAGTATGTTAAAAATTGTAACTGTTCCTAGGGGTTTGACAGGGATGGATATGTTTTCAGTTGTATTATGTTTTATCAGTTGTAATTATTACATTGGCAGTGATAGTGTGAATTGGTGGCAAATGGTGAGGAATGATTTTTTTTTTTAGATTAAAGTGTTAATTTGTTAATACATTTTAATTACTTTTGTATAAATGTAAATTTGTCTATGTCACATGATAATTCAATAAAGGTGTTCAAAAAAAAGTTACTGAGTGTGCCCAGGGATAGGATATGATTAGGTTTTGATGGGGTCCATTTGACATCTAAACAGCTACTAGGGAACTGTTCTGGGTATAGGTTCAGTAGAAATCAAGGAAGTTCTCCTAGCCTAGGGGATTACCTTTGATCAGTTGGAGGGGGGATATTACAGCATTGGTACACTACGGTAGTGAAGCAACCAGACACAGGCAACGTTATAGCTCAGCCCAGAGAAACTGTGAAAATTATGTCTTGGAATCTCATATGGAGTTCCTATCCAATTAGACAGGCTAGAATTTGTTGATTTATTAAAATGGAGAAGGTGCATGTTGCCTATTTGCAGAAAGCTATGGAGAAAGTGTACAATGTGAAAAAGTTTAGATCAAAGGATTTTCTGAAGGTCTACAGTGGTCATAAGCCAGGAGGTAGGAAGAAGCGTGCTATCATAATGTTTCACAAAATCATAAGGGTGACTAGAAGCTCTGTGATGGGTAGTGGCAGAGGCAGACAGCTGAGATGGGAGAACAATATTAATGGTTAAGACTTATGCTCTAAAATGAGGATAATAATGAGTTTTATCAGGAATTTGGGGGTTAATGACAAGAAAAGGTAAATCCTGCTAGATTCTGTATATTATGTGATGATCTCAACCTAGTGATGGATGCAAAAAAAGACAGACTGTATGGCAGGGGGGAAATACCACAGAAACAGTCAGGCATGTGTGAAGGAGTGGATAGGAATTCATAATCGGTTTGATATCTGGTGGGAGCATTATCAGGAGGAAATTGTCCCCACCCTTTAGAGGAATCTGCCAACTCAGGTAGCAGGCTAGATTATGTCCTCATACAAGACATACATAAGTATCGGTTTCAATCTCCATTTAATCATGCAATAGGACTTTTAGACCATGCCCCAGTAACAGTGATAGTATACAAGAGGCTATTGTAAGATATAAGAACTGCTGCTGGGCACAGTATAAGTGAATTAATAGCAAAAGTAAGGCTGAATTATCAAAAATAGTTGAGGATGTATTCAATATGAATCCCCTTGAGGAAGGAATGTCAACTCAGATATTATGGGAAAGGTGCAAGTCAGCCATTAGAGGGGCAATTATGGATATAGAAGGTCTGCATAGGAGGGAGAAGAATGCCACAGTGAAGAAAAAGATAGGTGAATTGAGGAAAGTGTAGAGGAAGGTAGCAACAGAGCTAGATGAGCTATAAGCAGTTGAATTAGCTCATAAACCCAAGACAGAAATAGATTTGATAGTGGCCAGCAAGGTGGAAGCAGAGTTGATGAGAAAAGGAGAATTTTGTTCGCTACATAGGGATGGGGATACTAAATATATAGCATGGTTTTTCAAGCAGAAGCCAAGAAATGTTATCATTACTGGTACTGGGACACAAATAGACATGGTCATTACAGGTGATAATGATAACAGGGAGCTTTTTTGCCAGTTTTATGAGTCTTTATATCAATCCAATATACCTGAGGAGGCCTTGAAATTGGAGTGCCATTTCGCAGCAGCTGAGATTGGAAAGGCCACTGATGTCGAAAGGGACAATGTTTAATAAAATAACTACAGAAGAAGAAAGAAGTAAGGTTATGTCAGATTTGAAAATGAATAAAGCCCAAGGGTTGGATAGCATTCCTGCAGAATTTTACAAGGGGCAGTAGACAGTTGAGGTCACAATTGGGAGAGCTGTGCATTGTGCTGTCTCTTAATCTGGAAGGGGATCATGTACCAAATCATGTGATGATAGTGACACTGTCTAAGGGGTACTGTGGTACTTCCACATGTGGGGACTTTAAACCTATATCATTAATCAATGTGGATGGGGATCATGTACCAAATCATGTGATGATTGTGGCACTGCTTAAGGGGTACTGTGGTACTTCCACATGTGGGAACTTTAAACCTATATCATTAGTCAATGTGGATGGGGATCATGTACCAAATCATGTGATGATCGTGGCACTGCCTAAGGAGTACTGTGGTACTTCCACATGCAGGGACTTTAAACCTATATCATTAATCAATGTGGATAGGAAAAGTTTAGCAGAAGTCTTAATCACAAGGGAGTGATCTCATGTATCCTTTTTGCATATGATTGTGTTTTTTTGAGTATTAATGTCACAAGGGTGCAAGACAGGGTGATGCAGATCTTTTGTAGGTTTACTAAGGTGTCAGGTTTAGTCTACAATACAGTGAATCTGTCTATATACCACATGGGCAGAGTAAAGGTACAAGAGTAGCAGAGGCCTGGGGACTAGTTCATAGCTAGGTGCTAGGCTATCTGCCTGAGGGCATTTATAAGCCTAGCCAGAGTGTGTCGGCTTTCGCCGCCCCATTGGTTAATTAACTGAGCTTCTGTCAAGCAGAGCCAATGAAGTGATCCCAGGGCTGTATTTTCTGTTACCCATCCACTCGTCAAGGTTTCTCTTGAAGAGTGTTAGTGAGGGGCTCTGCCTAATGTAGTTAGGAATTTTGTTCCAAAGCATGAGGGGCTTCTGTGACAGAAATCTATCCCTCCAGCATGTTCTATTTATTGTTGTGGTGAGGTTTAACTCACTAGAGCATGTGGCTCACAGATATTTGGATTTCTTTAGTTGGAGCATGTCCATCAATTCTGAGCTGGACATGGCTTTGTAAGTCAGGCAGAGATCACCTCTGAGTAAGCGATATGCCACTGAGTACAGCCGGAGTTTTTTCAGTCGGGCTGAATAGGACATATGTTTGAGGTCAGTAATCCTGTTGGTGAGGTACTTTTGTGGTCTTTCCAGCTGTTGGAAGTGTCTTGTGAGGTACATCCCAAATGGGGCATTGTACTCTATGATGGGTCTGATGAGTGACGAGTAGAGGGGCACTATAACCTCTTTATTTCTAGATGCGAAGCCTTTAGTAATTAGATGGGCCACATAGAAGGATTTCCTAACTACTTTGGCAATATGATTGTCAAAGGAGAGATTACTATCCAACTGGGTCCCCAGATCTCTTATTACCTCTTCTGTATTAAGGGGGTTGCCACCTATGTGGTAATTCGTGGGTGTTTGTTTTTCCCAAGCGAGATGACTATGCATTTTTTGGCATTTAGCTTGAGGCCATGACTTTGACACCAGGTGTCCATCTCAGTAAGGCCTTTTTGGAGGATGTCCATGTCAGCCGGAGAGTCAATTATGGCTCCCAGTTTGCAGTCATCGGCGAACTTGGTTAGCCATAGTCCTCCTGTGTTTGCCTGTACTTCTGAGAAGTATATGCTGAACAATAGAGGTCCCAGGACCGAGCCTTGGGAGACACCACTTGTGACTGGTTTAGAGTCGGACCTGGAGCCTGCTATTCTTACCGTGTGAGTTCTGTCTGTAAGCCAGTTGGCAACCCATCTTGTGACGTAGGGGTTTACGTTCAGGCTGGTGAGTTTTTCTATAATACCTGAGTGAGGAATGGTGTCAAACGCCTTGGCGAGGTCAATGTAGACTATGTGAACCACGTTTCCCTTGTCTATGGCCTTGGTGACTGTCTCAAAGAAGTCAACCAGGTTTAATAGGCATGATCTTCCCTTAACAAAGCCAAACTGGGTCAGGTCAAGTGTTTGGAGGTTCCCAATGTCTTTGTTAATGAGTTCCATGATGATGCTCTCCATAGCCTAGTCTAGTCTAGGTCTTGAGGTAACAAGATTACCTCTCTTACCCGCCCCCCCCGCATACAGTGATTACCTGAACAGAATGAAATAGACCATCTGATGAGGTGATTTATTTTGAAGGCCACAATAGTTCTTAGTTAAAATCCAGATACTTATGGCTACAGCTCAGTGGTTCGCTTTCTTCTGTAATCGAAGTTAACCCAGAGAACCTTAGGGGGTCTATAAGTGGTTTACTCCCAGGATTAAGGTGTTCAATACCATTTCAGGCAAAATAAAAATTATTCAAACTATGATAATGCCACATGCATTCTACTCCAGTAGAAACATCCCTATTACATTTCAAATGGCGTCTCATTTACAGGAGATAATTGGAGCACCTGTACTGTGGGAAAGGTGGAGAAAATTGCTTCTAATGAAGTTTACCTACTTAGGTACATAGGAAGACTGAGTTTTCTTAATATTGCTAGCTATATTGTGGCCTTCAAAATAAATCACCTCATCAGATGGTCTATTTCATTCTGTTCAGGTAATCACTGCATGCGGGGTGGGGGGGGGGGTAAGAGAGGTAATCTTGTTACCTCAGGACCAGATTGTGCCATTGTATGGAGAAAGATTGAAGATAGGGGCAAAGCCTGAGGAAAAGGTCTGACAAGTTGTATATGGTTATATCCCAAGATTTTAAAGGTGACCTTCATGGATTCCAGGAAAAAATGGATGAGAAAAGGGATATGGATTTAGAATCAGCTAAAGGATGGGATTTGGGGTTACTGCAGCCTGAAATCCTTTAAAGAGGTGCAGGAACTATCCAGTTTGGAGAGACTGGCTTATATATGCCCATCTCATGCTGAATGGTCTAAATTGGTGGTATCACAAGAAGGCATGAGTGACTTTGGATGAAGACACTTGGAGCAGAGCCTGGGGTTTGATAGATTACTTAGGCAGGTGGCCTACGATCTACAGGTGAGATTTTTATATAAGTGATATAATACCCCTGTTAGACTGTATAAAATGAAAATTCAGAAGTCAGACAAACGTTGGAGGTGTGATCAAAGGGGTGTGCATAACTTACATATATTTTGGTTTTGTCCAGTAAATTCAGAGGTCAGACAAATGTTGGAGGTGTGATCAAAGGGGGGTGCATAACTTACATATATTTTGGTTTTGTCCAGTCTCTCAAGAGATATAGCATGTCATGTTCTGCCAATTTCAGTTTTTGGATATTTGACATGGCCTCAGGGATATTGGGAACTAAACTGGAGCTAGAAAATGTCTGTTGGGCCCTTGCAAGCGCGGCAAAGATGCTATGTGCCAGACTATGAACGGAGGAGGAGAAGTTGGACAGGAGGGAAATAAAGGAATTAATAGGATTAATAGACATATAGGGCTAATAACATATTCCTTTAAATCAAGTAACTCTCAGCCCAAGCCTCATGCAAAAATGGGATATCTTTTTCAAGCAGTTTGAATAAGGTAAAATGGTATGAAATAATGTCACTATTTTGTTGCCTAAATTGTCTGGAACAGACATTTGGTAATATCAGTTTTCATTAGATAGTCTTAGGAATATATGGGTGGTGGGGGCTGTCAGATGAAGTAAAGTTCCTCTTGTACCTGTGCTGTTTTGTATAGTAGTGTATAAAGTTGACTTTTTTCTTGCACAGATATGTTGTTGTAGTACTTCCTCTTTTGTCTTTGTTGGTTCATCATTTCATAATGTAATTGTGTTTGTTATGCTGAGTTTGGATGTGCACTGTTTCTTTTTGTTTCTTTTTTTTTTTTTCTTACTATAAAATGGAATATAGTTAAAAAAATCATTGATTTTCTACTGCCACCACTTTTTATTGTCTTTAAAGGAACATATTTACACTGAGGCATGGACACTCTGGAAGTCAGGAGTATACAGCCATTATTTTCAGTTATTGTTAATAGTTCTGCACCAGTCAGTAGATTCTAATAATGCTGACTATAATTCATTATGGATAGGGACTTAAATGAGTTAGGAGCAGTAGAACTACATTAGCCATTTTATTAGAACGCATAGGACAATGATTGTTAAAATCTGGGGGAAGGAGTGACAAATGATGAAATGTATTGGGATTATTTGAAATTACAAGCCAAAACAGAATGATTTCCAATAAAAAAATAACATCTAGTAACATTCTGGAGTAAATGAGAATAAATATCCTTCATTCAAAATATCACTGACATCACATTGAGGAGGACTAAAAAGGAACAAATGCAGTTTTTCTTGCACGAAATGAAACAGAGCATATATTGCATAAAGTCCTCCAAACCATATGGTGGGAAATGAAAGGAAACACATACTGCATAAAGATATCATATATGAAAGGAAAGACCAGAGGCGGTAGATAGGCATAGGCAATAAATACTTTGCTTATAAAGTTAATGGTAGATAGTTTAATCCAAATCCAATTTAAGACACATTCATTTAGTTAAGTGGATACAGCCAACTGAGTGTATTTAATAGCTGTAAATGTAACATACCTCTTACCCCCTAGGACTGGCACATTGCTAAAACAATAACATGTCGTAATGTGAGATCCAAAAGGTAAATGGCATTGCTCCAATTTAATCACTAGAACTCTTCTGTTTCACTGGCAACATTGTTACTTTGTTAAAGACCACATC